>NC_041381.1:173373721-173376717 GCF_002162155.2 Triticum dicoccoides
TCGATTCAGTCGACAGAAGTGTAGCCAAATCGGAGCAGCATCGCAAGCAAGAGCAAGAGCGAGAGCAGCAGCGCGAGCATGAGCAAGAGCAAGAGCAATAGCAAGAGCAGACCAAGCAGGGCACCGAGAGCAAGAGCAGAGCAGCAGCGAGA
The DNA here is from genome assembly GCF_002162155.2 of Triticum dicoccoides. Classification (NCBI taxonomy): domain Eukaryota; kingdom Viridiplantae; phylum Streptophyta; class Magnoliopsida; order Poales; family Poaceae; genus Triticum; species Triticum dicoccoides. The sequence continues at coordinate 173,373,874 of NC_041381.1, forward strand.
GCGAGAGCTAAAGCACCAGCATCTCCTACTGATTTGGACGTCGCCGCGGAGGGAGCAATGCAGTGGAGGAAGTGGTCGGCGATGCCGCCGTGGATGGAGCCGCGCCATGTTGGCTCGGGACCGAGCGCCGGTAGCACCATGAGATCGAATCAAGAAGAAAATGCGGCGACTAGTGTACAACCTCTTTGGTGGTGCCGATTAGGCCTCAGCTTCATCCGAGGAAATGGTGATGATGCTTCTCTTCCGGTGGTGCAGGTGAAGACGGTGGTGTGGGAATGGAGGTGGCGCGAAAGTCGAGGGGAACATCGGAGTAGCTCCTTGGAGGTGGAGGACTGGGTGGCTGAACTGGCGGGACGACGCGATCAATGACGGATCCTCATCCAGTACGGTGGATCAGGGATGTCGAGGTGTTGCTGTGGACGAAGTCGTTGGGGAAGAGGCTCCAGCTAGGTGGCGGACGGAGGAGGGTGTGGGGCTTCACGGGTTTTCGTGGACTGGCCTTGATGTACGAATGGGTGGGCTGATGGGATGGGAGTGGGGAACCATGGCTTAGGGACGCGCTTGTCCGAAATGTGGGGTAAGTTACGAAAGTACCCCCACCGATTTGAGCTAGGCGGTTCTTTCGGTTCAGGGGTATCACGGGCATTTCGCGTGTCGAGATTTCGCTGGAGGTGGGAGTTTTCACGCACGTTGTAATTTTGGGATAGCAAGGCGCGGATTGAGATGGAGGGAGTTTTTGGAGGACAAAGAGACAAAGATATATCTTAAATATTTCATTGTAACAAGGCGCGGGTTGAAGAGGCGGGAGTTTCGCAGCACAATAGACAGAGATGCTAGCTTGAAATTTCGGCATAACAAGGCGCGGCTTGAAATTTTGGGAGAACAAGCTTAATGTGTACCCAAAAGAAAGACAATTCGCACCTCATCACTAGAGAGAGCCATGTCCCATTTTACTATATTACTAGAAATGCATTCAAATACAACCAAAAAACTTAAAAATTTGGGACAACAAACATAACGTGTACAATACCAAAACAATTTGCAGTTCCCTCAACAATAAAAAAACAATATGTGTTGTCTAGCATATGGACTAAATTTGAGTACATTTTCCCTGTTTGAATGGGATTGTACTCGGGTTAGTTCTACAACCATCTAAATATTATCTTGACAACACATGACATGAATATAGGAGAGGTAAATTCCTATATAAATATGAACTACATGTACATATGATCTCTAATTCAAATATATGTATCCATTTTATGTTGAATTCAAATCATAGTACATGTATGCTCTAGCTAGATGTTCGGAATCTAAACCATGTATGATACTACGTACAATGTGTTTAACACGCACAACACACACACAAACACCATTTAGACTAGTAAGGTACACGTGCATTGCACGCATGAGATTTGGCAACCAAATTATGAATAAATACCACATTATAGCATGTAAGATTTGAGTCATATATGCATGATGTAGATGTTCATTTAATTCTTATAGTTCATTTCATTCAAAATCATCTAGTTTTTAAAGAAAGCTAATCTATTTTAAGATTCATGGAATTGTGTGTTGTAAAACATAAAGTAAAAAACAAATAATGGGAAATCATGTAGAAAAACATTTGGGCAATTCTTATATGGAAGATTCTAGAACAAAGAAGAAGTGCTTGTGTTTTGAGGTTTGTGCATTATGCTTAAGTTCAACCATGGAATCTTCTAGATTGTACATGTGGCAAAATCTGGTGGAATCTAGATGATATCCAATGGCCAGTAGTGCTCAAATTTGCCATCTCTGCACCATCGGATTGGCTTCATCCAACGACCATCTTTCAAAGTTAAAGTTATCCGCACACTATATAAAAATATAAAATATAATATATGGGGGTATAGATATAGATATGTGATGCGAAAGCCACCCATCATCTCCAATTAGAATAGTGTGTCCATGCACGGATGCAATGTGGCCAAACAATGTCTGCCATCGGTATCTCAAATTCAAATCAGTCTGACCTTGTTCAATGTGTATACAGTACAACATGCTCGTTTCCAAACCACACTGCGCATATCTCAGTTATATTCATGCATGCATGGGTTTCAAACATCATGATCTCTTGTTCAAATATTTGAATTCAACTTTACATTGATTATGACCTCACCTAGTCTTTTACACCCACACAGTTGTCTTCTCTTTATAATTGTAGCACTAACTTTCTCTCATACATGCATGCACACACACTACCAGTCGGCATTATCCATCGCACACATGCAATCTTTTTCTTCAGGTCGGTCTCCCATGCGTGCACACACACACACACACCTCCCCCTCTCCATCATATCGGGCATTCTTTATCTCTCACGTGCATGCGCAACGATCGATGTTCCTCTATGTGTGTGTATATATAGCTTGGTCTCTCCCAGTTTCCACATAAACCGATCAATCTATATATCTAGTGAGGTCTCACCCTCTTTCCCACGTCCACATCGATCAATCTATACCTCTCTATATAGGATTACATAACTAATACACCCACATTAATTATATATCGAACGTCCCCCTCTCATCATCCATGCCTTCGGCTTCATCTCTCAAACGCGCACACAGTGGCGAAGACAGGGGGCAACAAGGGCCCTGCCCCCCCCCCCCTAACATCACTATATATCGAGGCTAATATGAATGTGATCATTAGACAATTGCTGGTAAAATGGTTTAAGTTGATGAATTGGCCCTCCTCGTAAAGGATTAGCAATGCTTGGCCCCTAGCTCATTTATTTTTCATGGCTCCGCCATTGCGCGCAACAGCGCACGTTCTCGCCCCTCTCTTTAAATATCAATCTTGCA
>NC_041381.1:173377358-173395865 GCF_002162155.2 Triticum dicoccoides
CTCTCTATATAGGATTACATAACTAATACACCCACATTAATTATATATCGAACGTCCCCCTCTCATCATCCATGCCTTCGGCTTCATCTCTCAAACGCGCACACAGTGGCGAAGACAGGGGGCAACAAGGGCCCTGCCCCCCCCCCCCTAACAACACTATATATCGAGGCTAATATGAATGTGATCATTAGACAATTGCTGGTAAAATGGTTTAAGTTGATGAATTGGCCCTCCTCGTAAAGGATTAGCAATGCTTGGCCCCTAGCTCATTTATTTTTCATGGCTCCGCCATTGCGCGCAACAGCGCACGTTCTCGCCCCTCTCTTTAAATATCAATCTTGCACTTGTGCACTCCTTCATAGTCTCGCTCCACTTGGCCCCTCGCACCATCTTCTAGCCCCCCACCAGATTTTGCCACATGTACAATCTAAAAGAATCCATGGTTGAATTTAAGCATAATGCAAAAACCTCAAAACACAAGTGCTTCTCCTTTGTTCTAGAATCTTCCATATCATAACTGCCAAAACTGTTCTTCTAGTTGAATTGTCATTATTTGTTTTTACTTTATGCTTTAGAACGCACAATTCCATGAATCATAAAATAGATTAAGGGCTTCTTTGATTCAAAGGATTCTCAAAGGAATTTTGGAGGATTCTAATACTTAGGAATTTTTCCTATCTTGGTTGTTTGATTCGTAGGATTGTAAACCATAGGAATTTTTCCATAGGATTCATTTGCACTATATTTCATAGGAAACATCCCATCCACTCAAACCTCTTTGAAAGAATCCTATGTTTTTTTCTATGCACAATCAAACACTCGTACAATCGTGTAGGATTCAAGACGACATTCCACTCTAATCCCATGTTTTTCCTATTCCCGCGTTTTGGAAATCCTACGAATCAAAGAGGCCCTAGATTTTTTATAAAAACTAACTAATTTTGAATGAGATGAACTATAAGAATTAAACGAACATCTACATCAGGCATATATGACTCAAAGCTTACATGCTATAGTGTGGTATTTATTCATAATTTGGTTGCCAAATCTGATGCGTGCAATGCATGTGGACCTTACTAGTACTTCGAGAATGTGCAAAACACGTAAATTAGAATTCCAATGGCACGCTACACAGTGTCTCTCTTACAGTTCATGAAGCCACATGGCACATATGGAGGTGTTGTCGCAGCCTCCTTATGTGGATTGATCATAGTGACATGCTGCTGGTTCCAGAAGAATGAACTCGTCCTCTTTGAGGCACACTGGCGGTACATGCACAAAGTGAAGATGTGCACGCATGCCACGCACACACTCATTCCCTCGCACGCACACACATGTACACGGGGGGACACATTTTTGTACGAAGATCCACCCCATGTGATAATTTGATGCGTGTAAAGTCCTTCACTTCATTGATGGTCAATTAATACAGCGCATGCAAATTGAGTGGACGTGAGGGGGGAAGAAAGACATTACTACTCCACTGCGTGCATGCGAGTAGTTAAATCATGGGTTGCTACTTCCATTGGTCTCCTTCGTATTTTGTGCCAATGTTTTACCATATTTTTAAGTAACATAATATTTATGCATGTCATAAAAGTGGCACAAAAAAAGGGGGCCAATAAACCAGGACGCAGGCAGCATGATCAATTTTTGCCAGGGCTACTGTTGGTGGCCTTTGTATTTAAATATGGACGGAGTGGAGTAGTACTATCTTTATCTTAGCCACGTAGGGCTCTCCCAGCGCCTAGGCTCGCCTCCTCGCCTCACCCACCGGATCCCGCCATGGAGGATCCTGCCATGGATAATCCCTTAGATCCCAAGATCCCGCGGGCTGCCCTCTCGCTGCGGCCCGTAGCACTGCCGCCTTTGAGCGAAACCCACATGTGTTTTAGAGGGGATCCATTGCTCTGGAATCACAGATCGATGGCGCCGGAGGACATGTCAAAACGATTGGAGAGAAGTTCCAAGGAGCCGCGCCTGGCGCAGCACAAGGCGGAGGGGCAAGTCGATCTCACGGGAGAGATGTTGAGGGATGTCAGCATCTGGCAGCGTCCCGTTGATTTCGAGCTAGGGCTAATGGCAGAGATCATATTCACGGAGTTGACTATGGAGGAAAGAATGTGCATGCCTGCGCAATGGCATGAGCAGCCAGTGCAACTGTTCAAATGGGCGGTAGGAGAAGCCAAATCCCGAGACCAGTTGCGGCAAAGCCGCTGGGCATGCATCATAGACGAGGTGAGCTGCCCACCTTCCCCGCCAGTGATGCAGTGACCTAGTCGGTTGCTGCTGCAGTGAACTTGCAACGTCATGTCGGTTTGCAACCTTGACAATCACTCCATCTATATGTATTGTATTCCTGTGGAAATACTTGGTCGTTTGGAAAAAGATGGTAATTGATTTATCACTAGTTTTAGAATGCTTGGTCGTGACAATCAACCGAAGCCACAACAGAAGTTCCCATCGTGTAATACTTTACGGCCGTTCGCACCAACAGACGGTCGGTCGCACCCGTGTCTCATCGAAGGGACACGCATCGGCTTGGTCTGACATGTACGACCAGTTACATCACTGACTTGTGCGACCGCATTTGAGCAGTGTAGTACTCCCTCTATCTCAGGTTACATGTCTTGCACGTGTACCTAGGTCATTAATTTGACCAACTTAATAAGAGGCATACATTACAAAAAATATATCATTACAAACTTCAAATATTCTATTTTTAATGATATATTTTTTTATGTTAAACAATTTATTTTATATAAGTTACATTGACGACCTAGATACACATGCAAACCTTGTAAACTGAGATGGAGGGAGTACTTGAAATTTATGTTCCACTAAACTCATCGGGAGCCGTTTCAGGCCTCGAAACCAAAACTATCAATTAATATTTACCTTGTTCCCATCACATTCCAAAATACAAGTGCTACAATTAAGTGCAAGCCTGCTCACACCTACTAGTACGTACCAAACCTAAATGTGTTCCCACTATGCAGGTTTTAGTAATAGTGCTAGTACTTCGGTTATAAAAAGGGGAACTACCTAACCGAAAATTACTCTACCTTCCTCCTCATAAGTCCTTATTCTTCGTCTGTCCTTGCCATGGCCGGTGTGTAGAGCTCTAGGTCGAGAACTACTCGTAACAAGGGAGCGGCAACCAAGGCTGCGGAAAAAAGAGAGAGGGCTTGCCGCCTCGCAGAGACCTCGAAAGATCTCTCACGGGCAGACGATGGCTCCCAGGAGCGCCCTAGCTGTAGAGGCGAACATGCCGAGCTGGTGGCGCTAGAGTCGTTATACCTCGACGGCATGCCCGGTCAGCTCAATAAGCACCTCAATAAGCAGAAGGAGTTCATCCACGGCTTGGTGGAGCTGCTTAAGGAAAGCCTCGACGACATGCCCGCTGAGCTCAATGAGTAGGGGGAGTTGACCGCCGGCTTGGTGATGCTGCTGAAGAAGAGCATTGCCTCAAAGAAGAAGGCGACCGGTGAAATCCTACAACTTCAGGAGGACAAGGCGAAGCTCTGCCACGAGCTCGACCTGCTGAAGGAGGAGAACGCAGGCTGGAAGAAGCTGCATGAGAAGAGTAGTTCCTCGACGAAGATGTTGCAGGCCCTCGTCATGGAACAGAAGAAGGAGTTGGCGAAGCTCCGCATCGAGCACCCAGCTGCTGTCAAGGTACGTAATGCGGCCGTGGAACATATGATGAAGGCTCGCGTTGAGAAATCCCGCGTCATGGACAGAATGAAGAAGATGGCGGAGGAGACACGTAAGGAGATGGAGGTCGTGGAGGCAATGAAGAAGCAGTTACGATTGCGCGGCCAGCAACCTTTCATGTAGTAGAGAGCAGTGCCCCGGACTTGTGTGTGCGTCTTCCTTCTTTTGAAGGATGATCGAGTCTCCGGGATCCTCAAATCTACAGCCAAACTCATCCTCTTGAATCTATATTCATACTGACAGTTTTGGTTTTGCAGGTCATAGATCTGGGCTTGGAGGTGCTCGATTTTCTCATGAAGCTTCAAGATGGTCTCCCTAATGTTCTTGGCATCCAGCTTGTGGTTGTTGGTGAACTCCACGATCATCATCTGGTTGGCGTTGAGTCCGCATTCCACCATCCCTTGGCACTTGAAAACTCGTTGTTCCATTGCTTCGAGTCTTGTCTCCATGCTTCCTGTCCTCCTCGGTCCCTCAACATCGCGGATGTGTAGCACCCCCTCACGCATCTCAATGGTTTGAGGGTGTTGCAGCACCTCCGCGAGGTAGGGGTTGATGACCTTCTCGAAATACTTGTCCTTGGGGGCGCTTGAAGACGTCATGGTGATCTAAATCTGTCAGAAAAACAGCTCGAAACAAAAACAGAGGATTTTGTCGTCGTACGGTGGTCAAAACTTTTGTGAGATTATATAATGAATTTTTACTGACCAAAATAAGTATCATGCAAGAAAACGGAGTCCGGAGAGCACATGAGGTGCCCACGAGGCAGGGGGCGCGCCCTCCACCCTCGTGGACGCCTCGTGTCCTTCTCGGCCTACTTCTTATTTTCCTATTTTCTTAAATATTGCAAAACAGAGAAAAATTGCCATCAGAACTGTTTTGGGGTCGGTTTACTTACCGTACCACATACCTATTCCTTTTCGGAGTCTAAAATGTTCTGGAAAGTGTCCCTTATGTATTCCTCCGGGGTTACGGTTTCAATAACATTAGTTTCAACATTTATAGGATTACCTGAGATATAATGTTTGATTCTTTGACCGTTCACCACCTTCGGATTTGTGCCTTCGAAGTTGTTGATTTTTATGGCACCGGAACGATAGACCTCCTCGATAACGTAGGGCCCTTCCCATTTAGATAGAAGTTTTCCTGCAAAAAATCTTAAACGAAAGTTGAAAAGCAACACATAGTCACCTACAATAAACTCACACTTTTGTAAGCTTTTGTCATGCCATCTTTTAACTTTTTCTTTAAACAATTTGGCATTCTCATAGGCTTGGGTTCTCCATTCATCGAGTGAGCTAATGTCAAATAGCCTCTTCTCACTGGCAAGTTTGATATCATAATTGAGCTCTTTAATGGCCCAATATGCCTTATGTTCTAGTTCGAGAGGTAAGTGACATGCTTTTCCATAAACCATTTTATATGGAGACATACCCATAGGATTTTTATATGCAGTTCTATAAGCCCATAATGCATCATCAAGTTTCTTGGACCAATTCTTTCTAGATCTACTAACAGTCTTTTGCAAAATTAATTTGAGCTCTCTATTACTCAGTTCTACTTGGACACTAGACTGTGGGTGATATGGAGATGCAATTCTATGATTAACATCATACTTAGCAAGCATTTTACGAAAAGCACCATGAATAAAATGTGAACCACCATCAGTCATTAGATATCTAGGGACTCCAAACCTCAGAAAAATAACTTCTTTAAGCATATTAATAGAGGTGTTATGATCAGCACTACTAGTTGGAATAGCTTCTACCCACTTAGTAACGTAATCAACAGCAACTAAAATATGTGTATACCCATTAGAGGAAGGAAATGGTCCCATATAATCAACGCCCCAAACATCAAATGGTTCAATAACAAGTGAATAATTCATAGGCATTTCTTGACGTCTACTAATATTACCAATTCTTTGACATTCATCGCAAGACAAGACAAACTTACGGGCATCCTTGAAGAGAGTAGGCCAATAAAAACCAGATTGCAATACCTTATGCGCAGTTCTATCTCCAGCGTGGTGTCCTCCATAAGCCTCGGAGTGACACTTGCGTAGGATCTGTTCCTGTTCATGCTCAGGTACACAACGTCTAATAACACCATCTACTCCTTCTTTATAAAGGTGGGTCATCCCAGAAGTAATGTCTTGAATCATAGAAAAACTTTTTCTTTTGCTAGTATGTGAAACTAGGTGGTATAAATTTAGCAACAATGTAATTAGCATAATCAGCATACCATGGAGCAGTACGAGAAGCATTTATGACAGCTAATTGTTCATCAGGGAAGCTATCATCAATAGGTAGTGGGTCATCAAGAACATTCTCTAACCTAGACAAGTTGTCTGCAACGGGGTTCTCAGCTCCCTTTCTATCAATAATATGCAAATCAAATTCTTGTAGTAGGAGAACCCATCTAATAAGTATAGGTTTAGCATCTTTCTTTTCCATAAGATATTTAATAGCAACATGATCAGTGTGAACAGTTACTTTAGAGTCAACGATATAAGGTCTAAACTTATCTCAAGCAAATACAACTGCTAAAAATTCTTTTTCAGTAGTAGCATAATTTCTCTAGGCATTGTCTAGAGTTTTACTAGCATATTGAATAACATTTAGTTTCTTATCAATTCTTTGTCCTAGAACAGCACCTACAGCATAATCACTAGCATCGCACATAATTTGGAAGGTAAGTTCCAATCAGGTGGCTGAACAATAGGTGCAGAAATCAAAGCTTTCTTAAGTATTTTAAATGCTTCTACATAATCATCATCAAAGACAAAAGGAATATCTTTTTGTAAGAGAATAGTCAGAGGCCTAGAAATTTTAGAGAAGTCCTTTATGAACCTCCTATAAAAACCGGCATGACCAAGGAAACTTCTTATACTTTTAATGTCCTTGGGACACGACATCTTTTCAATAACATCAACTTTAGCTTTATCAACTTCAATACCTCTTTCAGAAATTTTATGCCCCAAGACAATGCCTTCATTAACCATAGAGTGCCATTTTTCCCAATTTAAGACAAGACTAGTTTCTTCACATCTCTGCAAAACTCGATCAAGGTTGCTCAAGCAATCATCAAAAGAAGATCCATAAACGGAGAAATCATCCATGAAAACCTCAACAATCTTTTCACAAAGATCAGAGAATATAGCCATCATGCATCTTTGAAAGGTAGCATGTGCATTACATAAACCAAAAGGCATACGTCTATAAGCAAAAGTACCAAAAGGGCAAGTAAAAGTGTGTCTTTTCTTGATCCTCTTTTGACACAGGTATTTGAGAGAAATCAGAGTAACCATCTAGAAAGAAAAAATGTGTATGTTTGGATAATATTTCTAGCATTTGATCAATAAAAGGCAGAGGGTAATGATCTTTTTAGTAGCTTTATTTAATTTGCAGAAATCAATTACCATCCTATAACCTGTAACAATTCTTTGCGGGATCAATTCATGTTTATCATTAGGAAAGACAGTGATACCTCCCTTCTTAGGGACACAATGGATAGGACTTACCCACTCACTATCAGCAACGGGATAAATTATACCTGCCTCCAGGAGCTTTAGTATTTCTTTTCTTACCACTTCTTTCATCTTAGGATTTAACCGTCGTCGGTGATCAACAACTGGTTTGGCGTCTTTCTCCAATTTTATTTTGTGTTTTAATAGAGGTGGACTAATGCCCTTAAGATCATCAAGAGTATATCCAATAGGAGCACGGTGCTTCTTCAGAGTTTTCAATAATTTCTCCTCTTCCTGCTCTGAAAGGTTAGCACTAATAATAACAGGATATATCTTCTTTTCATCAAGATAAGCATATTTAAGAGTATTAGGTAGTGGTTTAAGCTCAAACACGGGATCACCCTTGGGTGGTGGAGGATCCCCTAGAATTTCAACAGGCAAGTTGTGTTTCAAAATAGGTCCCTGTTTAAAGAATACTTCATCTATCTCCCTTCTTTCATTCATAAACATGTCATTTTCATCGTCTAGCAAATATTGTTCTAAAGGATCATTAGGAGGCACGGAAATAGAAGCAAGGCCAATAATTTTATCCTTACTAGGCAATTCTTTATCATGGAGTTGTCTATGAAATTTAGCAAAATTAAAGTCATGAGACATATCCCCTAAACCAATCGTAACAATATCCTTTTTGCAGTCTATCTTAGCATTAAAAGTATTCAAGAAGGGTCTACCAAATATAATGGGACAAAAGTCATCTTGTGGGGAACCAAGAACAAGAAAATCGGCAGGATATTTAACTTTCCCACACAACACTTCAACATCTCTAACAATCCCAACTGGTGAAATAGTATCTCTATTGGCAAGCTTACTTGTAACATCAATTTCTTCTATCTCAGCAGGTGCAATATCATGCATAATTTCTTTGTATAAGGAAGGAGGTATTGCACTTGCACTAGCACTCATATCACATAAGCCATGATAACAATGATCTCCTATTTTAACAGAAATAACAGGCATGCCTACAATAGGTCTATGTTTATTTTTACTATCGGGTCTAGCAATTCTAGCAGCTTCATCACAGAAGTAAATAACATGCCCATCAATATTATCAGCCAAGAGATCTTTAACCATATCAATACTAGTTTCAACTTTAATTTGCTCAGGTGGTGTAGGTGTTCTAGTATTACTCTTACGAACCACGGTTAAAGCTTTAGCATGATCCTTTATCCTGACAAGGAAAGGTGGTTTCTCAATATAGGTAGTAGGAACAATAGGATCATTATAAGTGATAGTCTTTTCTTCAACTTTAATAGGTGCAACTACTTTTACTTCAATGGGAGGATTATATTTAAACCACTTCTCCTTAGGGAGGTCAACATGAGTAGCAAATGATTCACAGAAAGAATCTACTATCTCAGAGTCAAGTCCATACTTAGTGCTAAATTCATTAAAAACATTGGTATCCATAAAAGATTTAATACAATCAAACTTAGGTGTCATACCTGACTCCTTACCTTCGTTGAGATCCCAATCTTTAGAGTTGCGTTTAATTCTTTCCAATAAATCCCATCTGAATTTAATAGTCTTCATCATAAAAGAACTAGTACAAGAAGTATCGAGAACGGAGCGATTGTTGAGAGAAAGCCGAGCATATATTTTTTGAATAATCATTTCTCTTGAGAGCTCATGATTGGGGCATGAATATAACATTGACTTAAGCTTCCCCCAAGCTTGAGCGCTGCTTTCTCCTTCGCGAGGCCAAAAATTATATATATAATTACGATCACGATGAACAAGATGCATAGGATAAAACTTCAGATGAAATTCCAATTTCAATCGGTTGTAGTTCCATGATCCCATATCATCACATAGCCTAAACCATGTCAATGCCTCTCCCTTCAAATATAAAGGGAAGACATTCTTCTTTATAACATCCTCAGGCATACCTGCAAGCTTAAATAATCCACAAACTTCATCCACATAGATTAGGTGCAAATCAGGATGCAATGTTCCATCTCCTGTAAAAGGATTAGCTAGCAGTTTCTCTATCATACCCGAAGGAATCTCAAAGTAAACATTTTCAGTAGGTTCAGTAGGTTGAGGAGCAACTCTTTGCTGTATTGGTTGGGGTGAAGATACCCCGAACAAGCCCCTCAAAGGATTATGTTCCATAGTAACAAGTGACAGTAAATTTCAGCACACTATATAAATGTTTCCTTACCAAAGGCGCTTCACTCCCCGGCAATGGCGCCAGAAAAGAGTCTTGATGACCCACAAGTGTAGGGGATCTATCGTAGTCCTTTCGATAAGTAAGAGTGTCGAACCCAACGAGGAGCAGAAGGAAATGACAAGCGGTTTTCAGTAAGGTATTCTCTGCAAGCACTGAAATTATCGGTAACAGATAGTTTTGTGATAAGGTAATTTGTAATGGGTAACAAGTAACAAAAGTAAATAAGGTGCAGCAAGATGGCCCAATCCTTTTTGTAGCAAAGGACAAGCCTGGACAAACTCTTATATAGAGAAAAGCGCTCTCGAGGACACATGGGAATAAATCGTCAAGCTAGTTTTCATCACGCTCATATGGTTCGCGTTCGTTACTTTGATAATTTGATATGTGGGTGGACCGGTGCTTGGGTACTGCCCTTTATTGGACAAGCATCCCACTTATGATTAACACCTACTGCAAGCATCCGCAACTACAAAAGAAGTATAAGGTAAACCTAACCATAGCATGAAACATATGGATCCAAATCAGCCCCTTACGAAGCAATGCATAAACTAGGGTTTAAGCTTCTGTCACTCTAGCAACCCATCATCTACTTATTACTTCCCAATGCCTTCCTCTAGGCCTAAACAATGGTGAAGTGTCATGTAGTCGACCGTTCACATAACACCACTAGAGGAGAGACAACATACATCTCATCAAAATATCAAACGAATACCAAATTCACATGACTACTTATAGCAAGACTTCTCCCATGTCCTCAGGAACAAACGTAACTACTCACAAATCATATTCATGTTCATAATCAGAGGGGTATTAATATGCATAAAGGATCTGAACATATGATCTTCCACTGAATAAACCAACTAGCATCAACTACAAGGAGTAATCAACACTACTAGCAACCCACAGGTACAATTCTGAGGTTTTGGGACAAAGATTGGATACAAGAGATAAAGTAGGCTTTGAGAGGAGATGGTGCTGTTGAAGATGTTGATGGAGATTGACCCCATCCTGGTGAGAGGATCGACCGTGATGATGATGGTGATGATTTCCCCCTCCCGGAGGGATGTTTCCTCGGCAGAACAGCTCCGTCGGAGCCCTAGATTGGTTCCGCCAAGGTTCCGCCTCGTGGCGGCGGTGTCTCATCCCCAAAGCTTGCTTATGATTTTTTCAGGGTAAAAGACTTAATATAGCAGAAGATGGGCACCAGAGGCCTAGTAGGTGGCCCACGAGGCAGGGTGGCACGCCCAAGGGTGTAGGGCGCGCCCCCACCCTCATGGATGGTGGGTGGGCCCCCTCTGGTATTTTCTTCGCTCAATATTTTTTATTAATTCCAAAAATAACTTCCGTGGAGTTTCAGGACTTTTGGAGTTGTGCATAATAGGTCTCTAATATTTGCTCCTTTTTCCAGCCAAGAATTCCAGCTGTCGGCATTGTCGCTCTTCATGTAAACCTTGTAAAATAAGAGAGAATAGGCATAAGTATTGTGACATAACGTGTAATAACAGCCCATAATGCATAAATATCGATATAAAAGCATGATGCAAAATGGGCGTATCAGAATCCCATCCGAGATGGTGTCTAGATTGGATCTGGTGGTTCTGGACTCTGCGGCGGCTGGATGAATATTTCGTCGACTCCCCTAGGGTTCCGGGATTTTTGCGGTATTTATAGAGCAAAGAGGCGGTCCGGGGGGCACCCGAGGTGGGCACTGATGAGGACATGTATTTGGGGTAGGGTAACAGGCCTGGCCTAAAGACCCTACCCATGGACACCGTACACTTTGTACTGGACCCCTGGACAGATCGCCGTCCAGATGTACCGCAACTTGAAAGTCACTCGGACGGCAACAACCACTCGGAGCATGGCACTCCACTCGACGAGCTCATTTCACTTGGCCGTGTAACTCACTCGGATATGCGAAGACCAATAGGTAGCATGACGGTTTTGTAGTGGTCAGGCATTATGGCATTGATGCTCCACTGTGTAACATAAGGGGTGAGGGGGTGGCGCACTCTATATGAGCCACCCCCCACCACTAGACTAGGGGGCTGGTTCTCATTCTTCTCCCTCTACTCTCTCTCCATTAGTCTCAGGACTTAGCTCTGGCAAAGGGATCCATTCCTCTCTCTCTCTCTCTCATTGTAATTTCCGGATACATACTCATAGAAAACAAAGCCTCTCTGGAGCACGAGGCGTAGGGCTTTTATCTCCACCGTGAGAGGCCTGAACTCGCTAAAACCACCGTGTCACCCATACGCATCACGATAGATCATGCTCCGTTACCCTATACCTTATTATTGTCGGAATCATTCCCATGACAGTTGGCGCCCACCTTGGGGCATGGCGTCTCTCGAGCCATGATGCAAATAGTTTTATTTCTTTGATCTTCGTCCGTCGATCAACAATCATCAATGGAGGGTTTGATCCAGGATGTTCCGAACATCACTCCATTTACAGGAGGATAAAATACTCCTCATCATGCAAAAGGATCAGGGAGTTGCTCATCTCACCTTTTCCTCTTCTATAATCAATCATTGATCTAACGATTGTTTGTTCTTCTTCTGTATGCACACGAGCTCATAAAAAAGGATGCCTCCCTTTGCTCCAATTGAGGACTTGGTTCTCGGATGATGAAGCACCGCTGTCCGCCCGACGTCATCTGCGATGCCACGTCGAGCGGCCAAACACGCACAACCGCTAATGTTCGGCCCGGTTCCTCGGCCAGCGGAGCACGACGACCGGCGGGTGAACCTGCTCCTCAGGCGACAAGGCTCAGCTACTGGCACTCGGCCTAGCTCCGCGGGCGTCGAAGCGCGACTCCGACCGGTGCAGAGCTCCGGCAGCCGAGGTGTGAAATGTGGGCAACACTGTCCACATCGACCTCACCCTCTGCTGCGCCGGCCCGCGTATCTGGTGCTGGAGCTGCGGCCAGCCGCTGGTCCTCTTCGTCGCAACCTCTAGCTGCCGACCGATTTCGGCCAGGCCGGCAGTTCCACTGCAGCAGAGCTCTCCGGACTCCAACCTGCATCCATGACTCTCCTTCTAACCCTTAATTCCTACCCATTTATTCCCTTAATTCACTCCCATTTATTTCCTGCATGCAGGGGGTAAATGGCCGTAGGAAAAGGAAACTTCCCTTAGAGCAAGTACAATAGAGCTGAATCAGCAGGCTATAAGAAATAAACTAGTATATTTCTGCTTAGTTGGAGGAAAGAGAAGAGGAGAGAGAAGGTAAGCGGGCTCTTTGTGAAGAGCCATCTCTAGCACATGCTCCTAGGCACTTTGTGAGAATGAAAGGTGGGTCACATAATAAAAAAAGTAGTACACTCTTTTAATCTACTATTGTACATGTTGGCTATAAGATGGGTTGTATATGACATGGCACTGGCTTATAGCCAGTAGCTGGCTATACTATTAACCATGCTCTTACATGCATGAACGGTTTTAACTCTTCCTTATCAATTAACGTTAACACCATCTGCATGCAGATTAATTTGGCGTTGGACGTGGGCAACTCCGCCTGCATGCTTTGGATCAGGCCCGTTCAACGCTTGTGTGCTCGTGGGCAGATCCATGTCTGACCTCGCCAGCGCCTCCGAGCCCGGCCCTCCACGTTGGCCTTGCCTAGCCATCTCCGCAATGACTGGATCCCAGCCTAGCTGCGGTTCACTCGGACAGGCGGGAGCACTTGGACGAGGCGTCCACTTGAATAGGGCCCACTCGACCATGAGGTTGCTGGATTCACTCGGCCGGTCCTCCACAACAACGACAATGACCACCGCATTCAACTCATGTACGACTCTACTCCATGCAGCGAACACACTCGTGGATTCATCTCCCTTCAGTGAACGCGGCGACAGGTCAGGGCGACTCTCGACTGCGACAATTGCTTCCTCTGGCTCAACCTTCCCATGGAGTTTCACTCGACCACCACGTGCTTCATCATCGGTTGAACACGTCTACATCAGCCAGACTTCCTGCACATCACCACTTCATGGGACGAATCTACTTCACTCGGACGCCTCGCACATCGCCACTCCGTGGGACGCATCTGTTGGATTTTGGGTTCCGGCAGACCCTTGAGGTTCGAACACTCGGGTGCGCGCGGAGATTCAACCTACTACCGTCTCGCACCTCGCCGAATTGCTGGGGCCTAAACTACTAAACTGGACAGCACAAGAGACGCAAGATTTATACTGGTTCAGGCCACCATCATGGTGTAATACCCTACTCCAGTGTGTGGTGTGGTGGATTGCCTCTTGGGCTTGATGAGGAACAATACAAGGAAGAACAGCCTCGCGAGGGTCTGTTCTTGGCTGGTGCGATGAACTGCTAGGAGGGGTTCAGTCGCTCTATCTACTGGTTTCTTGATGAGGATCCAGATGCCTCTACCCTGGGGGTGGCTAGCCCTATTTATAGGCAAAGGCCCTGGGCCTCTTCCCAAATATTGAGCGGGAAGGGCGCCAACAATTGGCCATTTTGAAGGGGAACAACGGCTACACTTATCCTGACTAAAGTTGGTCCTCGCCTGTCAAAGGCTCTGGTGATGACGCCGGCTCGGGCTCCACAACGACTTCCTTTCGGCCGTTGGGCTGGTCTTGGTCTTGTTGCACCGAAATGGATGCCTTTGCTTGATGCTCTCGCCTGCGCTTGCTCCCTTTGCACCAAAGAGGAAAGGAGGACACTGCGCGGCTGGCGCCCGACTGGTGCCCTTGGTCGTCATGGCTTGCGTCATGGGCACCTCGCGAGGTACCCTGCCTTGAACTCTCCGCCTCCTCATGAGCCAGCCTGACGAGGCCATGCCTGAGGGAGCTCCTCGTCGTCCGCCCCGCGAGGCTTGGCCCCTTGCGAGGGTCTGAGCTTGTGTTGATGAAGATGGGCTGTGCTTGGCCTCCTTTGAGCCACGCCGCAGGCCGCAGGCAGGCAAGTCTGGGGACCCCCGTTCCCAGAACGCCGACAGTAGCCCCCGGGCCCACGGCACGCCCGAACTGGGCTGAGCAGAGAGGCGAAAGGGCAAGTGCGAAGCGTCACGGGCCCTAACAGCCTGCGGCCTTGGGCGCCGCGTGGCGGTTGATTGGATGCGTGCGCCTCTGCAACCGTGTGAGTTGATAAGAGAGCGGCATCTCTCTTGCCTCCTTTACTTCCTCTAGTTGCTGCTCAGATCCCCTTTCTTGCGCCTCTTCTCTCTGCTTCCAAAATCTCCAGATCTACTCCGCCTGCGTGCCCTAGCCAGTCATGGCGCCTCGCCAAACCCTGGCCGGAGCTTGGTACGCGCCTGCCCTGGACCTGCCAAATGTGTCAGGGGCGAGCCTTGCCCTGATGCACCGGATGGCGGAGGCGCAAGGCATTGACGGGGCGAAGGCGTTCAAGGCTGGCTCTGCCGCCCCTGAAGGTCGAGGGAGCACCTTCTACCCGCTCTTCGTGAGCGCCATCGTTCCGGTCTGGTGCCTCCCTTTTCGGAGTTCTTCTTCTCTGTCCTCCGCCACTACAATATTCAAGCTCTACACCTCCATCCCAACTTCGTCCTTCTTCTGGCGATCTTCGCCTACTATTGTGAGGCTCACGTAGGGGTGAAGCCCTCGGTGGCCTTGCTACGCCACTACTTCTCCCTCCGAACCTCTCGTGGTTCCGCCTCCGCGTGCGCGAGCTTCATCGCGTACGATGGTGCCATCGCCATTTCAAACCCTAGGAAGAGGATTGAGGGCTTCAGGAGCAAGTGGGTCTTGGTGGATGCTGGGCGCATCCATCCTCGGCTGACCCTGCCCACGGAGCACCCTGCGAGCTCCGACGACTGGTCCCGAGTGGAGCTTCTGGATCCCTGCGCGAAGCTGGTGTTGGAGAAGATGGACGCAGATCTGAGGCCGGCCAGCGTGGCGGCGGCGAAGCTGACCGGTGGGTCGCTGCTGAGGGAGTTCCTGGAGCATCAACTGGCTCCGCTCCGTCAGTACTCGCTTCCGATGTGGTGGCCTCACTCGAGCCCCGTGGTCCTGGCCGACGAGGATCTGGCGGCGGTCCTCCAGTCCTTGGTTGGGGCGACATGGCAAGGCTGGAGGGTGCTCCTATGCCCCTGTTCCTTCACGAGGATTGGGAGCAGGTAGTGGGGTCCATGCCTGTCTTCAACGGCAACGGGCCCGTGCCCGTGGAGGCTCCAGAGGACCTGGTGGACGTGTCCTCCGACGACTCCAGCGGAGAGAAGGAAGAAGGGGAGCAGGAAGAGGGGGTTGACTCGGGGGAGGAGTCAAGAGCTCCCCCCCTTCAGCGCAGGTCCCGCACTCTTCGCCTCCCCCAGAGTGACGACAACGAGGATGAGGATCAGCAGGGCGGAGGGAGCCTACCTTCGATCCCGAAGAAGGACCGGACTGGGCTGGTCCCCCGCGGGTCTGCCCCGGCCCAGGGGCGATCCACAGGCACGCCTCCTGCTCCCGAGCCCCTTGAAGCCGACCCTTGCAGCCGGCTCGCGGGCTTTAAGTTCGGCCGGAGGCTGCTCGAGTCCACCAGCGACGACCTCTAAGTGCCTGCTTTCTGTCTTGATTATTGTTCTGTCGCCGAGATCTGATGCCCATGTCCCTCGGCCATGCTGGCGCCCGCGGAGAAGAGGCCGAAGGGAGCTCCTGAGGTCCCATCCGTGGCAGTGCCTCAGCCCGAGAAAGAAGGTGATCATGACGCGCAAGCCTCTCCTGCCCGGGCGTCCTCGCGAGGCCAGGCTGAGCCCGCAGGGGCAAGCTCAGCCCCCTTGACCCAGGCGACTCTCGAGGTGCCCTTGCTTGACACTGCCTCCACTGTCATCATGGCGCCGCTGGTTCCGCCTCAAGGCGCAGTGGTCACACAGCCGTCTTCTCGTCCTTCTCCACCGGCTGCTGCTTCTCCGAATACTGTTCTGGATCGCGCCATTGCCGGACTGGACCGTCGGCGGCAGGATCTTCTGGGCGCCGGCCCCCGGCTGGTGGCCGGGCGCTTGGAGCTGGCTTCAGGCTGGATTCGCTCCGATGCTTCAATAAGGACGGCGCTGGCCAGGCCTCAACGGCTTGCAACAAGGAGAAATAGGCTGCCCATGAGGCGAAGGTTGCCCGCGATGCTGCCTTGGGGGAGGCAGCTAGCATCCAAGGTCACTGTGAGACGCTGGAGAGCGAGCTGAAGGGCCTGCAGAACCAGCTTGCCGAGGAGGCCCGCCTTCGCCAAGAGCAGGAGGAAAGCATGAAGGTTCGCGAGGCGGCCGTCAAGGACCTGGAGGCCAAGCTCAAGAGGCGTCGTGGTCGCCTAGGTGTGCTGGAGCAAGAGCTGGAGGCGAGGAGGGTTGATCTGGACGGCAAGGCCCGGGTTCTCGCCGAGGATCGCGTGGCCCTCGCGGATATGGAAGAGAAGGCTCACACTTCGCTGAAGACGCTTTATGACAGCGGCCTTGAGAGCCTGCTGGCCCGCGAGGAGGATGGCCCTGCCAAGCTGCTTCCCTTCCTGGTTCGCGCCCTCAACGACGTCACCCTTGGCCTTGGCCCTACGGCTGAGGCCGAGGCACACATCTTGTCTTCTGCAGCGCTGACGCGGGTCTTCACCCACATCTATTTTCGTGACCCCAACATCGACCTCGACAGCCTGCTGGAGCCAGTGAGCGGCGAGCGTGCCGCTGCCGCTGCCGAGGCCGTGAAGGGTTGCGCGGAGGCTCTGCTGGGGAAGTTCCGGGCCTTCAGTACCAGACCGAAGTGGGGCGCTGTTAGCCCTGCTGCTCCACAAGGCGAACCTACTCCACGCGGCTCCCCCGCCGGCAAGTGACTCCGTCGTGGCTCCCATCCTATTTTTAATTCCTGCGCATGTACCATGCCTCAGGGAGGCGTTAAAACTTATGTTTGATGTTGTGATAACAGCCTGGACTGTAATATTTGCTTTTGAATTCCCTGAAATTTGCATTATTCCTTCCTGCTTGCTTATGTTCTACGCCGGCAGAGCCCGGCCCCGCGCATACCTCAGCCGCCGTTGGCCCCGACCGAAAACCAGGACGGGACCAAGGAATGAGGGGCTACGTGACAACTTAGGCTCCTGAGTCGCGATGCTCAGGAGTCCCCCTTGGCGCTCGAACAACAAGTAGGGAGGTGAGGTGTGGGTGGATCTGCCGTTCTACGTCTGCAGGGCCCGGCCCCGCGCATACCTCAACCGCCGTTAGCCTTTCGGAACTAAGGAGTGAGGGGCTACGTGACCAGTTAGGCTCCTGAGACGTGATGCTCAGGAGTCCCCCTTGACGCTCAAACGGCCTTCGTACCTTGGCTCCGCTCGGGGAGGGACGTGCGACGAACCAGGCCCGGGGGGGCCTGGCCAGGTGGGGTGCGTCTGGGAGAGACCCAGGCGCAGCCCCCGTGCCCAGCCCCTTCGCGCGACACTCCCGAGGGGAGGCGTTGCGACAAGGCCAGACACTGAGCTCCGGGCTCCCTGAGGTTAATGCGGCCCGGAGGCCACCCTCAGTTGTTTATCACCAGCGTAGAGCAAAGCGCTATCGTATGCGTACGGGCATAGCCGCTCCTCGGCAGTGTCGTCAGCCAGCACGGAGCATGGTGCTTCCACTGGTACGTGGGAGGGGGCTCCCCTCCGGGAGGAGTCCCCGGGACGTATACAGCCCCACCCTGACATGTGGCCGGCACGGTAGGGCTTGACGAGGTGTCTCTGGGCACCCGTGAGCCAGCGCGGGACTCATGGGGCCCTACCTTTAGGCGGGTTGCACCTGGCTCTGGGCCTTATCTTGGAGTGTGTTCCTGCAAATTTGGCCAGATGCCGGTGCTCTACGTCTTCGGGTCCCGGCTCTCGGGCTGGTCTCAGCCGTCGCTGGCATGCCAAGTCGCGATGCCATGGACAAGACCAGAGGGTGAGGGCCGGAGAGCCGGTAGGAGCCCTGAGTCGTGATGCTCAGGCACCTCCCCTTTAACGCGCAAGCTGGGTTAGATGACGAAACTCTACGTCCTCGGGTCCCGGCTCTCGGCCTGGTCTCAGCTGTCGCTGGCCTGCCAGGTCGTGATGCCATGGACAAGACCAGAGGGTGAGGGCCGGAGAGCCGGTAGGAGCCCTGAGTCGCGATGCTCAGGCACCCCCCCCCCTTAACACGCAAGCTGGG
>NC_041381.1:173396284-173400866 GCF_002162155.2 Triticum dicoccoides
CACCCAGGAGAAAAAGGCACCAAATAACAAGCATAGTGGATCAAAAGCATAGTCCTAAGATAAACTCAAGAAGGATACATGCCGCTGGGACAGGCCCGAGCGGCTTGGGGATGATGCAGCACGAGGGGCGCCCCCAATAAGATAAGCTAAGGACATGAAATAAAAGGGCTACATGCCGCAGGGACGGACCCACGGGGCCTAGGAATAATGCGGCCCTGAAGGCGCTCCCAGCCAGAAACGAAACTTAAAAGATGTCACCTGATGATGTTGGGGACGAAGGGGTGTTGGTATAGCAGACTCGGTGGGCTGCGGGAGCCGATCCTCACGAGCCCCCAGGCCCAGGGGCCTCGGGAGGCTCCGAAGGCGCCGGCGGCTCCTCGCGGGCCATCTCCATCTCCGCCAGGGCTGCGGCACGCCTGACCTCTTGAGCCTCCAAGATGGCCCTCATGAGACACTGGTGCGCAGCAGCCGCGTTCGGCAGGCCGTAAGGCATGCACACGTAGCTGTGGGGCGGACCCTCGCAACGTCCCACTCGCGAGGGCCAGAGGTGCTCTTGAGACGCGGCTCAGTTGAGCCCTGGTATGTCGATGCAGACGCGCAGCCCACCATCCTCGCCTGGATGGGGGGGCACAGCGGGTAGGCGGCGGCTGCCTCTCATGACCCTTGACTCATGTAACTCCTGAATGGCCTTGCTGACAAACTCCTGAGGGTTTGGCCCTCCTTGCCTTGCTCCTTCTTGAGGGAAACGTGCTTCGAAGCATGCCTCCATGTGGTGCCCAAGCGCCTCCCTCGTGACCTTGGTGAGGTCGGCGGCCCTCCAGGGGAGAGCCCCCGAGCCCTGCCTGAGGAGGGCGCCGGGCGCGCTTCCCTATGCGATGGAAGGAGGCTCCTCCTGGCCAGGCGCGGGCCCTGAGGGGCCTGCCTCCTGAGGAGCCGGGCCGGTCGATGTCTTCTTCTTCTTGGGTGCGGCCTCGGAAGGCCTCTTGCTGCTGCGGTCTGGGTCTTCCAGTGATGCGGCCTGAAAGGCTCGCTCCAGGGAGCACACTGCGTCTCTCTCTTCGCAGGGCATCGTGATGACCCTGCCGCTTCCTGGCATCTTGAGGACGTTGTAGCCGTGGTGGGTTACGGCCATAAACTTGGCTAGCGCCAGGTACCCGAGGATGGCGTTGTACGGCAGGCGAATGTGGGCGACGTCGAAGTCGATGAGCTCGGTGCGGTAGTTGTCGCGAGCCTCGAAGGTGACAGGAAGGCGGACCTGCCAGATCGGGACCATGGAGCCGTCGGTGACTTCGGAGAAGGGCTTGGTTGGCTGAAGCTGACTGTAAGGCACTTGAAGATTGTTGCATGTTTCCACGAACAGGACGTTGAGCCCTGCCCCGCCGTCGATGAGGGTCCTGGTGACTAGCACGTTGCTGATGATTGGGGAACAAAGCATCGGGAGGACTCCGGCTGTGGCCGCGCACTTGAGCTGGTCTGCTGAAGTGAACGTGATGGCGCACGCCGACAACCTGAGAGGGCGCGTGGCCTCGAGCTTGGGGAGGACTGCATTCACTTCACGGGCGAACTGCTTGAAAATGCACTGAGAGGCTGGGGCTTGAGCTCCGCCCAGGATGCAGGCAATTGCACGCGGTTCCTGGAAGCCCCCAGCCCCCTCGTCCTGATGACGGTCTTCATTTCTCCTTGGATGTGGCGGCAGCGGAGGGAGGCCTGCGTTCCCTTGCGGGCGATCCTCGCGAGGCTGATCCCTCCATCCTCCCTCGCGAGGCGGGTCCTGCCAGCGATCCTCGCGAGGGTGGTCGCGCCACCCTTGGCGCGGGCCGCGGTCTTCCTAGCGTCCTGCATTCCTTCCTCCTCCTCGGCCATAGCCCCGGTCGCTGCGCTCGGGACGTCTGCCGACCCTTCCTTCATGCACGGCCCGGAGCTCTTGGCATTCATTTGTGTTGTGGGTGTGGAGGTCGTGGTACACGCAGTACCGACTGCCTTTGGAGGACTCGGGCTGATCTCTGCCCCGTTTGGTGTCTGGATCGGCCGCGAGCACGGCAGCCCCCTTGCGCTTCAAGTCCTTGGCCTTGGGCTTCTTCTCTTCGGGGTCCATGGCAGGCAGCTCGAGGAGGGAGAGGCGCCCCTCCTCGGCCCTGGCGCACTTGGTCGCCAAGTTGAACAGCTCCAAGGAGGTGCACAGGTCTTCATGCATCGCCAGCTCCTCCTTCATCTTGACATTGCGGACATCGTCGGACAAGGCAGAGATGATGGCCTCCTCCGTTACCCGGGGGATCTTGAGGCGCGCGTTGTTGAAGCGCTGGATGTACTTCTGCAGGGTTTCCCCTGGCTGCTGCTTGATATGGCGCATGTCGCTCACGGCAGGTGGCCGATCATGAGTACCCTGGAAGGTGGGTGCGCATCTCGTCCCAGGAAGAGATCGTGCCTGGGGCCAGATTCAGGAGCCAAGTGCGGGCTCCGTCCTTGAGCGCCATGGGAAACCAGTTCACCATGACCTTTTCGTCTCCGTTGGCAGCTTCGATGCCCAACTCGTAGAGTTGGAGGAACTCCGCAGGGTCAGTCGTGTCGTCGTAGCGAGGGGGCAGGTCTGGCTTGAACTTGTCGGGCCATGCGACGCTGCGCAGCTCGGAGGTGAAGGCCCGGCAGCCCGCCGTGGCCACGGGGGGCCTTGGGCGACGGAGAGCTTGGTCCTACGGATCCCCATGCGCCGCGGCTGGGGGCAGCGCAGGGTCTTGACGTGCTGGAGGAGGGAGCGCTCGGGCAGCTTCTCGTGGGCGAGGGACTTCTTGGCAGCTCTGCTCTTGCCGCGCTGGCGCCTGGCGGAGCGGGTTCCGCCCAGGGGCCGCGCGCCTTGGGGCCAGGGCGCCTTCTTGAGGAGGAGGCGGCTGAGGCGCCCCAGGAGCCTCATCGCCCGCGTGGGGCGGGGTGCGGTGCAGCGAGAAGGATGGTGCGGGGGCGCCTCCGGCGGCGCGGATGAGCTCAGCGACTCGATCGAGCCATTATTCGTAGACGTCCTCGATGGGGCGGTAGCGTAGGAGCTTGTTTGCCGCGATGAGCGCAGCTCGGGCCTCCATGGTCGCGCGGGGCGCGCGTGACAAAGAACCAGCGGGGGTGAGCGAGGGCGTGGCAGTGCGGCCGTCCCGCCTCATGGACGGGTGCTGGGACGATGCTTGCTGCTCGTTCCCCGCCGAGCCGGCGGCGGTGTTGACAGCAGGTGACGGGGAACGATGAGGGCGCCCGCCGACGGGAGCCGTCTGGGCGACATGGGAGGCGAGGGTGGCTCGGCGCTCGGTGCGAGCCCGACGAGCGTCAGACATCGTTGCGGTGGTCGGGGAAGAACGATACAACGGAAGGCAGATTCCGGCGCACCCCTACCTGGCACGCCAAATGTCGGATTTCGGGTTCCAGCAGACCCTTGAGGTTCGAACACTGGGGTGCACACAGAGATTCAACCTACTATCGTCTCGCACCTCGCCGAATCGCTGGAGCCTAAACTACTAAACTGGACAGCACAAGAGACGCAAGATTTATACTGGTTCAGGCCACCATCGTGGTGTAATACCCTACTCCAGTGTGTGGTGTGGTGGATTGCCTCTTGGGCTTGATGAGGAACAATACAAGGAAGAACAGCCTCGCGAGGGTCTGTTCTTGGCTGGTGCGATGAACTGCTAGGAGGGGTTCAGTCGCTCTATCTACTGGTTTCTTGATGAGGATCCAGATGTCTCTACCCTGGGGGTGGCTAGCCCTATTTATAGGCAAAGGCCCTGGGCCTCTTCCCAAATATTGAGCGGGAAAGGCGCCAACAATTGGCCATTTTGAAGGGGAACAACGGCTACACTTATCCTGACTAAAGTTGGTCCTCGCCTGTCAAAGGCTCTGGTGATGACATCGGCTCGGGCTCCACAACGACTTCCTTCCGGCCGTTGGGCTGGTCTTGGTCTTGTTGCACCGAAATGGACGCCTTTTCTTGATGCTCTCGCCTGCGCTTGCTCCCTTTGCACCAAAGAGGAAAGGAGGACACTGCGCGGCTGGCGCCCGACTGGCGTCCTTGGTCGTCATGGCTTGCGTCATGGGCACCTCGCGAGGTACCCTGCATTGAACTCTCCGCCTCCTCATGATCCATCCTGACGAGGCCGTGCCTGAGGGAACTCCTCGTCGTCCGCCCCGCGAGGCTTGGCCCCTCTCAAGGGTCTTGAGCTTGTGTTGATGAAGATGGGCTGTGCTGGGCCTCCTTTGAGCCACGCTGCAGGCCGCAGGCAGGCAAGTCTGGGGACCCCCGTTCCCAGAACGCCGACAGCATCTACTTCACTCAGACGCCCCGCGCATCGTCACTCCACGGCACGCATCTACATCACCCGGAAGCCCTGCGCGTTGCCACTCCGCGGACGTGTCTACTTCACTCGGACGCCCCGTGCATCGTCACTCCGTGACATGCACATCT
This sequence comes from Triticum dicoccoides, assembly GCF_002162155.2. Taxonomy (NCBI): domain Eukaryota; kingdom Viridiplantae; phylum Streptophyta; class Magnoliopsida; order Poales; family Poaceae; genus Triticum; species Triticum dicoccoides. The sequence continues at coordinate 173,400,726 of NC_041381.1, forward strand.
ACTTCACCCGGAAGCCCCACGCGTCGTCACTCTGCGGCACGCGTCTACTTCCCCCGAACGCCCCGTGCATTGCCACTCCACGGCACGTGTCTCTACTTCACCCGGACACCCAGCGCATCGTCACTCCGCGACACGCGTCTA
>NC_041381.1:173401510-173409214 GCF_002162155.2 Triticum dicoccoides
CGGCCATCCCGTGTGTCGCCATCAGTTGGTCACCTCATCACCACTCGGCCGCCCCGCGCGTCGCCACTCGGTTGGTCACCTCATAACCACTCGGCCGCCCCGCGCGTCGCCATCGGTTGGTCACCTCATCACCACTCGGCTACCCCGCGCGTCGCCATCGGTTGGTTACCTCATCACCACTCGGCCGCCCCGCGCGTCGCCATCGGTTGGTCGCCTCATCACAACTCTGTCGGATTTCGGGTTCTGGCAGACCCTAGAGGTTCGAACACTGGGGTGCACGAAGATCTTTCCCCTACCAGCTCACGCGTCGAAGTCTCACAATGGATCTAGGCTAGAAAGAAGAACACACAAGGGACACGAGATTTATACTGGTTCAGGCCACCATTGTGGTGTAATACCCTACTCCAGTGTGTGGTGTGGTGGATTGCCTCAGGGGGCTGATGATGAACAATACAAAGGGAGAACAGCCTCGCGAGGGGCTGTTCTTGAGATGGTGCGATGAACTGCTACGGTGAGTTCAGTCGCTTCTCTCTAGTCTATGCGTCTTCTTGAGATAGATGCTCGATGTCTCTACTCTGTGGTGGCTAGCCCTATTTATAGAGGGAGGCCCTAGGCCTCTTCCCAAATAATGAGCGGGAAGGGCGCCAACAATTGGCCATTTTGAAGGGGAACATCTAGTACACTTATCCTGACTAAAGTTGGTCTTCGGCTGCCAGAGGCTCTGACGATGACGCTGCCCTGGGCTCCACGATGACCTCCATCCTGCCGTTCTGCTGGTCTTGGTCTTGTTGCACCAAAACGGTAACCTTTGCCTGATGCCTTGGCCTGTGCTTGCCCCCTTCGCACCGAAAGGGAAACAAGGACACTGCGCTGGCCGGCGCCCGCCTGGCGCCCGCCTGGTCTCGATCATCATGGCTTGCATCACGGGCTCCTCGGGAGGTACCCTGCCTTGATCTCTCCGCCTCCTCGCGAGCCTGCCTGAGGAGGCTGCTCCTGAGGAAGCTTCCTGTCGTCCGCCCCGCGAGTCTCGGCCCTTCGCGAGGGTCTTGAGCTTGAGCTGATGAAGCTGGGCTGCATTGGGCCCCCACTTGAGCGACGCCGCAGGCCGCAGGCAGGCAAGTCTGGGGACCCCCGTTCCCAGAACGCCGACAGTAGCCCCCGGGCCCAAGGCATGCCCGGACTTGGCTTAGCAAAGAAGCGAAGGGGCAAGTGCGAAGCGCTGCGGGCCCCAACAGCCTACGGCCTTGGGCGCCACGTGGTGGTTGATTGGACGTGGGCGCCTCCGCTTCCCCACGATGCCTCATTATGCGCCCGGCTAGTGGACCCGTGGTTGCACACAACTATTCCCCTTTCGCTGCCCGCGCGCTTCCTTCCCCTCCTCCTTCCTCGAGCTTCAACCTCCGCCTCCAAGCCAACTCAAACTCTCTCCCCCCCTTCCCACTGTCATGGCGCCAAAGAAGGAAAAGGGGAAGGAGCCCGCGTTTTCGTCTCGCTCGCCTCCGGCGGTGGCCCCCGCCGTTGCCCCGTCCATCATACTCAACCCCGAGGCCTTGCGCAAGGTCCGTTCTTCTCTTGCCACCATCTCCAACGAGTGCGGCCGGACCACGGTCTGGCCTGCGTCCCATGCTTCCTTTGATAGGGTCGTCACGGAGGTCTGGTTCTTCGCCGACACCTTGTGGGCAGGTCTGGTTCCCCCTTTCTCTGCTTTATTCAATGCGGTGCTCTCCCATTATCAGATCCACATGATGCACCTCGGGCCTGAGTCCATTACCCTCCTGGCTGTCTTTGCTTTTGTTTGCAAGGTAATGGTGGGCATTCCTCCTTCTGTTGCCCTGCTGCGCCACTTATTCTCTTTGCGCCTGAGCGGCCCCACTCAATGCTCGGGGTGTGTGAACTTCCTTGCCGTTCCAGAGACGGCTGCTTCAGGGATCGACTTCGGCCTTCCTCCCTCTGAGGCCAAGTTCAGAGAGCGGTGGCTGTATGTGGATGTTGGGGTGCCCAGCCCCTGCTCTCGCACCGAACCTCGCCTGCTGTTTCCAACCCAGGCTGGGGTCATGAGGCGCTCATGAGCCCCCGGCTCGTCTTCGTCTGGCGCCACTTTGAGACCTTGAGGGCGCTCAACGTGACGGCTCCCAAGGTGGTGAAGGAGTTCCTCCAGTGTCTCATTGCTACTCTCCAACGCCACTCTCGCCGGATGTGGGACTTTGTGGGGCACAAAGACCGCATGCGGCTCCAGGAGGAGGACCTGGCGCCTGAAGCGCTGAGGATGGTGCTCAAGGTCCTGACTGGTGATCCTTTCCCAGGCAGCCTTCGACATGATGGTGCCCTCCTGTATCTTTTTTCGGGCAGGGCCGATTTCGTGAAGCAGATGCCCAGCTTCGACGAGTGGGGGCTGCGCCCGGCTGGCCTCAGGGGGCCCCACAAGAATCCTGTCGCCGTGGTTGCTCTTCCGGTTGCCCAAAACGGCCCTGTCTCAGGCGATGGAGCGGGGAGATGAGAACCGCCGGGAGCTGAAGGGGATGATGTTGACGTGCTGATGCCGCGTGGAGTTCCGGAGATAGCATCTCCTAAAGCCCGTCCTGGAGCAGTGGCAGGCAGGAGTTGCGGCCTACGGCCCCCGAGGTTGGGGCTCCCGAGGCCCCGGTCGTTCCTCATGAGGCGGTGCCCGGTGGTGCTCCTCAGGCCGGTCCCCTTGGCGCTGATCGCCTTGACGCCTCCTCCATGCCACAGACTGACCCTTGCGCCGAGCGCTTAGGCCGGTTTCGCGTAGATTTTGAGGCCCTCCGCAAGAGTAAGGAGGCCTTGGGTGGTGACGATCGCCCTTGCCGCCTGTTGAAGCGCAGGAAGTACTTTGCTATGGACGAGTAAGTCCTCTTCTTTCTTTGCTCCTTTATTTCTCTGTTCTTGTAGTTGATCACGGCCTTTCAGGGCCCCTCCTGCTGAATTCGCGGAGATGGCCAAGGAGCTGTCCCTCCAAGCTTTGTCCTTGCTGCTGACCCTTGGCGCGCCGAGCTCGAGCGGCGCCCCTGCCGCTCGGCCAGTCAGAGAAGTGGCCCATCCCGCTGGGCATCTCGAGCCTGCGCGCCTGCTGTCCTCCCTTCACGAGTTCTCCTGGGGCACGACCAGCTTGCCCCGTGCTCCTTCCTTGATCATGAATGATTATTGGCTGAAGTCAGTCTTGAGCTCCTCTTCTGGGGACGGACTGGTGCCAGGCCGGGCTCCTGGCGAGGCCCGTCCGGCGATTACTGGGGCACCAGCCCCAGCCCTGTGCCGGGAGGGGGCATGCCGTCCCAGTGCCCTCCGCATTCGCCACTGGCGGATGGTGACGCGGAAGACATACTCAAGCGTGCTCGCGAGCGCCGCGCCCTTTGCCAAGAATTCCTCCAGGGGGCGGCGGATGCAGTGAGTCGGATGGGGGCGGAGCTTGCTGGCGAGGATGCGTGCCTCGAGGCTGAAGGCTTGCACCTCGCTGAGGAGAGGCGCAAGCTAAAGGTAGCCGTCGCCCTTGCTCGTCACCAGCGTGACCTTGACAACGCGAAGGCTGAAGTGTCGCTGGCGTCCTTGCAAGAGGCCTGCTCTCAAGCCGTCGAGGAGGCCCGGGAAGCGGATCGACGGCGCAAGGATGCGGACGAGCGCATGTGGGAGCTCCAAGCCTGGAGCAACTCTTTGGAGCAGCAAGTGGAACTGCGCCAGGCGGCCCTTGTGTCGCTGAAGGAGGCTTCCGCCAACCAGGCGGAGCTCCAGAAGCGCTAGGAAGCACTGATGCTGGAGGTCGCCGAGCACAACCTTGACCTTGAGAGGTTGGAGACGAGGGAGCGCCTGGTGGCTCAGGCGGAGCATGACGTCGCCGCGCGCGAAGCCCGAGCCCAAGAAGAGGTTGACTGCCGCGTGGCGGAAGCTTGCTCGGATCTCGGGCGCCAATACAAAGCGAGGTTGGAGCTGATCAGGGCCGAAGCTAAGGGTAGGACCGCGGCCCTAGGGCCAAACTGGCCGAAGTGACGTGGGGCGCAGACTCCTCCGCAGCCGCCCTTGGCGCAGCGCAGGCGGAGCTGGCCTCTTCCCGCATCGAGCTTCTGCTTCTCCGAAAGAGGGTTGATGGCGCCGAGGCCATCGCGCGGCAGAACGAGGACGAGATCCGTCAGAGGCGGGTTCTGGAGCATGAGCACGCCCCCATGCTCTGAACGCTCAGGGAACGGGCTAACATAGCCCTAGGCAACATTTGCGAGGCCGCTGCCGAGGTGCCGCACGAGACCAACTATGCCGGCAACCTCCAATATTTCACTGACGTGGTGACGCTTCTGGAGAACCGCTCCGAGAGGTCTCGTTGGCTCGTCGAGGAGAGGAGCCGAGCCTTGCTCGGGCGTGCCTTCTCCCTTGTCTTCAGCTATCTGCAGGACAGGGATCCCCACTTCAATTTCGATGCCGCCATTGCACCTGTGCCCATAGCCATCCGGGGCGACCTGGTGCAATGGGTGGAGGACAACGTGGACGCCCTCGTCAGGGCATTCGCATCCAATGATGATGGCGTGATTGTGGCCGCCGATGAAGGCGGCGTGATGGACGCGCTTGGCGCTGGCGGAGGTGTTGGTGGTGTTGGTGATGATGCCAGCAACGCCAGCGACGCCTCTGGAGGCGCCCCAGATGACGCGGCGAGTGATATGTCCGACTGATCGTACGTCACCGCTGTTTTACCCTGCGTGAAGAAGGTTCGGGCTTGGCCCTGAAGACTGTAAGAGCATTTTGGGAGGGGAAGCCCCTCATGTAAAGGTTTGCGATTGACATCCTTGTAAGCGTAACGCTGCGTGTGAGCTTAGCTACTGGCCCGGTGATGGGTCAGCTGAGCTATTTACCTTTTGACCCCGACGAATCCCGAGCGGTCCTGTGGGGGCCGCAACGCCTCGAGTGTCTTCTAGGTGATCCCATTGATCTTGCGATGAGAACCTCCGGAGAGGGTGCGGCGACAGCGGTCCAGATTGTAGACGTGCTTGGCCTGGCCCGGCTCGCGAGGGGCTCGCGAGGGGAGGCAGCTGACGCTAACTTGGACGCAAAGACGAAACCAGAACACGAGAGATTGCTCGAACGAGACTAAACACCCCTTCCCCAGACACACGCAAGTCTCAAGCTCAAATCCAACTTAAATTCAAATCGAAGAAACTTGTCAACAGAGGAAAAGGCAAAAAGCAAAAAGCCGCGTCCGACACCTAGTCTAGTCTTCGACGTCTTCTCACCAGCGCGGAGCTAACTGCTGCCACTGGGCGTGGGCGGGAGCCCCCGAGGCCCGAGGGCGGCTCTCCGGAGACTCCGGGGCGTGTACAGCCCCACTCATTATTACATGAGAGTGTCACGGGGCGGCGAGCTTCACAGGCACTGGGCCTTCTTCACAGGTACCGGCCTTGCTTCATATCAGCATACGAGGGCCCAGCCTTGCGCCGCACTCTACCGCCATTGACGGTGACAGGAAACCAAGGACGGCGCCAATGGGGTAGAGCGGTCGCCAGCGGTTCCCACGACGACCACGGGTCCTCTGCCGGGGGCAGGCCCTGTGGCACCTCCCCGGCAGAGGGCCTACCTCCGGAGTGCGCCTTGCGCCGAGCACCGCAGGGACGAACCCGGATCTCGGCCCCTCTCCTGCAGCCCCCGGTGCCCTCCTCCCGAGGGGTAAGAGGCTGCAGCATTGGGGCAGCCATCTGTCGCGGCGACCTGTACCTCTTGCGACCCATGGTTAGCATAAGCTTGCTCCTGAGGAATTAGTGGTACCAGATAGTTGCTGCCACCGGCGCGGCCGTCGAGGCCCTCTTGGGGCTCCTGAAAGAGCTCAGCTTCTGGTGGCTCCTCGCCCCAGCCTGGCCCGAGGAATGAGCCAGGGTCTTCTTCCAATGTGCACTCTCGATCCACCATGTGGGGCACATAAGCTTTTGGGACCACCGCCCCGCGGTTCTTGCCGTAGTGCCCCACATGCCACGCAGTCTGGCCTGGAGCGTTGTCTTGAGGGTGATGGCGCGGCGGCCTGCCGAGGCCAAAGGTCGCGGCGTGTGCCCCTTTGCCAGCCAGAGATGGGGCCGGCGCGACTTGGCGCCCAGTGCTGACGGCCGGGTTGGCGTTGAGTAGGGCCTGGAGTCCGCTCGGAGTTGCGTGGGCACGTATGGGGCCGTCATATGGCCCGCCCTGGACCTGGGGGGCAGCTGGACGCAGAAAAGAGGTGCTCTCGAGGCGGCGGCGTCCAGGAGCTCGGCTACTCACTCCAGCAACACGTCACGGCCGCCCTCCAGCAGCCGGCACCATAGCAGCTCTCGGGCCATCGTGAGCGCGGCCCTGGAGTTCACCTGCTCCCGTCGGGTGTGCGGAGCTGTGGCCACGGCGTGGTTCGAAGCTCTTGCTGCTGACCGCGCCTGCCGCGATGTGAGGGCAGGCGGCGTTTGGCCGCGTCGCCCGTGCCCTGTAGCGCCCAACGGAGCGCGAGCTTCCTAAGGCGCAAGGTTGAGGTCGCCCTGGGCCGGCGGCACGGCATGGGCGGGCCACGCCGCCCAGCGGTCGGCGTTGGCAGTCGGGTCGCTTGACATCAGGGCGGTGAGGCGACGAAACGCGAGGCGGCGGAAGAATGATTCAGGCGCACCCCTACCTGGTGCGCCAAATGTCAGATTTTGAGTTTCAGCAGACCCTAGAGGTTCGAACACTGGGGTGCGCACGAAGATCTTTCCCCTACCAGCTCACGCGTCGAAGTCTCGCAATGGATCTAGGCTAGAAAGAAGAACAAACAAGGGACACGAGATTTATACTGGTTCAGGCCACCATTGTGGTGTAATACCATACTCCAGTGTGTGGTGTGGTGGATTGCCTTAGGGGCTGATGATGTACAATACAAAGGAAGAACAGCCTTGTGAGGGGCTGTTCTTGAGCTGGTGCGATGAACTGCTAGGGTGAGTTCAGTCGCTTCTCTCTAGTCTATGTGTCTTCTTGAGATAGATGCCCGATGTCTCTACTCTGTTGTGGCTAGCCCTATTTATAGAGGGAGGCCCTGGGCCTCTTCCCAAATAATGAGCGGGAAGGGCGCCAACAATTGGCCATTTTGAAGGGGAACATCTAGTACACTTATCCTGACTAAAGTTGGTCTTCGGCTACCAAGGGCTCTGACGATGACGCCGCCCTAGGCTCCACGATGACATCCATCCTGCCATTCTGCTGGTCTTGGTCTTGTTGCACCAAAACAGTAATCTTTGCCTGATGCCTTGGCATGTGCTTGCCCCCTTCGCACCGAAAGGGAAACAAGGACATTGCGCTGGTCGGCGCCCGCCTGGTCTCGATCGTCATGGCTTGCGTCATGGGCTCCTCGGGAGGTACCCTGCCTTGATCTCTCCGCCTCCTCGCGAGCCTGCCTGAGGAGACTGCTCCTGAGGAAGCTTCCTGTCGTCCGCCCCGCGAGGCGCGGCCCCTCGCGAGGGTCTTGAGCTTGAGCTGATGAAGCTGGCTGCATTGGACCCCCACTTCAGCCACGCCGCAGGCCGCAGGCAGGCAAGTTTGGGGACCCCCGTTTCCAGAACACCGACAATCGGCCGCCCCGCGCGTCGCCATCGGTTGGTCACCTCATCACCAGTCAGCCGCCCCGCGCGTCGCCACTCGGTTGGTCACCTTATAACCACTCGGCCGCCCGCACGTTGCCATCGATTGGTCACCTCATCACCACTCGGCCGCCCCAAGCGTCGCCAT
>NC_041381.1:173409633-173445761 GCF_002162155.2 Triticum dicoccoides
CCCACGCGTCGCCATCGGTTGGTCACCTCATCACCACTCTGCCGCCTCGCGCGTCGCCACTCGGTTGGTCACCTCATAACCAGTCGGCCGCCCCGCGCATCGCCATTGGTTGGTCACCTCATCACCACTCGGCTTCCCGCGCGTCGCCACTCGGTTGGTCACCTCATCACCACTCGGCCACCCGTGCACCATCAGACAGCTAAGTCATTTTACATTCTGTTATTTCCGTCTTCCCGAGTATCCCGTAGTTCACACATCACGTTCACTCGGAGGCCACGCCACCGAGTGTACCTCTACGCTCGGCTGCTTTTTTTCACATACTTGTTTAGTACTGGTTATGTGACTCCCGAGTCCAACTTCCATTTTTTCGCATACATCATTCACGAACACCATGTGTCGTTCTTCATTTCGAGTTTGCATCGGTCCTTCGGGGCTGCAACTCAGTCGAAACACTACACTTCCGTTTTATTTGAGCCAGTCTTCCAATGAGTTCAGTCGGATCCGCCGCTTCGACAAGTTCGAACGGATCCTTCGCTCTTTCATACTCTTGCTAGTTAACCAGCAAGCCCCTTGCACTCCCAGCGGGTGTCTATGGGTGTTATTCACACAAATCATTTCAGCACACATCATATTTCCTCAAGAAATTATTTCGTTGGCTTGTGCCATTTTTTACACAAGTTACGCAATCACTCGACGACCCTATGCACCAACTTCATCGCTGCTCGGATTTGGTCACCATACCAGTCCCAGGGCACCACAACACCGACATTGTTGCTCTATAGACTTCAAACACATCCGGCCAACCCCTCTGTGGAATCCTCTTCGTCGTATCAATGATATAGACCTCGTCAGGCATGAGACAGATAAGTCCCTTTTATAATTAAACTTCACACTTCACTCTTTTGCAAGTTCGCCGCTTTCGAGCATCACTCGAAAGCTCCTCCTCATCTTTACCCGAGTCCGACTCGATGAATTACAATTTGTCCATTCAAAACTATACTGATCGTGTTCCGACAGGACCAAGGTCGAAGCATGTAGTATGCTCGGGGGCTACGACACACTCGAGGCCTACGTTGCACTCGGGGGCTGCAGCTAGAATCACAATCTCCTGAGTGGTCGTGTACTTCGACACCAGTCAGATCCTTCACTACAACGAGTGCACTCGGACCCGTCACTTTGTTAAGTTGCATGATCACTCAGACGCTCTGCGCGCCATCTTCGTTCCAACTCAGAATCAGTTGGCACACCAGTCTTCTTGCACCACAACCACATTACGCTGACCTCGTCACTACATCAGCTTCGAAAGCATTCGACTAAATCCTCCAAGGACCATTTTCGTCGTCCGCTGGCACACGACTTCGCCTTAGCCGCCCCGCGTGCCGCCACTCGGTTGTGCACGTCTTCACCACTCGGGTGCCCCACGCATCTCCACTTGGCTGGATATGTAGTCCTACATTCGACCACCTCGCACGTCATCACCATTCGGCCACCCCCGCGTTGCCACTCGGTTGTGCACGTATTCACCACTCGGCCGCCCCGCGCGTTGCCACTCAGCTGTGCACGTCTTCATCATTCGGCCACCTCACACATCATGACTCGGTCGCCCCGTGCATCGCCACTCAGTTGGCCACGTCTTCACCACTCGGCCGCTCCGCGCATCGCCACTCGGTTGTGCACGTCTTCACCACTCAGCCGCCCCGCGTGTCGTCACTCGGTTGTACACATCATCGACCCCTCAGCCGCCTCGCGCGTCACCATCAGTTGGACATGTCTTTACCTCTACACCCCCAACACGGGAACGACTAAGTTACTCATATGATCAAACCTCATATCACATTCTGTAGCAAGCTTACCTCCTTCGAGCATCACTCGGGGGCTACGACAGTCGTTGGCCATGTCGCCCTTAGGGGTTACGCCCATTCGATAAACCCATTGATCACACTAGGAATATCTTTCTGACCATACATGCTCGGTCCGCCGAAAATCTATAAGGGTAGTACTGTCCACTCGGACGATCGCCCAAATCGTTACCTGAAATCATCTTAAAGACTACAAAGGGTGAAAACAACGCTCCTCTACGGATACACTTGACCCTTATCCTAGGCTCCAAGGCGTCAGTTTCCCAAACTTGGACTCAGAGATGGCATGTGTTGGTGTTCCCTCGGGATAATGAGTGACCTCTCTCCGGAGAGTTAGCCCACACACTAGCCTCGCCACTCAGGTTTCATAGCACGTCCATGCCAGACCACTAGTCTATCTCCTCCGAGAGACATACCAGTGCCACCAAGTTTTTCCTTGCAGTCAACATACCCCGATCAGTCGGGAAGCACGTCCACTCAGACAAATACCCCTTTCATGCAAAAGGATGAAAACAAAGCTCCTCTACGGATACAATGTAATCTTGCAAATACCCTTTCACGCAAAATCTAACGGTCAATATAAGAAGTACTACTGGAACGATTACTCCCTGGAGTGTCCGGCTTTTTTCCGCAGTCAGCGGTTTCAAAGCCGAATTCATTCACCGTGCCGAGAGCACGAAGATTCACCTGCTTGACCGAGTTCCAGGCTGAATTTATTTACCGTGCCGAGTGCACGAAGATCAGTCTGACTGACTCAGCTCCAGGCTGAGCTTATTTACCATGTCAAGCGCCTAAAGATGCATCTAATTTACTCAATTTCAAACTAAAAATATATTTATCGTGTCGACTGCATGGAGGTTTACCCGGAGACTTAAACCCTCTGCCAGGCTCATCTAGTCCGACGGAGGCTCGGGGACTACACCCAGTGGGTGCACTCAGCGTGCCACCACTGGAAGAGAACTCAGAAAGAAACATTTTTCTCGATGCAAAACCAGCTCCAGAAATTACTCGACCTCCGAGTCAGAGAAGAACAAGTTCGATCAGTACCAGCTAAGAAGATTTTTAGTTCTCTCAGACCCCCGCCGACTACCCACGGTCGATGGTGGTCTCGGGAACTACACCTAGTGGGTGCACTCAGCATGCCCCCACTGGAGTAATCTCCACTCGGTACGGCCTGACCAGACCGAGTGATGAACAACAACAAAAAAGACAGGCTCTAAGACTCCCGCCGACTGCCCGCAGTTGACGGCAGTCTCGGGGACTACACCTAGTGGGTGCACTCAGCGTGCCCCCACTGGAATGGTATCCACTCAGAACCGTCCGCCCAGTCCGAGTGACGGCCAAACAACAAAAAAAGACATGTTCCAGGCGTGAAGAAATTCCGAGTAATCAGTTACTCAATGCTGGACCAGCTCCAAATTACTCCCAAAAAAATTTGCTAAAAGGTGAGTTTAACGCTCCTCCATGGACCCGTTTGAGTTCATTTCACTCGGACACCATGCAGTCCAGAATCCGTCAAGGCAACACATGGAGATAAGACCGCCAGGTGACCAGATGGAGTTCATAAGTGCCTCCGTAGCACTCGACTCATCTGGGAATTCACCTCGACTCGACCCGCTCAACCTCGACCGATTCGGGGGCTAATGATGAGGACATGTATTGGGGGTAGGGTAACAGGCCTGACCTAAAGACCCTACCCATGGACACCGTACACTTTGTACTGGGCCCCTGGGCCAGATCGCCGTCCAGATGTACCGCAACTTAAAAGTCACTCGGACGACAAGAACCACCCGGAGCATGGCACTCCACTCGACGAGCTCATTCCACTCCGCCGTGTAACTCACTCGGATATGCAAAGACCAATAGGCAGCATGACGGTTTTGTAGTGGTCAGGCATTATGTCACTGATGCTCCACCGTGTAACATAAGGGGTGAGGGGGTGGCGCACTCTATATAAGCCACCCCCCACCACTAGACTAGGGGGCAGGTTCTCATTCTTCTCCCTCTACTCTCTCGCCATTAGTCTCAGGACTTAGCTCTGGCAAGGGGATCCGTTCCTCTCTCTCTCTCTCTCTCATTGTAATCTCCGAATACATACTCATATAAAACAAAGCCTCTCCGGAGCACGAGACGTAGGGCTGTAATCTCCACTGTGAGAGGCCTGAACTCGCTAAAACCACCGTGTCACCCATATGCATCTCGATAGATCATGCTCCGTTACCCTATACCTTATTATTGTTAGAATCATTCCCATGACAGGCACAACCCACCAAGGCCCACCTGGGCCTCCTGGCGTGCCCTGGTGGGTTGTCCCCTCCTTGGGACTCCCCCCAGGTGCAACCAGGGCCCAATATCTTTCTTTGGGTCCATAAAAAATCTCTGTGAAGTTTCGTTACATTTGGACTCCTTCTGATATTGATTTCCTGCGATGTAAAAAACATGCAAAAAATAGCAACTGGCACTTGGCACTATGTCAATAGGTTAGTACCAAAAAATGATATAAAATGACTAAAAGATGATTATAAAACATCCAAAATTGATAATAAAACAGCATGGAACAATCAAAAATTATAGATTTTGGAGACATATCAGCATCCCCAAGCTTAACTCCTGCTCATCCTCGAGTAGGTAAGTGGTAAAAACAGAATTTTTGATGTGGAGTGTTGTTCATCATGTCATATCATATTCTTTTCTTTATAACATGGACAATTGGACTTTTATGTGATTCAAAGCAACAGTCTAGTTTTGACATAATAAGTTAGATACTCAAGCATATCAACAAGCAGCAATGTCTTTCAAAATATCAACGCTAAAATAAGTTATCCCTAGCCCATCATGCTCAAACATTGATCCATTCATGAAACACACTCGCATATTAGATGCACCAAATACTTAAGTACGATCATATTGCCTCTTAGTTGGTGCTTTTGTAAGAGAAGATGGAGACGCAAATTCAAAAATAAAAATTGCATAAAGTAAAAGAAAGGCCCTTCACAGAGGGAAGTAGGGATTTGTAGAGGTGCCAGAGCTCAAAGCGAAAAATTAGAGATAAAAACATTTTGGGAGGCGTATCCATCCCACCAACGAAAACGACTTAGAGTTCCGAACACTTTCCATGCTAGATATGCCATAGGCGGTTCCCAAACAGAAAATAAAGTATATTCCTTTTTCCACCATTCTTTCACTTTCCATGGCTAGCCGTATCCACACTTGCCCTCCATACCAACACTTTCCAAGAAATTTATAATTTGAAAACATAAACTAAATTCATTTTTGCATTTCAGGACTAGGCATCCCTAAAACCTTTGCCTTACTCTCATGCAATGACAAGTGAATAAACACTCATCGTGAGAATAATACATCCAGCATTGAAAATATTAGCCACCCGTCACCTTTCCATGAGCGAAACGAACACACAAAAGAGAAGTTTATTTTGAAAATTAGAGATGGCACATGCAAATTTGCTTAAAATGGCAAAAGAATACCGCATATAGGTAGATATAGTGGACTCATGTGGCAAAACTGGTTTAAAGGATTTTGGATGCACAAGTAGAGATCATACTTGGTGCAAAATGAAGGCTAGTAAAAGATTGAGAAGCGACCAACCAAGAAACGAATAATCTCATAAGCAAGCATTAAGCATAATTAACACCAAATAATGCACCACAAGTAGGATATAATTTCATTGCATGACTATTTACTTTCGTACTTGCATAGGGAATCACAAACTTTAACAACAATATTCTTACTAAAGCATAATTACTCATCAACACAAGTCACATATCACATCATCATATCTCAAAACTATTACTAAGAATCAAATTTATTTTGTCCAATGATCTTCATGAAATTTTTTTACTTTATCCTTCTTGGATATCTATCACTTTGGGACTAATTTTCATGTGTTGCTTTTCATAAGCTCAAACAAATATAAGTGAAGACCATGAGAATAAAAAAATTTCTTTCTATCAAAATAATTTAAGTGAATCAAGAGAGAATTTATTCAAAATACTAAGCACACCGCGCTCAAAAAGATATAAGTGAAGCACTAGAGCAAGTCCTAGCCCATAAAAGATTTGAGTGAAGCACACAGAGCAATTCTAACAAGTCATGAAATCATTTTGGCTCTCTCAAATAAGTGTGTCCAGCAAGGATTGATGACTTAAAACACAAAATAAAACAAGCATTGACTCATATCATACAAGACGCTCCAAGCAAAACACATATCATGTGACGAATAAAAATATAGCTTCAAGTAAAATACCGATGGTCGTTAGAAGAAAGAGGGGATGCCACTCGGGGGGCATCCCCAAGCTTGGTTGGTTGCTCATTCTTGGATAATAGCTTGGGACGCCGGGGCATCCCCAAGGTTAGGCTCTTCTGTCCTTCTTTCGTCCATCATAAGATAACCCAAAACTTGAAAACTTCAATCACACAAAACTCAACAAAACCTTTGTGAGATCCGTTAGTATAAGAAAGCAAACCACTACTATAAGTAATGTATCATACCAATTCATATTTTGTTTTTGTATTATATCTACTGTATTCCAACTTTTCTATGGCAAAAACTCATCAAAGAAAACCATAGAGCCATCAAAATAAGCACGCAACACAAAGAAAACAGAATCTGTCAAAACAGAACAGTCTGTAGCAATATGACTATTTTGAATACTTCTGTAACTCAAAAATTGAAGAAAAATTAGGAAGACCTGGGTAATCTGTATATTAACCTTCTTCAAAAAAAATCAGGGTAGAATCACTTTTCTGTGATTTATGAAAACTATTTTCGTGAGTGCATAAGTTTCTATTTTTCAGCAAGATCAAACAACTATCACCCAAAGAAAATCCTAAAGGCTTTACTTGGCACAAACACTAATTAAAACACAAAAAACACAATCATACCAGTAGCATAATTGTGCAAACACACAACAACATAAAGCAAAAAGCAAAAAATAAATTTTATTCATTGGGTTGCCTCCCAACAAGCGCTATAGTTTTACGCCCTTAGCTAGGCATAAAGCAAAGATCTAAGTTTTGTCATCTTTGGTTCGAGATCCATAAGATGCCCTCATGATTGATTCATAAGGTGGCCTGATTTTTTTCTAGGAAAGTGTTCCATACCCTTCCTCAAAGGAAACTGGAACTTAATATTGCCTTCTTTCATATCAATCACGGCACCGATAGTGCATAAAAACGGTCTACGAAGAATAATTGGACAAGACGGATTGCAATCAATATCAAGTACAATAAAATCTATGGGAACATAATTCCTATTTGAAAGAATAATAACATCATTAATTCTTCCCATAGGCTTTTTAGTAGTAGAATCCGCCAAGTGCAAATTCAAAGAACATTCTTCAAGATTAGTAAGACCAAGCACATCACATAAAGATTTCGGAATTGTAGAAACACTAGCACCCAAGTCACATAAAGCAAAACACTCATAATTTTTAATATTGGCTTTGATAGTAGATTCCCATTCATCATGCAATTTTCTAGGAACAGAAACTTCTAATTCCAACTTTTCTTCCAAAGCTTTCACCATAGCATCAACAATATGTTTAGTAAAAGCTTTGTTTTGTTCATAAGCATGGGGTGAATTTGACATGGATTGTAACAAAGAAATACAATAAATCAAAGAGAAACTATCATAAATTAAGTCTTTGTAATCCAAAAGAGTGGACACATCACTTGTTAAAGTCTTGACCTCTCCAAACCCACTTTCATCAATTTTCTCAACAAGATTTTCACCCTCCGAAATATTGGGACCCCTTCAACCTAAGGTTGACTCTTCTCCAATCCCTTTTTCATCAATCTTAACTTTACTAAACAAGGAATCAATAGAAGAAACACCAATCATTTTAAGATCTTCATCACTTCTATGAAAGAAATCACTAGAGAATGCTTTTTCTAAAAATTCTCTTTTAGCTCTAAGTATAGCGGTTCTTTTCTTACTTTCATCCATAGAAAAATAAAGAGATTTAATTGATTCATCAACCTTAGGCACAAAAATTTTCATCTTGAGATTTTCCACATCAAGAGCAATTCTATCAACACTTCTAGACAAATCATCAATCTTATTCAACTTTTCTTCTATGGTAGTGTTGAAAACTTTTTGCGTGTTGATAAATTCTTTAATATTTTTCTCAAGATCAGAGGTGTTCCTCTTATTATTATAAGATTGATTTCCATAGGAGTTACCATAATTATTAGAGGAATTACTAGGAAAAGGCCTAGGTTTAAAATTACCTCTATAAGCATTGTTATTGAAATTATTTCGAGAGATAAAATTCACATCTATGGCATCACTACTTTGCTCAATCAAAGTAGACAAAGGCATATCATTAAAATCAATAGGAGCACTTTTACTAGCAACCAATTTCATAAGAGCATCAACTTTATCACTCAAAGAAGAAATTTTTTCAACCGAATTAACTTTTTTACTAGTAGGCGCCCTTTCGGTATACCATTGTGAATAATTTGCCATGATATTATCAAGCAATTTAGTGGCTTCACCCAAAGTAATTTCCATACAAGTACCACCCGCGGCAGAATCTAAAAGATTACGAGAAACGAAGTTCAACCCCGCATAAAACATTTGTAGGATCATCCAAAGATTTAACCCATGAGTTGGGCAATTCCTTAGCATCATTTTCATCCTTTCCCAAGATTGTGCAACATGCTCATGTTCATGTTGCTTGAAATTCATGATCTGGGTTCTAAGGGAAATAATTTTTGCGGGCGGAAAATACTTAGTGATAAAAGCATCTTTACACTTATTCCAATAATCGATACTATTGCGAGGCAAAGAAGAAAACCAATTTTTTGCAGAATCACGCAAAGAAAATGTAAATAATTTCATCTTCACCACATCATTGTCCACTTCTTTTTTCTTTTGCATATCGCATAATTCCATGAAGGTATTAATATGGGATGCGACAGCCTCATTTGGAGTACCAGAAAATTGAACTTTCATAACAAGATTCAGCAAGGCAGTATTAATATCACAAGACTCCACACTAGTGGCGAGAGGAGCAATCGGACTGCCAATAAAATCATTGTTATTGGTATTTGAGAAATCACATAACTGGTGTTCTCTTGAGTCATGATGACCACAAAATAAGATTGCACTCAAAAACAGATTGGCGAGAAAACAGCGAACGGAAAAAGAGAGGCGAATGAAACGGCAATTTTTTTGTGAAGTGGGGGAGAGGAAAACAAGAGGCAAATGGCAAATAATGTAAATTGCGAGGAGATGAGATTTGTGATTAGGAACCTGTTATATGTTGAAGATCCTCCCCGGCAATGGCGCCAGAAATGGCGTGTTGACGGGAGGCTATCTTGACTTGATTCTGCCCACCAACGGTGCCAGAAATTCCTTTTGATGTCTCCCTGGCTATGGCGCCAGAAAGCTCTTGTCTGCTAGCACTACGTCAGTATTCCCCAAAGAGGAAGGGATGATGCAGCACAGCGATGGTAGGTATTTCCCTCGGTGATGAAACCAAGGTTATCGAACTAGTAGGAGAACCAAGCAACACAACGTAAACAGCACCTACACACAAATAACAACACCTCGCAACCCGACGTGTTAAAGGGGTTGTCAATCCCTTCCGGGGTACGGCACCTCAAGATAGGCAAGTGGACGTGAGATAAATTGTAGTAGATCGATAGATCGGACGCCAAATAAAATAAATAGAAATAAAACGCAGCAAGGTATTTTTTGTATTTTTGGTTTAATAGATCTGAAAATAAATGCAAGAGAAAAATAGATCGCAAAGGAAAATATATGAGAAAGAAGACCCGGGGGCGTAGGTTCCACTAGTGGCTTCTCTCGAGAAAAATAGCAAATGGTGGGTAAACAAATTACTGTTAGGCAATTAATAGAACTTCAAATAATCATGACGATATCCAGGCAATGGTCATTACATAGGCATCACATCCAAGATTAGTACACCGACTCCTGCCTGCATCTACTACTATTACTCCACACATCGACCGCTATCCAGCATGCATCTAGTATATTAAGTTCATGGAAAACAGAGTAATGCAATAAGAACGATGACATGATGTAGACAAGATCTATCTATGTAGAGATAGATCCCATAGTTTTATCCTTAGTAGCAACGGTATATACGTGTCGTTTCCCTTTCTGTCACTGGGATCAAGCACCGTAAGATCGAACCCACTACCGGGCACCTCTTCCCATTGCAAGACAAATAGATAAAGTTGGCCAAACAAAACCCAAATATCGGAGAAGAAATACGAGGCTATAAGAGATCATGCATATAAGAGATCAAAGAAACTCAAATAACTTTCATGGGTATAAAAAGATATAACTGATCATAAACTCAAAGTTCATCAGATCCCAAAAAAGACACCGCAAAAAGAGTTACATCATATGGATCTCCAAGAGACCATTGTATTGAGAATCAAAAGAGAGAGAAGAAGCCATCTCGCTACTAAATACAGACCCGAAGGTCTACAAAGAACGACTCACGCTTCATCGGAGAGGCACCAATGGAGGTGGTGAACCCCATCCGAGATGGTGTCTCGATTGGATCTGGTGGTTCTGGACTCTGCGGCGGCTGCATGAATATTTCGTCAACTCCCCTAGGTTTCTGGGATTTTTCGGGTATTTATAGAGCAAAGAGGCGGTCCGGGGGGCATCCGAGGTGGGCACAACCCACCAGGGCGCGCTTGGGCCTCCTGGCGCGCCCTAGTGGGTTTTCCCCTCCTCGGGACTCCCCCCAAGTGCAACCAGGTCCCAATATCTTTCTTCTGGTCCATAAAAAATCTCCATGAAGTTTCGTTGCATTTGGACTCCGTCTGATATTGATTTCCTGCAATGTAAAAAACATGCAAAAAAACAGCAACTGGCACTTGGCACTATCTCAATAGGTTAGTACCAAAAAATGATATAAAATGACTAAAAATGATTATAAAACATCCAAGATTGATAATTAAACAGCATGGAACAATCAAAAATTATAGATACGTTGGAGACGTATCAGACATCCCATTGCCGGATCCAGTCCAGCGGGGCCTTCCTGAGTTTTCTAGCGCTCCCTTAAATAAGCGCCTTAACTAGCATCCCCGAAGTCCCAAGGCGGAGGACAGTGCAGAAATACAAAGATTGGTTGGCAAGGTCAGACTATTAGCTCATGCCAAGCTTTCGATAATCGAGGTCATGGTCATTGCGATAAGAAGATGCGTCCAGCCGCTACAACGGGGAAGACGACGCGTCTCGAGACAGACGCAAGGGTCCAGATACCCCGGCCGAACTAGCCGAGATCTTGGCTGGTCTGTACAAGGGCGAAAAGGACAACTTCCTCCGCTTGAACTGCCGAGAAGGCTATTCCATGTACTACCCCATTGAATGGGTAAGACCTTGATTTATTAGTATGGCTTTATTGCCATCCTGGGAAGCTAACCAATTTGTCTTTTATTATCATAAATTAGTCATGGAGGAAGATGATCGAGGACATTCACTATCCTGCTCCACAGCCAGAAGATCACAACCACGAGAAAGACCTCGGCTTCCGCAAGGATCCGGAGATATACATAGAGTTTGGTGATGGAGTATTTTATCAAGCGAGCCTCGATGGCTTGGAGGTGGCTATTATAGCCGACTACCCCCGCCCCTACCCCTACTCCATTATAAGTTTTCGGAGAGTCGTCTTACCGAAGTCCCTACTTGCACCCTTATCCATTGAACTAAACTATACTTTATAGGATTGGCGCTCAGCGGGTCGCGCTCCCTTGAGGGTGGTCCCTACGCAGGCTAACCGTTCAAAGCGAAGGAAAACCAGGGGCACCGTGGAGTCTCCACAACCTTCAGAGTGGTATGTCTTGTTTTAACTCGTGCCTAGGCACGGGTCCGGATTATTAATGCTCCCTTTTTCCTTTGATTCAGGAGGGGTACGCGGCAGACGGTGGACAAACATCCTGCCAATCGAATGCCAGCTAATCCGGCGCCGGACTCGTTATCTAGGACGAGGGCTGATGCTGCACCCATCCCGCCCCTTCATGAGGATTCGGATGATGTATCTGTCATGAATTCCGAGGTGGAGAGCATAATGAACCACCATCATCTGAAAGAGACCATACGTGCTTCAGTCTTCTCCGAGCAGGAGTTCGCCGCACTCAGTTCGGCGGACGCATATATCCGGGCCGCTCAAGACGGACTCACCGGAGTTACTCAGCTGTTCTCAAAACGATATGCAGGTAAGAGTTTTATGCACATTTGATAGAAATTAGCCAGTAGCCCCCGAGACTTGAAGCGGTGAAGCCAACCGATTTAAGGATCGATATAACTTGCAGGTTCTCAAAGAGAAGAATGATGTACTATCCCAGGAGCTGGAATCAAACCAAACGCAGCTGAATGCCGTTACTGCCGAATTGGCAGATATGAAAAAGGCGTCCAAGAAGAAAAAACACGAATATGGAAAAGACGAACAGTTCGAAGAGATAGAGAGCTTAAGGGCTGAGCTATTGGCTGCTCAAAAACAGAATGAAAAGTTGAAGAGCGGCATGTTCAGTATGTCTTTGTTTAAAACCATCGTATAAACACGTGTGCAATCCACAATTTGGAATTTCATAAATCTCTGGCTGCAGGTCTATTAACTGGTCGTCCGGGATAAGAAGTATCTGGATTCCCAGGCGACGTGCTGAAAGAGCTGACTGTGGTGCATGAGCGAGCCCGGAAGGCTATGAGGAGCATGGTCAAGGCTTTATGGCCATCTGACACCCCTCCTGAAAGTATGGAGGGTTTAGCAAACCTGTTCAAAGGTGCCCGGTGCCGCCTGAGCTATGGAAGACGTCCTCCTGTTGTGAAGGCACACGAGAAGCCTGGGCGATGGTGAAAACACGCTTCACCAAGCTAGATCCGAATAATATGGCCCGAGTGGGACCACAAGGACCGGATGGGAAAGAGATTCCACTGAGCTTGGTGTATGACCAAGTAATAGTAGCTACGAAGTATTCATAGCAAGACTGTAAATTAGATAGTCTTATGGGTGGCATAGAGGAAGAGTAGGAATTCGATGTATTGTATCAACGTACTGTCATTATCGATTCCTGTTATCAACCGAACATGTCAAAATTTTGTCATCACAGGCCTTCGGCTTCGACCTCTGAACCGTAAAGGTGGAGTGTTTCCGGATACTATATTGGAATGTAAGAGACATTCATTATGTCCGGAAACCAGGCAATCCGGTCATTTTGCTGACAAAATTGTGTTTGGGGAGGTGTGTTATATTACTTTTTATTGTAAGAAGCATCTTCCAAGAAAAATAGTTCCATTAAGGGTTCCTTTCCTTGGGTCGGCAAGATGAATTATGCGTGCCTAGGCTTGGATCCGAATTACGGGGAGCCTGTCCCTTATCTTGGAACGATTTGCAGAAGCATAGGTAGCCTGTCGTTGGTTGCCGACCACTTATTCCCTTAAGAACGCTAGCTTTCGGCTTCACCCGTCTGAGGTACAGGTCCGGATTACCCGGTTGTAACAATTGCAGAGGTACTCCCTTTACACCCTTGTCGAACAAACGGGAACATGGGGTATAAACACAGGAGCGAGGCAACCCAGCTTGGCAAAAACTTAAGTCATGGAGGTACATATAATGGCAAAGGATTATGTAAATCAAACCGACATAGCCAATGTAAGTCTGCAATTTTTCCATAATAAGCTTCGTTAAAGAAGCCCCCAGTCATAGTAGGGAGCATACATTTAAGGATGTGCACCCCTTAAGAGTTCGGCATATCCGAATATAGTCTGGGAAAAGTGTAAAAAATAAAAATAAAACTAGGGGGGAAGGAAAACAAAGAGGGAAAAAGGGAACGAAAGGGATGTGGCCACATTTATGTGTAGAATCTTCATAGGCGAGCAACATTCCATGGGTTCGGCTCGAGGCGATTATCCAATGCATTACGAAGGCGATAGGCCCCTCCTGTGAGAACATTATCTATAGTGAAGGGCCCCTCCCATTTTGGTTTGAGCTTGTCCTTCTTTTTCTCTGGGAGGCGTAAGACGAGTTCACCGACATTCTAAGTCTTGGCCCGCACTTCTCTGCTTTGGTATCTCCGAGCCTGTTGTTGATAAAATGCGGAACGGGCATGTGCCACATCACGCTCCTCTTCAAGGTCGTCCAGGTCGTCCTGTCGATCAAGCAAGGCTTCTTTCTCCTCGTACATGCGCACTCGAGGTGAGTCATGAATGATGTCGCAGGGCAAGATAGCCTCCACGCCGTATACCATGAAGAAGGGTGTGTATCCGGGCATGCGATTAGGCGTAGTTCGTAGACCCTAGAGTATGGAACCGAGTTCCTTGACCCAGTGCTTATCCGACTCTTGTAGGGATCGCACTAGTCTGGGCTTAATGCCACTCATTATCAGGCCATTAGCCCATTCGACTTGACCGTTTGTTTGGGGGTGGTAGACCGAGGCGTAATTGATCTTAATGCCCAATTTAGCACACCAATTTTTTTACCTATTCGGTTGTAAAGTGAGAACCATTGTCAGTAATGATGCTGTGTGGGACACCATAACGGTGTACAACACCGGATATAAAGTCGACCCCCGGCCCAGCTTCAGCGTTTTTACTGGTTTGGCCTCTATCCACTTAGTAAATTTATCCACCATAACCAACAAATATTTCTTCTTATGGCTGCCCCCTTTAAGGGATCCGACCATATCTAGCCCCCAGACCGCAAAAGGCCTAGTAATGGGGATTGTTCTTAGGACGGTGGGCGACATGTGACTCTGATTGGCAAAAAGCTGACATCCTACACAGCGTTGTACCAGGGCATGTGCGTCTGCTCGGGCTGTTGGCCAAAAGAAACCTGTACGGAAGGCCTTGCTTACGAGGGTCCGAGCTGTGGCGTGATGGCCGCCGATACCAGCATGTATTTAGGCCAAGAGCTGCCATCCCTCCTCTTCAGGGATACACCTCTGAAGAACTCCAGTAGTGCTTTTTTTGTAGAGTTCGCCCTCGTGAACTTTGTAGTCTTTAGAGTGTCGAACTATGTGACGGGCCTTGTTCTGGTCATCAAGGAGCTCCTGCCTATTAAGGTAAGCTAGGAAGGGTTCAGTCCAAGGTGCAATGACGGCCATGATAACATGCGCGGAAGGTGTCACTTCGATGCCAGAGCCCCCGATGATATCGGAATTGTGTTCGGCTTCTAGGGGTATGATCGGTGCTGGACTAGTATTTCCGCTCTTGTCCTGCCATACCATGGATGGCTTGAAGAGCCTCTCCACGAAGTTGTTCGGTGGGACGGGGTCGCGTTTAGCACCCATTGGAACAAGGATGTCTGCTGCCTGATTACTCTCCCATGCCACATGGTGAAACTCGAGCCCTTCAAATCGAGCTGACATGTTTAGTATGGTGTTCCGGTATGCTGCCATCTTTGGATCCTTCGCATCGAATTCTCTGTTTATTTGGGATATTGCGAGGTTTGAATCTTCATGCACCTCTAGGCGTTGTATGCCCATAGAAGCAGCCATTCAGAGGCCGTGTAGTAATGCCTCGTATTCAGCCGCGTTGTTGGAGTCCGTGTACATGATTTGTAGTACATAGCGGACTGTATCCCCAGTAGGGGATGTTAGGATGACGCCAGCCCCCAATCCGGCTGACATTTTAGAGTCGTCGAAGTGCATTATCCAGTTGGAGTACGTACTGTACTCTTTAGGTTGTTCAGCCTCCGTCCATTTGGTGACAAAGTCGGCCAACACCTGAGATTTAATAGCTTGGCGTGGCTTATACGTTTTTTCAAATGGTAGGAGCTCGATGGCCCATTTGGATATGCGGCCTGTGGCATCCCTATTATTTATGATATCATTGAGTGGTACTTTGGATGCCACTATAATCGAACACTCTTGAAAGTAGTGTCGCAGCTTAAGGATGCCATGAAGACCGCATACGCTATCTTCTGATTGTGTGGGTATCGAGACTTGCATGGAGTGAGGACGGCGGATACATAGTATATTGGTTTCTGAAGTGGGAACTTATGACCCTCTTCCTTTCGTTTGACGACGAGTACGACGCTCAACATAGGCTCACCCGCACTTGGTGCGACAAGGATTGGGTTGTTTGCTAACAAAGTTTTGATTTCTTCCAATCCGGCTGTAGCCTCGTCCGTCCATTCGAAATGGTCGGTGCGTCAGAGCAGTCGATAAAGTGGCAAGGCCTTTTCTCCCAATATGGAGATAAAGCGGCTCAAGGCTGCCACGCACCCAGCTACTTTCTGGACCTGCTTTAAGTTTGTTGGTGTTGCCAATTGTGACAGGGCTCGAATTTTGGCTGGCTTCGCCTCGATTCCTCTATTCAAAACAATGAAACCGAGTAGTTTTCCAGCTGGGACTCCGAAGACACATTTTTATAGATTGAGCCGTATGTCATATGTTCGGAGATTGTCAAATGTGAGGCGTAAATCATCTACCAGTGATTCGGCATGCTTAGTCTTGATGACCACGTCGTCCAGGTATGCCTCCATTGTTTTGCCGATTTGCTTTTCCAGACATGTTTGAATCATGCGTTGGTAAGTCGCGCCAGCGTTTTTGAGCCTGAAAGGCATAGTGTTGAAGCAAAAAGGCCCGTATGGGGTAATAAAGGCCATTGCGGCCTGGTCGGATTCCTTCATCTTAATTTGATGGTATCCGGAGTAGGCATCGAGGAAACATAGTGAGTCGTGCCTTGCGGTTGCGTCAATGATTTGGTCGATGCGAGGTAGTGGGAAGGGGTCCTTAGGGCAAGACTTACTGAGGTCTTTGAAATTGACACAAAGGCGCCTGGATTTGTCCTTCTTTGGCACCATGACCAAGTTAGCTAACCAGTCCGGGTGTTTAATCTGTCTGATGAATCCGGCCTCGAGTAGTTTAGCTAGCTCCTCCCCCATGGCTTGTCGTTTGGGTTTGGAGAATCGCCGCAGCGTCTGCTTGACTGGCTTGAATCCCTTTATAATATTGAGGTTGTGTTTAGCCCATTCGCGTGGGATCCCCGGCATATCCTAAGGATGCCAAGCAAAGATATCCCAGTTTTCGCGCAGGAACGCTCTTAGGGCGGTGTCGACCGCCGGATCCAATTGTCCTCTGATGGATGCTATTTTGTGAGGATCCGTTGCGTGTACTTGAAATTTGACTATTTCATCTGCGAGTTTGAAAGAGGTGGACTTGGTCCTCTTGTCGAGGATCACATCGTCCTTATCCACAGCGGAACGCAGGGTGGTTAGTTCTTCAGCCGCGAGGGCTTTGGATAGTGCCTCAAGGGCCAAGGATGCGATTTTGTTTTCGGCGCAGAGTGCTATATCCGGATTACTGGTGATGGTGATCACTCCGTTAGGCCTGGGATTTTGAGCTTCACATACCCATAATGGGGTACGGCTTGGAAGCGTGTGAAGGCGTCATGCCCCAAGAGGGCGTGGTATCCGTTGTTAAAGGGTGCCATGTGGAAGAGCAACTCTATGGACCTATAGTTCTCCGGCGTGCCAAATACTACATCCAGTTCAATTTTTCTCGAGCATTGAGCTTCTCGACTGGGGATGATGCCTCAAAAGGTGGTACTGCTTTGCTCGATGCAACTCATGTCCATTTGCATTTTGTTGAGCATATCTTCATAGATGAGGTTCAGTCTGCTGCTGCCATCCATGAGCACTTTGGTGAGTTAAAAGTCGTCCACGATTGGGTTTAGAACAAAGGCAGCTGGTGCTCGGACTGATCGGGCCCTTGGTTTGTCAGCGGCGGTGAAGGTTATCGTCGTGTCGTTCCAAGGATTTTCTGCGGATACTTGGTTAATTTTGGCGAGGTCGCGAAGTGCCCTTTTGCGCCGGTTATTTGAAGAGAAGGTCTCGAAGACCAAAGACGTTGAGGTCGTCTTCCTTCGAGGAGTGCCTCTCTGGGGAGATGTTGGTGAGGATAGCCTCGCCGCTCTTAGCCACCTGCCAGAGGACCCAACATGCCCGAAGGCTATGCGTTGGTTCGATGCTCGGCGTCATGTGAATCTGACAGGGCATGTCAAGCAGTTCATCAAGGACGGTTCGATGTCCCGTGAAGGGTTTGTTTTTCCTATCTATGGGCTTGTGACCGGGTGCCCCATAAGGGTGCATCCTCTTTGCCCGTCAGGTGGGCTGCTTGAAGGCAGGGGGCTCCCACCAGGCTGTCTGTGCTTGCCAGGCACTTTCCATTGCGCAGTACTTTTGTTTTATGTGTGCCAAATCTGTAAAGTGCAATATGCCGCGGCGGTTGAGGGCATTGAGAATTCCCTCATCTGTACAGTTGCGGCAAAAAACTGAAACCGCATCGTCATCGCAGCAATCTTGGATCTTGTTTTTAACGAGGAGGAACCTGGCCCAGAAGTGATGGACCGTTTCCTGAGGTTGTTGTCGTATATACATTAGGTCGCATATGTACGGAGGCCCTGAATTTCCTGGGGAGTATTTCTTGTGGTGGGTGGGTGGGCTAAAATCCGAACCCTGACCCATGGTTGAATCCAGAGTTTGAAGAATCTTCGGGGTCGCCAGTTCAGGATCGGCGAGGCCCTGAAGACTTCGGGGCTTAGTGCCTGGTCTATGTTCGGGAGACACGAGGTCTCCTCCTGGGGCTGGGTATCCGGCCCACGGGGTTCGGAGATCCGAACATAACTAGTACTTAACTTAAGGGGAGCAGTGGTGTTCTCCGCTTGTTCCTCAACGACCGCTACCAGATGGGTGATCGGCGGGGACTTGATTTCCCTCTAATCTGGTTTAATCCCAATTCGATCATAGTCTGTTGCGACTCCCAAGGTGGTGATGCAATCTAGCAGCTCGTTCAAGGACGAGACATCTGCCGGACCCATCCGTTCGGAGTGTTCGAAGCTGATATGGAGGTGGTGTTTGGCAGTTGTGGGGGCCGCCACTGGCTTTATGGCTGGGCAAGCACTTATGGTAAAACCGCTGAGCTAGAGGTTCTGTCCTGGAGTTAGGGCCCCTCTAGAAGTAATATCTTCATTGATGACAAGGCGAGCCATCGATCCTTCTGTCGGCGACACAAAGTAACTCCCAATAAAAGCACCAATGTCGGTGTCAAAACCGGCCTTTCTCAGGTAGGGGGTCCCGGACTGTGCGTCTGAGGATCGAAGGTAATGAGGGACACAGGGAGCACGATGTTTACCCGGGTTCAGGGCCTCTTAATGGAAGTAAAACCCGACGTCCTGCTTGATTGTATTTGATGAGTATAGGGGTTACAAGAGTTGATCTACTACGAGATCGTAATGGCTAAACCCTAGATGTCTAGCCTGTATGAGTTCTGATAGCCTCTATAGACTAACTCCTCCAGTTTATATAGACACCGGAGGGGCCTAGGGTTGTACAGAGTCAACTTACGGAGGAAGGAAACTACACATCCGGACGCCAAGCTTGCCATCCACACAAAGGAGAGTCCCTTCCGGACACACGGGAAGACATTCTTCTTTATATCTTCACGGCCCATCAGTCCGGCCCATAACACACGGGCCGGACACCCGAGGACCCCTTAATCCAGGACTCCCTCGGGCATCACGGGAACAGATTTCTCTGATGTGCTACTTTCCATATTGAGAGAAGGTACAATTACTTCATCAAGTTCTACTTTCCTCCCACTCACTTCTTTCGAGAGAAACTCCTCAAGAAATGTTCCATTCTTGGCAACAAAGATCTTGCCTTCGGATCTGTGGTAGAAGGTGTACCCAATTCTTTCCTTAGGGTATCCTAGGAAGACGCACTTCTCTGGTTTGGGTTCGATCTTACCAGGCTTAAGCCTTTTGACATAAGTGTCGCAACCCCAAACTTTAGGAAATGACAGCTTAGGTTTCTTGCCAAACCATAGTTCATACGGTGTCGTCTCAAAGGATTTAGATGGTGCCCTATTTAACATAAATGCGGCTGCCTCTAATGCATAACCCCAAAACGATAATGGTAAATCGGTAAGAGACATCATAGATCGCGCCATATCTAATAAAGTATGGTTACGATGTTCGGACACACCATTCCGCTGTGGTGTTCCAGGTGGCGTGAGTTGTGAAACTATTCCACATTGTTTTAAATGAAGGCCAAATTTGTAACTCAAATGTTTGCCTCCATGATCAGGTCAAAGAAACTTTCTTTTCTTGTTACGATGATTCTCCACTTCACTTTGAAATTCTTTGAACTTTTCAAATGTTTCAGACGTGTGTTTCATCAAGCAGATATACCCATACGTACTCAAATCATTTATGAAGGTCAGAAAATAACAATACCTGCCGCGTGCTTCAACGCTCATCGGGTCGCATACATCGGTATGTATTATTTCCAATAAGTCATTAGCTCGCTCCTTTGTTCCGGAGAACGGAGTTTTAGTCATCTTACCCATGAGGCATGGTTCACAAGTATCAAATGATTCATAATCAAGTGATTCCAGAATCCCATCTGCATGGAGTTTCTTCATGCGCTTTACACCAATATGACGTAAACGGCAGTGCCACAAGTATGTTGCACTATCATTACTAACTTTGCATCTTTTGGCATCAATATTATGAATATGTGTATCACTACAATCGAGATTCAATGAACTATTCACATTGGGTGTATGACCATAGAAGGTTTTATTCATGTAAATAGAAAAACAATTATTCTTTGACTTAAATGAATAACCGTGTTGCAATAAACATGATCAAATCACATTCATGCTCAACGCAAAGACCAAATAACATTTATTTAGGTTAAACACTAATCCCGAAGGTAGAGGGAGTGTGCGATGGTGATTGTTTCAACCTTGGAATAACTTCCAACACACATCGTCACCTCGCCCTTAACTAGTCTTTGTTTATTCTGCAACTCCTGTTTCGAGTTACTAATCTTAGCAACTGAACCGGTATCAAATAACCATGGGCTACTAAGGGAGTCCTGGACTAGGGGGTGTCCGGACAGCCGGACTATCATCGTCAGCCGGACTCCAAGACTATAAAGATACAAGATTGAAGACTTTGTCCCGTGTCCGGATGGGACTTTCCTTGGCGTGGAAGGCAAGCTTGGCGATACGGATATGTAGATCTCCTACCATTGTAACCGACTCTGTGTAACCCTATCCCTCTCCGGTGTCTATATAAACCGGAGGGTTTTAGTCCGTAGGACACACAACCATTACAACAATCATACCATAGGCTAGCTTCTAGGGTTTAGCCTCCTTGATCTCGTGGTAGATCCACTCTTGTACTACCCATATCATCAATATCAATCAAGCAGGAGTAGGGTTTTACCTCCATCGAGAGGGCCCGAACCTGGGTAAAAACATCGTGTCCCTTGTCTCCTGTTACCATCCGCCTAGACGCACAGTTCGGGACCCCCTACCCGAGATCCGCCGGTTTTGACACCGACATTGGTGCTTTCATTGAGAGTTCCTCTATGTCGTCACCGATAGGCTTGATGGCTTCTTCAATCAACAACACCACCGTCCAGGGTGAGACTTTTCTCCCCGGATAGATCTTCGTATTCGGCGGCTTCGCACTGCGGGCCAATTCACTTGGCCATCTGGAGCAGATCGAAAGCTACGCCCCTGGCCATCAGGTCAGGTTTGGAAGCCTAAACTTCACGGCCGACATCCGCGGAGACTTGATCTTCGGCGGATTCGAGCCACAACCGAACGTGCCGCGCTGTCACGATGGGCATGATTTAGCTCTGCCGCTGGACAGTGCCCTGGAGGCCGCACACGAGTCCGCTCTGACCCATAGTTCGGAGCAGACCACGCAGATCGAGGACAGGTGGCTGGACACCGCCTCGGGAGCTGCAACTTCTACGGCGATGGAGCCGAATACTGACCTTGTCCCTTATAAAGCTCGTGACTCCGAGGCGCCGGACTCCTTGCCGGACTCTGAACCTCCCGCGCCCCCGCCAATCGAATCCGATTGGGCGCTGATCATGGAGTTCACTGCCGCGGACATCTTTCAGCACTCACCCTTTGGCAACATCCTAAATTCGCTAAAGCATCTTTCGTTATCAGGAGAACCCTGGCCGGACTGCGGTCAGGATGGTTGGGATGCGGACAACGAAGAAATTCAAAGCCCACCCACCACCCACTTTGTAGCCACTGTCGACAATCTAACCGACATGCTAGACTACGACTCCGAAGACATCGACGGTATGGACGACGATGCCGGAGA
Organism: Triticum dicoccoides; assembly: GCF_002162155.2. Classification (NCBI taxonomy): domain Eukaryota; kingdom Viridiplantae; phylum Streptophyta; class Magnoliopsida; order Poales; family Poaceae; genus Triticum; species Triticum dicoccoides. Next base: position 173,431,633 of record NC_041381.1, read on the forward strand.
CTACCAAGAACCAGCGCCTACCGAGCACTGGAAGGCCACCCTAACCCATGATGTATATATGGTGGACACCCCAAAAGGAAGCGATAACGAGGAACAACGGGACGCGGCAAAGGATAATTCCGCCGACAAACAACCAAAACAGCGACGCAGACGCCGCCCTAAGTCCCGCCTCGACAAAAACAGCACTCCTAATGACCCAGCAATAGAGCAGGGCAAACCAGTGGACGACAAACATGCAACCAAGCAACCGTCCGAATAGGACGAATTGGATAATCAATCCATGCCCGGCGAAAACAACAGTCCAGACGATCTCACGCCAGACACACCACCGGAGCATAAGAACCTTCACAAAAGACTTGTCGCCACTGCAAGAAGTCTGAAAAAGGAAAACGGAAGCTCAAAACAGCGGAAGACATACTCAGAATGAGGTGGAGCAAAGTACTCAAGACCGCGGACGAATATGGCAATAGCCACCAAACAAAGAGCTACCCGAAGCGCAAGCTGCTGCCAGAATTCGACGAGGAGGCCATAGAGCCCCCACAGTCAAAAAGCAAAGAGGCCGCCTGGCCGGATAGACGACCAGATGACAGGCCAAAAGCGACAAGCGGCGCCGCACACAATACGACACATGATCCTCGTAAAACAGACGGCCCCGTTAGGTCCATTTATGGGCCAAAAAGAGGGCCCCAGGAAGCAACACAACACGCCGCATGTTCGAAGATAACGGCACGCCCAAATACAGGGGAGCCGCACACCCACTATGTTTCACCGATGAGGTGCTGGATCATGAATTTCTAGCGGGATTCAAAGACGTAAACATAGAGGCATACGACGGAACAACAGACCCCGGAGTCTGGATTGAGGATTACATACTACACATACACATGGCTAGAGGAGATGATCTCCACGCCATAAAATATCTACCCCTCAAGCTCAAAGGGCCAGCTCGGCATTGGCTCAAAAGCCTCCCAGAAAATACTGTTGGAAGTTGGGAAGAGCTCGAGGATGCGTTTAGAGAAAATTTTCAAGGGACTTATGTCCGCCCTCCGGATGCAGGCGATTTAAGTCACATAACTCAACAACCCAGAGAGTCAGCGCGCAAATTCTGGAACAGGTTTCTTACCAAAAAGAACCAAATAGTCGACTGTCCGGACACCGAAGCCTTAGTAGCTTTTAAACATAATGTCCGAGACGAATGGCTCGCCAGACACCTCGGCCAAGAGAAGCCGAGAACAATGGCCGCGCTAACAAGCCTCATGACCCGCTTCTGTGCGGGGAAGGACAGCTGGCTAGCAAGATGCAGCACCAGCGACCCGAGTACATCCGAGATCATAGATGGAAACGGAAAATCACGGCACAGAAAGGACCAGCGCCAAAATAAAGAAAAAAGCCCAAAGAATACGGCGGTCAACACCGGATTCAAAAGCTCGCAGCCGAACAACAAAACACTGCCTCTTAAGGACAACAGTGAAGAGCTATCCAACTTAAACAAAATTTTGGATCGGATATGTCAAATCCACAGCACCTCCGGAAGGCCTGCAAACCACACCCACCGAGATTGTTGGGTCTTTAAACAGTCCGGCCGACTCAACACCGAACACAAGGGGCTCGACGCGCCAAGCGAGGATGATGACGAACCCCAACAGCAGAGCGCCGGAAAACAGAAGACTTTCCCGCAAGAAGTCAAAACAGTAAACTCACTTCATGTGATAATACGGAAAAACAATGCGGCACCCGCCAAAGTAGGTATCGCACGGTCCACCCCATCGGAACCTCGAGATTGGATGTCAAAACCAATTACTTTCGATCACCGGGACTATTCCAGAAGTATTCGATATGCAGGATGGGCTGCTATGATATTGGATCCTATAATTGACGGACTACAATTTACAAAAGTCCTAATGGACGGCGATAGTGATTTAAACCTGCTATATCCGGACACAATCCGCAAGTTGGGGATAGACCTTACTAAAATTCGACATAGTCGCACTTCCTTCAAAGGAGTGATGCCAGGCCCTTATGCCAAGTGCACGGGCTCCTTACGACTAGAAGTTGTGCTCGGGTCACCCGACAACTTCCGACGCGAAAAGCTAATCTTTCATGTCGCCCCATTTAAAAGTAGCCAGCAAGCACTATTGGGACGTGAAGCTTTTGTCCGCTTTAATGCAATACCACACTACGCGTGTCTTACACTTAAAATGCCCGGTCCATGCGGCATCATCTCATTAAAAGGTCGTTCAAGACCCCATACACGGCTAGACGAGTCCGGCATAAAATAAGCTAGGGGCTCCCTAGCCGCACACTCCTTTACAAGGGGCTGTGTGCATGAGCTAATATAAGCTCAGCTTTATTCATTCATTCATATTTCGATTTCTAATTTATTTATTTTTTTGCACGATTACTTTTCAAACTAAGTTCCTCTCTTTTACAGATGAACAGCGTGTTACACCCGTCCAGGATACAGCACAACAGAGACACAGGCGCAGACGTGGAGTAGGGACCCGTTGCAAGGATTCTTTTCAGATTAAGACCCTGCGTAAACCTTTTTTACTGTCTCTTGTTGCTATATATCCCCTGGTTTCTCATTATAACTAGAGAGGAGACTGACGTTTTGGCATCGGCCGCGTCAGAGGACCTTGCGTGTACCTGGACACTAGGGGCTTAGGGCATTGTTCTGCCCGTTATCATAAAGACCGAATACCTTAGGGAGTGTTCGGCGTCTCGAGTTAGGCCTTATATGCATCAGCTCTGAATCATGTCTTGGGTCAAATGTTGGGTTTGCCCGGCTCCTGTGTTTTGCTGCCTTACATTCCGTATCATCGGCTAACGCGGCACCAGGAGAACTACTGCGATTGTGCCCCGGTTCGGCCGGGCGAGCACCTCAGTAGAGAAAGCCGAAAACTGACTGTCATGATACAGCGAGAGACTGGTCAACCACTCGATCGACTACCAGAATGTTTAGAATTCCTCCGCTTTGACGAAGGACTGTTTCCCGGTCAGGCACATACGCGCCCTGAATTCGGAGAGCGCGGTGCCCCTAGGGGCTATATCGTAGCCCCACCCTCGAACTCCTATGGCTAAGTGAAAGTGATAAAGCATTATAGTCTGGTTGCCTCGTTTGCTACGCTACCACCTCCTTCACAGGACCGAGATGTTGGATTAAGTGTGAAAATGTGCTATTTTTGCAAACACCCCAGCACCTTGTGCGTGGGGGCTGAAGCCGACGACTGCCATCTTTCAGGTTATACACACGTATACATAAACGGCCGCACAGGAGATATTTCAATACTTGAACGCACAAGTACAAAAAGCGCTTACATCATAAAGATCATCTTACAAACCAAAACGTTCATTTGAACATGACATTTTTTTAGCACTTCGACTCTATTACACGAGCACCACGCAGAACCTCCCCAAAATAGTGCTCGGCGGGTAACCGGCTCTCGTCCGAACCCTGGGTCGCAATAGCGGTGGCATCCATCTCTGTCCAATGTGTCTTCACACGGGCGAGGGCCATCCGCGCACCCTCTATGCAGACCGACCGCTTCATCGCCCTGATATGCGGCACCGCCCCAAGGAATTGCTGTAATAAGCCAAAATAACTCTTCGGCTTGGGCCTATCCGGCCAGACATGAGTCACGATATCCGTCATGGCAAGTCCGGACAATCTATTTAGCTCAGCCCACTCGGCCAACCGATCGGTCAGCGGAAGTGAACGCTCCGGACTATGGAATTGAGACCAAAACAGCTCTTCCGTCTTGTGATCCTTCTGACTTCGGAAGTGCACAACGGCATCCGCCGCACTCGCAGCTAAGTCCATATAAGGATCCTCCGGACCCCACAGCTGGCCAAGCTGAGCATACTTGGGATCTGTAAACCTTCAGCGCAGCAGAAAGGGCTTGCCAGCCAAAATGTCTCTGGCCTGGCGCAGCTCCTCCTTTATAGCCCGCATTGCAGAACGGGCATCCTTGGCTTCGGCGGTGGCCTTCCCCAGGTCTTCTCGCTCCGCTAGGCGCTCCTTTTCAAGAACCTCATTGCGGTCGGTAGCATATTTTAACTTCACGGCCATTTCGGCCATCTCCTCCCTGCTTCGGTAGTGTGCAGCCCTTTCGGCTTCCAGCTCTTCGGCCGCCCTCGAGGCAGCCGCATCACTCCTTCTGGCTTGCTCCTTGGCTTGAGAAAGTTCTGCCCGAAGGCTCTCCACCGCAGCAGCACCATATGCATTTAGCACACATGTTGTAAGGAGTGGGCTTCGGCTCCCTTACTAGGTGACCACGGAGAAAAAACCTACCTTGCGACTCATCAAGTCATTTATTGACCGGCGCGATGTCAGCATCCGCAACGTCGAGCTGCCGCTTTAGTTCGGCAAATCCATCAGTCCGGCTAGCCACCGAACTATCTGCCACCTGCACAGGAAAGGCAAAAATCAATACCTGGGATTTTGATCCTCGGCACGCTGTCGTTCTCGACACCCTACCGAGTCTCAGGGGCTACTATCTATACAGAGCGCACTTTATGTGTAAAACTGTCAAAGGGTATGTCATTTTTGCGTACCTCAAACCCCGCCAGCAAACTCCTGACGGCATCACGCAATCCGCCTTCGGTGGATGAAATTATTTCAATCACCGTACTCATCAGTGTACGGTGACCTTCTGAGATGGACGCCCTCTCAAGAAGATCCTTCAGCTCCCCCGGCCGCACACCAGTTGGCGCTGAATTATTCGGCCCTGCCGGACTCGGGGATACCCTCCGTGACGACACTTCAGGCTCGTCCGCCCTATCCTATGGTGCAGCAGATGGAGGCGTCTCGCTCTCCATCATCTCCGGAGGGAGTTCCCCCGAAGACGAGCTCATCTGAGGATGGAGATCCGAACTACAAGGTAGAAACCTAAGTTATCCTCAGAAGCACAAATAGGGATGTCCCTTATTACAAAACTCCCTTTTTTCTACTTACGGCTCGCTAGAGGGTTGATCCTTTAGGGGAGAATGTGCGGCCGGAGTCTCTCCGGACGAAGGACCCTCTGGTGAAGATCTCTTCCCCCGCTTCGGGGCTTTGGCCTCCGGGTTTTCAGAGGCGGTCCTCTTCTCCCCTTGGAAGGAGGGATTCTCGATCCCCCCTTCCTCAAAAGCCTCTTGGGTTGAGGCGGTAGTTCCTCTGTTCTCCCCTTCGCCTTCCTCTGAAGGCGCAACCTCCAGCATCCAGACCAGCACGGGACCCGGCGCGGTCTCTGGGAGGGGGGCCGGACACCGTATCAGTTTTGCTTGCGCTATCCACTCCTGTTTAGAGGACAATTGGTCAAAAGGAGAATCGTAGAAAGGCAAACAAACGGTATGTCCGGACACGGAGCTACTTACTTGTGTATCCGGGCGATTGCAGCTTAGGCCGGCATCCTCGGTCAATTCCGGACACGCCTCTCGTGATCCGAAGAACAGTTTGTACATCTCCACGGGTGTCGTACCCATGAAGTGTTGAAGAATTCGTGGTCCCTCTGGATTAAACTCCCACGGCCGGAGAGGATGGCGTTTGCAGGGCAGGAGATGCCTGATCAGCATGACCTGCATCACCACGACCAAATCGATCTCCCTCGCCTGGAGGTCTTGAATCCGGCCTTGCAGTAGGGGCACGTCCTTTGACGGTCCCCAGTTGAGCCCTTGGCTGACCCATGACATCAGCCGCTGTGGAGGGCCTGAGCGGATGATGGGCGGCGGCTTCTGCCTGCTGCGCCTGGGAGCGGTTATGTAGAACCACTCCTGCTGCCACAAGCCGAGCTCCTCCTGAAAAGAGCCCTCGGGCCATGGAGCGTCGGCCCTTCTGCGTACAACCGCCCCGCCGCACTCTGCTAGACGCCCCTCGATCATCTTCGGCTCCATGTCGAAGGTCTTAAGCCACAAGCCGAAGTGAGGGGTAATGCTGAGGAAGGCTTCGTAGACGACAATAAACGAAGAGATATGGAGGATGGACTCCGGAGCCAAGTCGTGGAATTCCAACCCATAGTAAAACATGAGCCCTCTCACAAAAGGATCCATCGGGAAGCCTAAACCCCGACGGAGGTGGGATACAAACACGACATACTCACCGGGCTCGGGGGTGGGAATGACTTGCCCTTTGGCGGGCAACCTATGCGAAATCTCGTAGGTCAGGTACTTGGCTTCTCGCAGCTTTAGCACGTACTCTTCCGTGACGGAGGAGGGCAACCACCGGCCCAGTGGGTCAGAGCCGGACATTGTTGAAAGTCCGGAGCGCTCGAATCTGGGGCTCTGGGTGTTGGAACTCGGGGCGAGGAGAAGATTCGATTGGGCATTGAAGAAAAGAAACAGGCCTTGGTCCCATTATAAAGGGGGAGAATACCAAGAGCCGTTCCCGTGACCGTTCGGGACTCGCCTCCGATAGAGGGGGCGCGGCGACGGGCACGGTTGGGTTACCCACGTCTGTATTGATGGGAATCCCGGAATAAGGGGAACACGATCTTTGCTTCGACAAGACGTGCCAAGGAAACCGCTTCGCTAAACGCGCTGAGGTGGTATAATAAAAAAACGATTCAAGTAAAGGCTTGGTAGTGGCGTGACGTCATGCCACAGAATATGCCAGCAGATTGAACTTGTGTACATATTATTCTCTCTATGGTGGAATGTGGAATTTATTTTGCAGAGCCGGACACTATCCTGGTGTTCACAATCTTCTATGAATTATTCGGAGGGGGAACCCGCCTTGCAATGCCGAACAATATGCGCGCCAGAGTCATCGTCATTGAAGCTTGGTTCAGGGGCTACTGAGGGAGTCCTGGACTAGGGGGTGTCCGGACAGCCGGACTATCATCGTCAGCCGGACTCCAAGACTATAAACATACAAGATTGAAGACTTCGTCCTGTGTCCGGATGGGACTTTCCTTGGCGTGGAAGGCAAGCTTGGCGATACGGATATGTAGATCTCCTACCATTGTAACTGACTCTGTGTAACCCTAGCCCTCTCCGGTGTCTATATAAACTGGAGGGTTTTAGTCCGTAGGACACACAACCATTACAACAATCATACCATAGGCTAGCTTCTAGGGTTTAGCCTCCTTGATCTCATGGTAGATCCACTCTTGTACTACCCATATCATCAATATCAATCAAGCAGAAGTAGGGTTTTACCTCCATCGAGAGGGCCCGAACCTGGGTAAAAACATCGTGTCCCTTGTCTCCTGTTACCATCCGCCTAGACGCACAGTTCGGGACCCCCTACCCGAGATCCGCCGGTTTTGACACCTACAGCTACTATTAATACTAGTAAGGTAGACATCAATAATATGTATATCAAATATACCTTTGTTCACTTTGCCATCCTTATTATCCGCCAAATATTTGGGGCAGTTCCGTTTCTATTGACCATTTCCTTTGTAGTAGAGGCACTCAGTTTCTAGCTTGGGTCTAGCTTTGGGCTTCTTCATGGGAGCGGCAACTTGCTTGCCATTCTTCTTGAAGTTCCCTCTCTTTTCCTTGCCCTTTTTCTTGAAACTAGTGGTCTTGTTAACCATCAACACTTGATGCTCTTTCTTGATTTCTACCATCGCCGATTTCAGCATCGCGAAGAGCTCATGGATCATTTTTGTCATTCCTTGCATATTATAGTTCATCACGAAGTTCTAGTAGCTTGGTGATAGTGAATAGAGAACTTTTTCAATCACTATCTTATCTAGAATATTAACTCCCACTTGATTCAAGTGATTGTAGTACCCAGACATTCTGAGCACATTCTCACTGGTTGAGCTATTCTCCTCCATCTTGTTGGTAAAGTACTTGTCAGAGATCTCATACCTCTTGATACGGGCATGAGTCTGAAATACCAATTTCAGCTCTTGGAACATCTCGTATGCTATGTGGCATTCAAAACATTTTTGAAGTCCCGGTTCTAAGCCGTAAAGCATGGCGCACTAAACTATCAAGTAGTCATCATATCGAGCTTGCCAAATGTTCATAACGTCTGCATCTGCTCCTGCAATAGGTCTGTCACCTAGCGGTGCTTCAAGGACATAATTCTTCTGTGCAGCAATGAGGATAATCCTTAGAACACGGACCCATTCCGCATCATTTATACTATCATCTTTCAACTTACTTTTCTCTAGGAACATATCAAAAAAATATAGGAGCTATATCGCAAGCTATTGGTCTACAACATAGATATGCAAAAACTATAAGACTAAGTTCATAATAAATTAAGTTCAATTAATCATATTACTAAATAAATCACACTTAAATAGACATCCCTCAAGTCATCTAAGTGATGTGTGGTCCAAATCAACTAACCCATGTCCGATCATCACGTGAGATGGGGTATTCATCAATGGTGAACATCTCTATGTTGATCATATCTACTATATGATTCACGTTCGACCTTTCGGTGTCCAGTGTTCCGAGACCATGTCTGTACATGCTAGGCTCGTCAAGTTTAACCCAAGTATTCTGCATGTGCAACACTGTCATACACCCGTTGTATGTGAACGTAGAGTCTATCACACCCGATCATCACGTGGTGTCCCGAAACAACAAACTGTAGCAACGGTGCATACTCAGGGAGAACAATTTTATCTTGAAATTAAATGAAGGGATCATCTTATAATGCCACCGCCGTTCTAAGCAAAATAAGATGCATAAAAGATAAACATCACATGCAATCAAAATATGTGCCATGATATGGCCATCGTCATCTTGTGCTTTTGATCTCCATCTCCAAAGCATCGTCATGATCTCCATCATCACCAGCTCGACACCTTGGTATCCATTGTAGCATCGTTGCGTCAAGGTCGTCACGCCAACTATTGCTTCTACAACTATCGCTAACGCATAGTGATAAAGTAAAGCAATTACATGGCGCTTGCACTTCATACAATAAAGAGACAACCCTAAGGCTCCTGCCCGCTGTCGATATTACAAAACATGATCATCTTATACACCAACATATATCACATCATATCTTGACCATATCACATCACAACATGCCCTGCAAAAACAAGTTAGACGTCCTTTGCTTTGTTGTTGCAAGTTTTACGTGGCTGCTACGGGCTTCTAGCAAGAACCGTTCTTACCTATGCATAAAACCACCATGGTGATTCATCAAGTTTGATGTTTTAACCTTCTTCAAGGACTGGCCGCAGTCAAATTTGATTCAACTAAATTAGGAGAAACAGACACCCCCATCCACCTTTATGAAAAGCAAGTTGCATGTCTGTCGGTGGAGCCGGTCTCATGTGCGTGGACATGTAAGGTTGGTCCGGGCCGCTTCATACCACAATACCGCCGAACCAAAATAATACATTGGTGGTAAGCAATATGACTATCACCGCCCACAACTCTTTGTGTTCTACTCATGCATATCATCTACGCATAGACCTGGCTCTGATACCACTGTTGGGAATCGATGCATGGAAAAAAAAATCTACGCACACGCAATGATCTATCGATGGAGATGCATAGCAACGAGGGGGAGAGTGTGTCTACATACCCACGTAGACCATAAACGGAAGTGTTAAACAACACGGTTCATGTAGTCAAACTTCTTCGTGCTCCAACCGATCAAGTACCAAATGCACGACACCTCCGTGTTCTGCACACGTTCGTCTAGGTGACGTCCTCCGCCTTCTTGATCCAGCAAGATGACGAGGTAGTAGATGAGTTTCGAATGCACAACAGTGAGGTAACGGTGATGGTGAAGTGATCTCCGCAGGGCTTCACCTAAGCACTACAAAAATATGACCGGGGGTGTAAACAGTGAAGGGGCGCCGCACATGGCTAGGTAATTGTCTTTTGTGTGCTAGGCGCCCTCCTCCCACATATATATAGGTGGGAGGAAGGGAGGAGCAGCCAAAGGAGGCGCCCAAGTCGGAGGAATCCTACTTGGGGTCCCTCCCAAGTCGCACCGCTTTCCTTATTTGGAGTGCGGGGAAAGGCAGGGGAGGGTGGCGCCCCCCCCCTCCCCTTCCTTTCTTCGATGAGAGGGAAAGGCGGGAGGGGCTAGCCCTCCCCCTTTTCCTTCCCTAGGGCTGGCCAAACAAGGAAGGGGGTGCACCAGCCCCCTTGTGGGCTGGTCTGTCCCTTCCTTTGGCCCATAAGGCCCATAACTTGTCGGGGGGTTCTTGGAACCCCTTCCGGTGACCCGATTCCTTCCCGGTACGCCCCGAAATACTTTCGGTATCCAAATACCATCGTCCTATATATCAATCTTTACCTCCATTTCGAGACTCCTCGTCATGTCCCTGATCTCATCCGGGACTCCAAACAACATTCGGTCACCAAAACATATAACTCATATAACACTATATCGTCAACGGACGTTAAGCGTGCGGACCCTACGGATTTGAGAACTATATAGACATGACCAAGACACCTCTCCGGTCAATAACCAATAGCGGAACCTGTATGCCCATATTGGCTCCTACATATTCTACAAAGATCTTTATCGGTCGAACTGTTATGACAACATACGTAATTCCCTTTGTCCATCAGTATGTTACTTGCCCGAGATTCGATCGTTGGTATCTTCATACCTAATTCAATCTCGTTACCGGCAAGTCTCTTTACTCGTGTCATAATACATCACCTTGTGACTAACTCCTTAGTCATTTGCTTGCAAACTGATGATGTGTATTACCGAGAGGGCCCAGAGATACCTCTCCGATACTCGGGGTGACAAATCCTAATCTCGATCTATGCCAACTCAACAAACACCTTCGGAGATATCTGTAGAGCATCTTTATGATCACCCAGTTACGTTGTGACGTTTGATAGCACACAAGGTATTCCTCCGGTATCCGGGAGTTGCATAATCTCATAGTCGAAGGAATAAGTATTTGACATGAAGAAAGCAATAGCAATAAACTGAACAATCATTATGCTGAGCTAACAGATGGGTCTTGTCCATCACATCATTCTCCTAATGATGTGATCCCGTTATCAAATGACAACACATGTCTATGATTAGGAAACCTTAACCATTTTTTATCAACGAGCTAGTCTAGTAGTGAGGCTTACTAGGGACACGGAATTTGTTTATGTATTCGCACATGTATTTAAATTTCCGATCAATACAATTCTAGCATGAATAATAAACCTTTATTATGAATTAGGAAATATAATATAAAATAACAATTTTATTATTGCTTCTAGGGCATATTTCCTTTAGAGACTCCGTTGACGGAAGACAGACTGCCGGCATGAGTGCATGACACTGATCTGGATTGATTGAAGCCACATGACCAATCAATGATTCAGCATGCATAAAAATGTAACATGTTATAGTCGCTCTCATGCGTTGGATATTTAATATTTGAGTCATTATTTTTGTGTTCAAATGCCAGTATACAAAAAAACTCGTACGCTTTGTATTCTATTTCTTTCTCCATCATTTTTTTTATGGAGTGGTATAGACCGCATGGCAAAATATTGGTATATACTCCATTGCAAAGAAGTTATTTTTTAGTCTTCCATTGCAAATAAGTGGTATATACTCGTCGCAATAATATTACATATGCTCTGTCACAAAAATTGTGGTAGAAACTGCCCTGCAAAAGATGTCACATACTCATCGCACTTTGTATTTTATTTCTTTCTCAATTAATCATATTTGTTTCATGGAGTGGTATAGACCGCATGGCAAAAAAATTGGCATATACTCCATTGCAAAGAAGTTTTTTTTTAGTCTTCCACTGCATAGAAGTTGTATATACTCATCAAAAAAAAGGTTACATATGCTTCATCATGAAAAATGTGGTATAAACTGCCCTGCAAAAGATGTTGCACATACTCATCGCAAAGAAAATGCATATACTCATCGCAAAAAATATGTGGCATCTACTCTATAAATAAAAAGTGTGGATGAATACCCCATCCCAAAAATTTAGATATACTCCATTGCAAAGAAGTGGTATATACTTCATTGCCAAAAAAAGGACGCTAATAACGCCCACACATGTGGTGGGAGGAACACCCACCCACGCGCCCTATAACACACAGATTGCGTCACGTCACCACATGCATGCATATGAGAATTTTTTTGGATTTCCAGCTTTTAAAATATTTTATCTCTCAAATAAAAAATCCGATTGAAGATTGGTTTTCACCACTAAATTCATCGCGACGAGATCTTCGAAACTAGATCTCATATTAATATGGTTCGACGATTTTTTTGGTTAAAAATGTCAAGTCTATTGCACATGAATTGTCATGATGTTTACATTAAAGTTGTCATGATATGTTTCAGATTTTTCTTCTACATTTAAAAATAATTTTGACATATTATAAAACGGAACTAGACTTGCATTTAAAATTGCCATGATATATGCACTTAAAATTGCCATGGTTCATACAAAAAATAATTTTCATGGTCAAAGTACTGAAATTGCCATGGTCAAAATACTAAAATTGCCATGATCTACAAACTAAAATTATCATATGGCAACTTTACTGTAAACACTATGATAACTATAGCGTAAACATCATGGAAATTTTTGTCCAATTTTTTTCGTTGAAACATATCAACATGCGATCTAATTTTGAAAATCTCGTCGAGACGGATTTAATAGTGAAAACGGATTTTTAATTGGATTTTTAATTAGAAGATAAAACATTTTTAAGCCGAAAACCAAAAAGATTCCCGCTGATGTCATCTATTTTGACGTGGCAAAATAAATGGTAATGGAGGCGTTTGGGCCATATTGCTTCGTGCCACACGTATGGGCGTTATCATTTGGGAAAAAAAATACTGTGTCCATCCTACATCACACAAATCTTGATATATTTAGCTGCAAAAGTAGCCACAAATTTTTACACTACTTCCATATAAGTGAGAATATTAATTAGTAGTATATGCTGCATGCCTGCATGCAGCATGCCTCACGTGGACAGATAAGGGTGTGTGGTCTTTTATCCCTTAATTATAGGACCAACCATGTCCGAGGTAAAGTAGATGCATGCATCGGTTACCGGATAATTTGCTAGTTGTTGGGTAATATCCTTCAACGACCCGTATCATGGAAAAAAAACTCCAACGACCCGCTAAGGGATGGGAGCATGTACTTCCAGGAGTACGGAAGAGGAGTAGTTACTCCACATATAGGGAAAATCCATTCTATCACTCAGGGGTAGTTACCCCATAAATCTCATATACTACTATATAGTATTATATATACTATTTAATCATTATAAATATGTTCATATATTATATATAACATATTCTAAAGTGAGGTACGTGAAAAAAATTGTAAATTGGCCCATGATTTTATTATATTTGTGAATACATATATATATTTATGCGTAAAAAGGAGCATACTGAAAATACAATGCATGCTACTTAAAAAGGAGTATATATACTACATACTACGCGTACATACTCTCCGATTTGATAGATACTATCTACATCATACAAAACTCAAGTGGTGGTAACTACCACTGGTGATATATATTCTAAGTTGAATACATCAATTAATTGTGACACCTTCAAAATTAGGAAGCATAATACTCCCTCCGTCCGGAAATACTTGTCGGAGAAATGAATCAAAATGGATGTATCTAAAACTGAAATATGTCTAGATACATTCATTTCTCCGACAAGTATTTTTGGATGGACCCTCCGTCCCAAAATTCTTGTTTTAGATTTGTCTAAATACGGATATATCAAGTCACGTTTTAGTATTAGATACGTTCGTATCTAGACAAATCTAAGACAAGAATTTTGGGACGGATGGAGTATAAAAGAATTGAATAAGAGATCTTTAAGAAATTGTTTACCCGGTCAAAATCGGGTGGCCAAATTATAATTGGAGACCTCAAATTGAACGTGAGCTCTTTAAAACTAGGGAGCTTAGTGTTATAGAGGATATAAAAGAATTTAATGAGATAGCTTTGAGAAATTGTTGACCTGATCAAAATCGAGTGACCCAATCTTAATTGGAGACCTCAATTGAATGTGGGCTTTTTAAAAGGTAAACGTTTAGGGACGGTGCACCGGCCCAATCTTCGGCCGGTCGCCCGCTACCACGCTCTCCTGTTTCTCTCCCGCCTCACCCGCTGCAACGACGAGCGGCCCCGGCGCGCGGCCCCGGTGAGCAAGCGGCTCCGGCGAGGCGTCGTCTGCCCCTCGCCCCCCCCCCTCCCCA
>NC_041381.1:173446103-173526416 GCF_002162155.2 Triticum dicoccoides
CATCCACCCCACGGCCGGCGATTTCCCCACACGCACGAGCACCTCTTATCCACAGCTCCGGCTATTCTCCCAGCGCACCGTCTCCAGCTCCAGCAATCCCCCAGCTCCGGCAGACGAGCTGCATAACTGCGACGATGAGGCACATCCACGACACAGGTGATGCTGGAACCGGCGTCTGATTTTGCTGCAACCGACAAACCAAGAGCTGGAACCAGCACTTAGTTTTGGTGCATCGCCTGGGGTGTTTTCTACGACGACATTCGCGGCCGCCTCATTTTTTTGCAAACGACGAGGCAAAAGCTTCTACCGGCAAGATTTTTTGCTACCACGGCGACCGGCGGAAGCAGCAATGGCTTTTCCAGCAAATGATTTTTGTCCCGGCAAAGCTAGAGCTGGAACCAGCTTTTGTTTTTGCTACAACCAGCAAATTCAGAGCTGGAACCAACAACATATTTTGCTGGAATCAAAGGAAGCAGGAGATTCGATGGATGTACGTCAGAGCTACAACCAGTGCTGAAAAATGCTACTTCCGACAACCAAGAAAGCTACAACCAGCTTTGAAAAAAAAGCTTCAGCTGGATACGGGGTAGCCGGAGGTCGGCATTGCGCAGCGGCAAAAAGCTGCAACCGGCGTGGAAGAAAGCTACAACGTGCTTCTAAAAAAGCTTCAAACCAAGAACGGCTAGCTAACAATGGTGAGCTGCGGCGACGGAGATGCATGGCGGCCGGTGCTGCGACGGGCACGCGGCAAGCTATGACGGCAGGCTGCGACAATGCTGGAACCCTCACTTGGCGGTGCTGCAACCAGAGGGAGGGAGACACGCCCGGCCCGGCGGAGCTAGGGACATCTTTCTTTCGACTGGCCCGGCAGAGCTGCATACGACAAGTGCCCCCGGCGAGCTTGCGCCGGCGAGCGGCGCTGGCGAGCTGCGACGCGGCGGCCAAGGGTGAGCACGAGCGGCGCCTGCGAGCTGCGACGGCGAGATCCATTTTTTCCCCGTCGTTACGCGTGCGTGCGGGAGGAAGAAGATGACTTGGTCGAAGCAATCTCGTCCATTCACGCGTACGCATCCAACGATCCACAACGGACCAGCCCAAAGTTTGGACCGGTGCACCGGCGCAGAGTACCGCCCTTTTTAAAACTAGGGAGCATAGTGTTAGAGAGAATATCGTAGAAAGGCCTATGTGGTTCTTCTAGAAGTGAAACAGTTTGAGCTGCTTGATGACAGGATTGGAAATTGTTGTCCTGTCTAGGAAATGTCATGGTGATAAGCAAGTGTCAGTGGAATTCGGCTTGGGTGGCAGAATTCCTACGGCAGACTAATCAGAGCAAGTGTATCACCTGCTGGACATGCAAGCCTATGGCAGAATTTTCAGAGAATGACTAATCAGCCGAGAAATATGCATAAACAGTTCATCTACCATAGCTCAAAAGCTGCAAAGATGATCAAAATCATTTTCTCAGGCTAATCAGCCAAGAAATATGCATAAACAATTTATCACCCGACAAAAAAGCATTGTTAGAGGCTAATTGATTTTTTTCCCCAGGGAAAATCATTTTCTCACAAACTTTGAATATTATACTAAGACCAGATCAATTCTTACACATAATCAAAGTGGATACTTCCTCCGTCCGGAAATACTTGTCATCAAAATGAATAAAAGGGAATGTATCTAGATGTATTTTAGTTTTAGATACATTCCTTTTTGTCCATTTTGAGTATTTTCGGAAGGAGGGAGTACAATTTAGTAGTCAAGTTCCTCGATGGTGAGAGCTGCCGGATGCTGGAACGTCAGGTGTTGGTCTCCCGAGCAGACTAGAGAAAGGGGTAACAAAAGTCGTTGGTACAGTTGGTGGTTAGAAGCCTGCACGAACAAAGCCGCCGGTTCTGACTGTTCGGCTCGGGGTTCCCCGGCCAAATTTAGCTTGGAGCAAGTCTCGCAAGCGCCGGCGGCCACGAGAGCAGCCTCAGCTCCGACCGATCGCCGCGACCAGTAGGCCGACCTCCGGCGGCTGGCGAGCCCGTAAGCGCCCACCTCTTGTGTTCTTGCTCGGTCCGTCGAGCCTGTGTGGCGTGTGCCAATTTTTGTGGTGATTTCTTCTGCTTGCTCAATCTTTTTGGTGATAGTTTGTGATTACTGATGCTTCAAAAAATTTCTTTTCAGTGAGCCAGCGAGCTGGCGAGATGGCAGAGCCAGAGGCGCGGATCACCACTCTAGGTTCTTCAGCCTTCAGGTTCACAGTAGACTACGAGCAAAGCAAGAAGCTTCCCGTCGGCAAGGCCATCCACTCCGACGTCGTCTCCGCCGGTGGACACCACTGGAGGATCGAGTTCTTCCCGCGCGGCCAGAGCGAGGCCGACAAGGGCGAGTATGTATCCATCTTCTTCAGGCACATGAGCAAAACCAGAAGGATCAGGGCCATCATCGAGGCCTTCGTCACTGGCAGCGACGGTAATCCATCTGTGCCAGACATACTGCAGAGGACATTTCAAACCTTTGAAATCAATGGAGATAAAGGCCGCCACGACTCCTGGGGATGGAATCGATTTGCCAAGGGGACTATTCTGGAGAAAATTTTCTTAGCAGAGAGGCACGTCACGTTTGTATGCGCCATCATACTCATTGGTGACAAACCTGCTATTCTTGTCCCGCCTTCAGATATAGGGGCTCATCTTGGCCGTCTGCTTGATCGTACCGACGGGACTGACGTTTCATTCATCATTGGCGATGAGACATTCCATGCTCACCGGGCGGTGCTTGCTGCCCGCTCACCGGTCTTTAGAGCACAGCTCTTCGGTTCCATGTCTGAGGCCACAATGTCATCCATCAGGCTGCACGATATCACGCCTGCAACATTCAAATTTATGCTTGGATTCATATACATGGATGAATTACCCGGAGAAGATGAGTGTAACGACTATTCCACTGAGATGCTCCAGAATCTACTCGCTGCGGCTGATCTATATGCACTTGATCGGCTGAAGGTTATTTGTGCCCAGAAGTTATGGAATAAAGTTTCAGTAGATACAGTTGCAACTATGTTAGCTTGTGCTGAAACCTATAACTGTCAGGAATTGAGGAACAACTGCATTGACTTCTTCGCGGTGGAAGCAAATTTTAAGGAGGCCATGTTCACCGATGGTTATGCATTGTTGGTTCTAAAATTCCCGTTGATTACTGCTGAGCTCAAAAAGAGGGTTAGGGCATAAACATGCGTATACTTCCAGCAATCATAGTTTTATTATGGTGTTTTGGTTTTTGTGAGTGGTATCTGACATCTTGTGAAGCATATAATCTATATTTGCTGAGGAGGGAGCCTGGAAGCTAGAAATTGTACAATCTTATTTCTGAAGTGTTAGGCTTAGTTGCTATCGAGTGTTGATACCGATAAATCATATAATTGCCAAATTAGCAACTCGTTTCTCTGTTTTTCTCTTTGTTCTTTTGTACATGTGGTGTCAGAGTTCGTGGTGTCATGAACCTTCAGTTTTGCATGTCTGTGCACAACTCTCCAGCTATATGTAATGTTAACTCCATGGTACTATATGATCAATACGTCATGTTGTCATCCATCAGGCTACACGACATCAAACCTGCAGCATTATGCTTAGGTTCATTTACACAGATGAATTGCCCGGAGAAAACGAGCTTGAGGACTCTCCCGCTGAAATGTCTCATGATCTATTCGCTGCGGCTGATCGGTATGCACTGGACCGGCTGAAGATTATTTGTGCCCAGAAGTTATGGGGGAAGTGTATGTAGATACAGTTGCAACAATCTTAGGTTGAAACTTATAACTGACAGGAGTTGAAGAACTAGTGCATTGACTTCTTTTGTGGAGGGAAACTTCAAGGAGGCCATGTTCATCGATGGTTATGCGCTGCTGCTGGTTCTGAAATTACCATCGACTACTGCTGTGAGGTACGGTATAATGCAGTGAGATACATCTGTGGGTGTATATAGTTCAGGTTTTAGAGCATAGTTCTGGTGTGGTATTCTGGAATTGGTGAGTGGTATCCGGTAAGGGTATCCGGCATCTTTCCAAAGATTTTGTTCTTCTAGAATGTGAAAAAAAATGGAGAGACAGGATTCAAATTGTTGTCTTGTCAAGAGGTGTCATGCTTTGTACTCGCGCGTATTTTATTTTGCATTAGTTTTAGATTTTTTTAACACAGTACAAACACAGACGCTCATACATAGGCATATACGTCATCCCTATGAATGCACACGGGCACATTTTACCAACATTAGCACCTTCTAGAGGCTGGGCCGACACATCAAGTCACCACAGGCACCTTCCAGAGGCTGGGCCGGCACATCATCTTGACATTGACGAACATCGCAGAAAAGCCTGAAATAAATTCAGGAAAATACGAGCACCAGTGCCACGTCAAGAACTTGAATCCTACCATGGTTCCATCACAAATAACATAACCATCTGGGCGAGGCTCAGCTCGCGTTTTACATTATCTATTATGAGCACCTATTTATGTGAATATCCATTTTTGAGCCAGGCTAATCGGCACCCCGATCAAGAAAAATTCAGAAAAAATATATAAAAAAGCAAAAAATTCCAATTGTTTTTTGCACCATGGATAATTCGATGTGTTAGGTGCGCTCCAAATTTCAGATCATTTGTACATACGAGTAGCTCTCAGTAAATAATATAAATTTGGTCAAAATAGTACATGAACAGTAAACTTTTTTACAGACCCTAAAATTGTCTTTTTTGCCGACAGCTACTCAGATGTCCAAATGATCTGAAATTTGTAGTTCTCCTCACGCACCTAATTATTTACCATGCAAAAAAGAATTTTTTTGAAATTTTCTAGTACTTGTTTTGAAAAAAAATTCTTCATTGCGGATGCAGCCTATTTATGCATCTATTTTAACAAGGTTACCATCATAACACGTGTGAAAGGATCGATATGGTCGACTAAAGGGAGTGAATAGGTGACTAACAATTTTTTAGTTTATTTTAACAATTTAGGCTTAACAACAAAAATATTGTCTAAATATACAACTAGGTGGACAACCTATATGATGAGCTCAACAACAACACAAGCAAGCAAGCACAAGATAGAAACACAATATAAGCTTGCACAAAGTAAATGTTAGAAGTAACCATAAGTGAAGTCGATGGAGAAGGATGTCTTACAGAAGTTCCCTCCCTTTATGGGGAGGTACATCTCTGTTAGAGCAGTGTGGAGGCACAATGCTCACCAAGAAGCCACTAGGACCACCGTAATCTCCTCACGTCCTCGCACAATGCAAGATGTCGTGATTTCACTAGTGGTACACTTGAAGGCGGCGACCGAACCTTTACAAATAAGGTTGGGGCTCTCTCCACAACTTAAGTGGAGGCTTCGAACACCATCACGAAGCTTCACCGCAATGGAATATGGCTCCGAGGTGACTTCTTCCATCTAGGGTGTCCAAACACCCAAGAGTAACAAGATCCGCAAAGAATTAGTGGGGGAATCAAATATTTATCAGAAAATTCATGAAACTTACAAAATTCTTGAACAGTTATTAAATGATGAAATAATTTATTTAGATCATGTTTTCAAAACATTGGGGACATTTTAGTTATTTTCCCCAATACTTTAAAAACCGACAACTCGTCTTTTTAGAGGCAGACGCCTCCGGTTTTCTTCAATCAGTTTATCTCTCAATATTTTTTTCTTGTGTGAATGAATGTTGTGTGATAAACCTAATTGGGCCAGGCCCCTAACGTGTTTGGGCTTTGATTCATCACCACCCATTCCGGTTTTTTGTCTTTTTGTCTTTTGTTTATATTTCCAAAAAATAGTGTAGAACGAGAGAGGCATACCCGCATACTTGTGGTTTGGTGTGTCTGGCGGCTGACCTCTACTCCCGTGTGTCGCACACGCATATAACTCTGGTTGCTCTCATCTAGGTCACACACATGGGCTTGGGCCCTATACCAACAGTGAAGATGGGCCAGGCCCTCATACCGGTCAACACTCCCCTCAAGATGGGTGGTAGATATCTATCATTCCTATCTTGTCACATGCTGAACTGCATTCTCTAGTTCCCAGTCCTTTAGTCAAGCAATCTGCAATTTGTTGTCCTGAACTCACATACTCTATCTTGATAATCCCAGCATCCAGTTTTTCTTTGATAAAGAATCTGTCAATCTCCACATGTTTGGTTCTATCATGTTGAACTGGGTTGTTTGCTATGCTAATTGCCGACTTGTTGTCGCACCATACATTCATACAACTGGTCTTCAATATCTTCAACTCTCCTAATAGATTTCTTGTCCATAACAACTCACTCAATCCCTGAGACATGGCTCTGTATTCAGCCTCTGCGGTTGATTTGGAAACAACGGGTTGTTTCTTGCTTCTCCAAGACACTAGATTTCCTCCTACGAAAACACAATGGCCTGAGGTTGATCTCCTGTCATCCAGACAGCTGGCCCAATCAGCATCACAATAACCATCCACGACAAGATGTCCATGACTCTTGTATATCAATCCTTTCCTAGGAGAACCCTTCAAGTATCTCAGGATTCTATATACTGCCTCGAGATGTTCACTCCTAGGCTCATGCATATATCTGCTCACAACACTTACTTCAAATGCAATGTCTGGTCGTGTATGACACAAGTACAATAATCTTCCCACCAATCGCTGATATTTTTCTTTATTCACCAGATCACCTGATTGGGCGGTCACTTTATGATTTTGATCAATTGGGGTTGCAGCAGCTCGACAACCCAACATGCCAACATTACAAAGGAGATCCAGGGTATACATTCTTTGAGAAAGAGCTATTCCTTTTCCAGACCTTGCAACTTCTATACCAAGGAAGTACTTGAGTCGACCAAGATCTTTAACTTCGAATGCCTTACTCAGACACCCCTTTAACCTTGCTATCTCTATGTCATCATTGCCGGTGATAATGATATCATCAACATAAACTGCAAGGATGGTCATTTTTCCTTTAGAGTGTCTATAAAACAATGTATGGTCACCATTGCATTGTCCATACCCCATGCCACGCACAGCCCGTCTAAATCTGTCAAACCAAGCTCTTGGAGACTGTTTCAGTCCATAAAGAGCTTTCTTTAGCCTGCATACCTTACCAGCAGTCTCAGAAGTTGAGAACCTAGGTGGAATATCCATGTATACCTCCTCCTTCAAGTCCCCATGCAAGAAGGCATTATTCACATCAAGTTGGTGTAAAGGCCACCCGAAATTTGCTGCACAAGAGATCAGAATCCTCACAGTGTTCATCTTTGCTACTGGAGCAAAGGTCTCATCATAGTGAATGCCGTAGGTCTGGCTGTACCCCCTTGCCACAAGCCTTGCTTTGTACCTTTCAATCTTCCCTTCTGCATTCTGCTTCACGGTGTATACCCACTTGCAGCTAACTGCCTTCTTTCCTCTTGGAAGAGGTGTTAGTACCCATGTCTTGTTCTTACTTAATGCCTCCAGCTCCTCTATCATAGCTGCTCGCCACTTTGGATCCACTTTTGCTGTCTTCCAATCAGTTGGAAGAGACACCAGCTGAAGAGAAGCAACAAATGATTTGTGGGCTGGAGATAATGCTTCATAGGAAACATAGTTTCCAATATCATTGGCATCGAACCCATACTTTGGCCCGGGTATCCCTGCTTTTTCTCGAGTACCTTTTCTCAAAGCAATTGGCAAGTCCTCTGTGCCAACTGAGCTTGCATTGCTGCCTTGTTGCTCCCCCTGCATCTGTGTTGGCTGCTCCCCCTGAACATGATGCTGTCGTCTTGAATATACTTCAGGATTACGCTCCTCATTCACCTTCTGCCACCTATGAGAAGCATCACCTTGCTTCCGTGAATACACCTTTAGCTGCTCCTCTTGCTCTACCGTCCACCTCGGTACACAACCGATCTGGGTGGGAGCACCGCCTGCCTGACTCGGCACCCCATCAGTCACAATCGGTCCTTCACTCTGTGGTGTTATCATTTTTTGGGGCTGCTGTTCGCTTCCCTGTACCGGAATATCACCCTCGATTGGTTGCTGCAGCACTGAATCGGCACCACCACAATTATCATTATCACTATCACTGCTCTCCCCCTCTTGACCAATTTCCGGTTGGAGACATTGGTCAAGTTCTTCAAACAAGACGCTTAGGACAGTTTGCTCACCATAAAAGGGTTCTGATTCATGAAACGTAACATCCATGCTCACAAATGTCCTCCTCTCAGACGGACTCCAGCATTTGTACCCTCTTTGTCCTGAAGAATACCCAATAAAAATACACTTGACTGCCCGAGGATCCAGTTTGTTGACTGATGGCCTGTGATCATGAACAAAACAAGTGCAACCGAACACCTTGGGGGGAACTGGGAATTTATTTTCTGTGAAAACCAACTCACACGGTGATTTCATACCTGTCACCCGGGATGGTGTGCGGTTGATCAAGAAGGTGGCCATCATGACAGCTTCACTCCACAGGAACTTGGGCACATTCATGGTGAACATCAATGCACGGGCCACCTCCAGCAGGTGGCGATTTTTCCTCTCTGCCACCCCATTCTGAGGAGGTGTGTCCGGGCAAGATGTTTGATGCAGGATGCCCTTGTCTGACATGAAGGAACCAATGGCCTTGTTAACATATTCGGTGCCATTGTCAGATCTGAGTGCTTGAATTTTCACATCAAATTGAGTCTGAACAAGTGCATAAAAGACTTTGAAACACTGAAACACTTCATCTTTCTGTTTCATAAGATAGACCCAAGTCATCCGAGAATGACAATCAATGAACATAACAAAGTACTTCATACCACTGACAGATAACACTGGACATGTCCATACATTAGAGTGGATCAACACAAAAGGAGAGATGCTCCTGATCCCCTTACTCACATATGAGTTTCTGGTATGTTTAGCAAACTCACACTTATCACATTTCAGCTTGCTCTTGTCCACACCACTCATTACATCAGGAAATACTTGATACATTTTGTCAAAAGACACATGTACCATCCTACAGTGATGGATCAGTGCTCTAATCTCCTTATCCTCAGCAATTGCAGCTAGCATGTGCAATCCCTCCTGGCCCGGCATGCTGCGGTCCATGTACCACAGCCCCCTACGCCTTGTTCCAGTCTCAAGACTCCTGCCCGTCAATCTCTCCTGGATCAAGAACACAACTTTGTCAAGAATTATTCGGCAATCTATTTGGTCAACCAAAGCACTCAAGGACACTAAGTTCACAGGAAAAGCGGGCACATGCAATACTGAGGATAATTCAAGACTCGGCGTGCAGTTGACTGTCCC
Source organism: Triticum dicoccoides (assembly GCF_002162155.2). Taxonomy (NCBI): domain Eukaryota; kingdom Viridiplantae; phylum Streptophyta; class Magnoliopsida; order Poales; family Poaceae; genus Triticum; species Triticum dicoccoides. The sequence continues at coordinate 173,455,397 of NC_041381.1, forward strand.
AACACCTATGATGGGTTGGGCTGTGCCATCTGCTGTGTGAATGTTTTTCTGATGTGCAAGAGAGTGTGGAACATAAGATGTAAACTCATTAAAGTCTCCAGCAACATGTTGTGATGCTCCAGAGTCAAGCACCCATTCAGAGTTTATTTTATGGGCTGCGATTGATGCGTGTTCAACGTTACCTTCATTTGTATCAACAAAGTTGGCATAGCTGGGAGCAGTCTCCTGTCCTCCTACAGGCTGCTTCCCTGCAGCTGAAGCAGTTACGTTTGCCTTAGGAGCATTCCAATGGGGAGCATTCCAAGAACCGCCACTCCCATTCCGACCACGACTCACATTCCAACCACCTCGGCTGCTACTGCCACCACTGTACCCTCGGCCTCTGACGTTCCTAGGTCCAATGCAGAAACGGCTGATATGCCCTGGTTGACCACAATTGTGACACACCCCTCGCTGGTCAGCCACCCTATAAGCAGATTCATTTCCAACTCCCCTTCTCGACTGCAAGCGTACCTCTTCTTGGGACATCGCAGCAATGGCCTCATCAAGGGTCACAAGTGTCGGCTGATGTAGCATCGCAGCATGTCTACTCTCAAAAGCTTGATCTAGGCCCTTTAGAAACTGCACCACACGCCTGCGCTCAACCCACTTCCTGGCAAGCTCCATGGACTCTGCATGTGGAATCTCAAGGGGATCACACTGATCCAGATCTGCCCAAAGGTGTTGCAGCTCATTCACATACACCAGCACGCTTCTGTCACCTTGACGAACAGCATGAATCTTGTCTTCAATTTGAGACATGAGCATCAGGTTTCCCTTACCAGAATACCTTGTGAACAACATGCTCCACACAGCAGAAGCAGTTGGCAATGCCTCAACATACATGGCAATGGCTGGAATCAAGGAGTTCAACATCCAGGCCAAAATTAGAGAGTCGGTGACACTCCACTTCTTCCATTCTGGGCTCGCCTTGTCAGCCGGTTCTTCAACCGTTCCAAGAACATACTCCGTCAGACCCTTTGTCTTCAAGATCAACAAGGCGCGCCTCGACCAGCTCAGGTAGCTGCTCACGCCATTCAGCTTGACATCATTTGGCATGAGCTCAAGCTTGAACACCTGATCTGCGTGGGGCACAATGATGGCGCCACTTGCAGGAGGTAACCCCTCGGCCTTCGCAGTCATGAGCTGCGCAAGTTTCTCTAGAGCAGCAGTGAGTTCAGCCCCCATGATTGCCTCCCCTCTTCTTCTTCAATCAGCAGCGGGAAAAAAACTTACACCAACAGCACCCAGCACCTGCAAGCAGCAGCACCACCAGCAGTTCAGCCAGCCTCGTCCTCTGGCGAGCAACAACAATGTCACCTCCTCTTCTTCCTCTACCAATCCTCAACAGCATAAGCACACACGACTGTACTAAATCGAGCCAGTATCCCCAACGGCAGCCGCACCCTTCTCTCTGCCGCAGCTACAAGCAGCACTTCCTTCTCCACTAGCACCAGCAGCAGAAGCTCAGCAGCAGCTCCACACGCACACACCTCACTACACGTCTGCACCTCCGCGCAGCCGCGCCACGTGCTCCTCTCCAGCAGCCCGCGCCCAGCTCCTCCGCCTTCGTCCTCCGCCGGACCCCGCCGCCTCGCTGGCGACTCTACCGCCGGCGCCTTCCTCCCTCGCCCCAGCTCTCCGATACCATGTAGAACGAGAGAGGCATACCCGCATACTTGTGGTTTGGTGTGTCTGCGGCTGACCTCTACTCCCGTGTGTCACACACGAATATAACTCTGGTTGCTCCCATCTAGGTCACGCACATGGGCTTGGGCCCTATACCAACAGTGAAGATGGGCCAGGCCCTCATACCGGTCAACAAATAGTCTAAACACAGATATTACAAAACTTCAATTTACAAAAAAAAACTAAAACCTGCATATTTGCAAAATGTTAACACAGTGAAAATCAGTTAGCGTAATTTTTTCAAAAAATTAGACAGCATTCAAAAAAACATTTGTGGCATTAAAACAAATTCACGCATTTCAAGTAAATGTACATGATATTACAATTTTAAAATGTGTACACAATGCAAAATAATATGCGCAATTCAAAAGAAGTTTTGTACCATTCAAAACTATGTTCGTGTAAATTTTATAAATTGTTTCAGCAATGTACAAAAATATTTGCATAGTTTTTTTTTTAAAAATCAAGTCATTGAAAAAATGTTTCAACATGCATTTGAAAGGTGTTTAACACATATTAAAACAATCAAAAACATATATTTTAGGAAAAATAATTATATTTAAAAAATGTTAGGTATATATGAAATAATGTTTTAGATGTATACAAAACATGTAAAATGTTTATGAAAAAAGTATACAACAGATTATATTTTTAGAAAATACTAAATGTGTATAAAAAAGGTCCTAACATTTACGAGAAATGTACAGTGTGTATGAAAAATGTAGACATGTGTTAAAAACGAAAAACGAAATAACCAAAAACGCCAGTGAAGGAACACGGAAAACAGACGTCCAACAAAACCGTTGGAACCCGACAAAGAAAACCAGAAAAAGAAGAAAAAATAAAAACAAAAAAAACGGAGGGAAAACGCTACCTAAACACAGAAAACTGAGAACCGTAATGAGAACCGATGAAAACCAACACAGAACACGCCAGCCAATTACATTCTCGTGGGGCTCATATACACACATGCGGCGCTGGTAGCCCGCAAAGAACAGTTCTGTGCTTCTTCTCAAGAAAAGAAAAAAAGAATAGTTCTGTGCTCAAGGGTTTCGCCGCGAGTGGCGGCGGCCACGAGCACAGGCGACGAGGAGCGGCGGGGAAGAGGAGGCGGACACACGGCGTACGGCGGATGTTCCGGTGCCTCAGGGGCGTCCGGCAGCGCCTCAGCACCGATCGCCACCACCACCAGCAGGACAACCGCTGCCATCTCCGACAGCAAGCCAGTGAGTGCCCTCTCGTGCTCTTCTTCGGTTCGTTGAGCTCAAGGATTCACTAGCTTGTGTACCCTGCATTGTCGATTTTGCGGTACTTTCTCTTTGCTTGCTCGATGTTGTTTTGTGGCAATTTGTCCTTACATCTACTTAAATTTTGTTCAGTGAACAAACCCGCGGAGAACATCAGCGTGGGCTCTTGTGTCTTCCAATTCAAAGTAGACTATGAGCGAAGCAAGCAGATTCCCGTTGGCACGGCCTTCTATTCCGACATCGTCTCCGCCGGGGGACACCTGTGGAGGGTTAAGTTCTTCCCGCGTGGGGAGTTAGAGGCCGACCAGGAGTATGTTTCCATCTTCCTCGAGCACATGAGCAAGTCTAGAAGTGTGGAGGTCATGTTTGAGGTCTTTATGATGGGTAGGGACAGCAAGCCATGTATGGCACACAGACGAAGGTTCGTTCGAACCTTGGAAATCATGGAAGATAAAGACAGCAGCGACTGCTGGGGATGGGGTCAGTTCATCGAGGGAACTATATTGGAGGAAGATTACTTAACAGAGGGGCATGTCACATTTGTATTTTCCATCATGATCATCGATGACAACTGTGTTCTTGTCCCTCCTTCAAACATCGGGACCCATCTTGGGCGCGTGCTAGATCACGCTGATGGGACAGATGTGTCGTTCATTGTTGACAATGAGACATTCCATGCTCACCGAGCAGTGCTTGCTGCCCGCTCCCCGGTCTTCAGAGCAGAGCTCTTCGGCCCCATGTCTGAGGCTACAATGCCATCCATCACGCTGCACGACATCACACCTGCAACATTCAAAATTATGCTCCGGTTCATATACACAGATGAACTGCCCCTAGAAGACGAGCTTGAGGACTCTTCCACCGAGATGTTCCAGAACCTGCTTGCTGCGGCCGATCTGTATGCACTGGACAGACTGAAGATTATTTGCGCCCAGAAGTTGTGGGATAAAGTGTCGGTAGATACAGTTGCAACTATCTTAGCTTGGGCTGAAACCTACAACTGCCAGGAGTTGAAGAACAGGTGCATTGACTTCTTTGTGGTGGAGGAAAATTTCAAGAAGGCCATATTCACTGATGGTTATGCGTTGCTGGTTCTGAAATTCCCAGAGATCATTGCTGACATAAAAAAGAGGGTTTAGGAGATGAACAGTGAGATATATCTCCATGTATATAGTTCAGGTGTTCCAGCGACAGTACTAGATGTGTTTTGGAACGTGGTGAGTGGTACTCCTTCCGTTCGGAATTACTTGTCGCGAAAATGAATGTATCTAGACGTATTTTAATTCTAGATACATCCATTTTCAAGACAAGTAATTCCGAACGGAGGGAGTATGTGGCAACTTCTCAAGCGTACTGGGGCGTACTAAATTTGTTTCATGAGCTGGGAGCCTGATATTACTGATCTTCTTATTAGCAGTATTGAGCATAGTTGCTACTGAGTACTAATGGCGGAGTGGTGGATGTTCATCAGATATCGGATACTCGTGCTGAATGAGCAGCTTGTTTTCCGTTTGTGTTTGTTCTTTTGGCCATGTCTTGACCTGAAGCTTTTAAAAGTTTACTTCTGCTAATCTAATGCATAACTATCTATAGCTCCTGTAATCTAAATACTCCCTCCGTTCCGAATTGCTAATCAGCCCAGAAATATGCAAAAATCATTCATCTAACATAGCTCAAAAAAAGGCTCAAATTTGCTCACTTATCAGCGGAAGTAATCTACATAGACATGCAAATAACTTGGCAGCAGTGGTAAACTACAAGCAAATAAAACAGTGCAGATTGACAGTCAATACACACTCGCATAAAAACAGTTATGAATTTACAGATGGTGCTTCATGTAACTTTGATTCAAAGCATTACACACAGTGGTTCATGCAGAACAAACTACTCACTCCGTTCATAAATACTTGTCAATACTTGTCTTTCTAGGCATTTCAACAGGTGACTACATACGGAGCAAAATGAGTGAATCTACACTCTAAAATATGTCTACATACATTCGTATGTAGTAGTCATTTGAAATGTCTAGAAAGACAAATATTTAGGAACGGAGGGAGTAAAACGCAAAGCAGGTGATGCTGCACAGCAACAGCATTCAGAGTCGCCTCCACACAGGCGGATACCACAGTGACCATCCACACATAATACCACTGTCCACCACAAGCCAAACAAGACACTACAACGAGATACTGACTCCTAACAGCTATTATAGGTAACATAACTCCGGGTAGCTCTTATTGTTACTGCGTCGGGATGGGCTGCATCTCAGGAGCTGTGGCAGGCGCAGTGTCGGCGGCCGGGTTGGCGAAAACCCTTGCAATGCGCTCAGTTGGGACGAGCGGGAGGTAGGTGGCGACGGAGTTGCCACGCTTAGCGCCATCGAGCACTGCAGAGTTGTACTTGGCTGAGAGCTGTGCAGCTGTGGGGAGGACGGCACGGGTCACCAAGGGGACGAGCGGGAGGCGGTTCAGGGCGGCCCAGGCTTCGGCAGCCTTGCGCTCCGCCACAGGCTCATAGCGGGTATACAAGTCACGGGCCTTAGGCTCAGCGCGAGCAATGGCCGACTTGGCCAGTCCAGTTGCTGTGCCCATTATGCCTGTCTTCTGCACCTCAGCTGCTGCAGAGCGGGCATAGGTCGGCACCTCCTTCACGACTGGTGGGACACGGCGGTCCAGCTCCTGGACAGACTCGTCAACCTGCAAGGCACAAGCACACATGCAAACATTAGTTACTTCAAATGATGAAGATACAATGCATGTTGGACATGTAGAAATGAAGAAACAGTTGACACTGCATAATGCTTGCCTCACACTGCAAGAACAAGCCACAATCAAACTCAAATGGCCGTATTATTATGATATTTGTTTCTTAACAGGATATCTCTCACGCAGCCACATGCTATTGTGTTGATAAACTGGACATAAATTGATTGATGGGAAAGTTACAGCCAATCCATTTCGATTTCCCCAGATAGATGCAAGCAAAATATGAGAAGCTCAATTAACATCAACTAAATTTTGCCCCGTACCAATTAAATTCTAGTACAATCCAACAATATACAGATAGAAAATGAAGCAGACAGCAGCCAACAACAAATTATAATTAGTGCCTAACAAGTCGGTTTCTCTGGTGTTCAGAGATGGTTTGTGATCAACAGATGGGGAAAAACCTTGATTTCTAGGTATCAAAATTATTAGGACATCATCCGTACTACTTCACAAACTAGATTAACAGGACAAACCAATCCACCATAAGATCAGACAAGCCGTTTCATCGGCATAATGACTTATAACACTATGCAGATGCGATGTGAAATCAGGAGCAGAGAACAACCAGGTACTCCCGTGGCGAAGAGCAACAGCCAGGAACTGGATCGGATAATAAATCCTTGCATACAGCTAAGAAATAAAGTTGAGTTTCTCAATCGTTCTCACCTTGCGGTCGAGGAACTTGAGGAGGTCGAGCGGCACGGCGTGGTAGCGGTCGTAGACGGGGCCGACGACGGCCTTGACGGTCCCCTCGACGTGGTCAACGCCGGGGCGGAGCGGGCCGGCGCCCTGCTTGGCGTACGCGTAGGCCGCGGCGGCAAGCACGACGGCCTGCGCCGCCGCCTGCTGCACGAACTCGAGGTACCTCAGCCTGGCCGCCTCCTCCTCGGGCGTCCTCTCCACCGTCACCTCCTCCTGCGCGCGCGCCAACAAACCACAGATCAGCCCCAAAACACAAGGAAATTAACAAAAACTCGAAACAAATCTCGGGACGAGATCCCTTACCGCCGCGGGCTGGGTGCTGATCGGGGCGGCGTCGCTGTTGCCGGACTGCGCCATCACTGCTCTTCCGCTTGGGATCAACCGGTGCTTTGTGTATTCCGCGAGAGGGAGACGAAGAACTTTCTCGATCGAGTCGATTTCGCTGATAGGGTTTTGGGGATTTGGTGGACGGATTTGGCGGAGGTGGGGAATCGGGGATCTTATAGGGAAGAGAGAGACAATATGAAACCGATCGGACGCGTCTGTTTTCGCCTTCGGGGTTAAGGAATTTTCGCCTAGTTGAGGGGGGCGGGCGGCTGTCCGTTTCGCGTCCGTGCCGGGGCTTCCAGAAGGGGGTGGGGGTGGGGCCGCTGCGCGTCGCCGACAGTGGGGCAGGCTAGATGGGGCCCGCGTGCCGGTGGGTGTGGGTGGTGGCTTCGCGCCGTGACGCGGACGCGGTTGGGTGTGGGGCCGGCGCGTCTGTGAGGGAGACGGGGGACGGTGTGACGTGTACGGGCGGTTTTGCGTTTACGATGGGCGGTGCGAGATGTGTGAACGGCGTTCGCCGTGTTTTACGCTTTTTGGTTTGTTTTTTTTCTTTTTGTTTGGAATGGAATGTTTTGTGGTGGTGCTGCTACGCTGCTGGAAGTTTCGAGACGAGGTCTAGAGATCTGTGGCATTCTGGTGAAAACCTGACGCTGACGAACAGGCTTTCTGCACAACAAGACCACTGGTTTTGTGTCGACCACATAACCTCCCATTAATTCACAAGGCCCCAACTGGACGCGTAGTTCAGAGCATCTCCAACAGACGCCCTAAACGACGCGCGCGCGGTAAACGCAGCTTTTAGCGCGCGCGGCGCGGTTTGCCGTGCTCCAGCGGCCGCGGGAAACAAGCGCGCGCGGGAACCGTTTGCGCGCGCGCGAAAAGGCGCCAGCTCGCGCGCAAGATTTGGCGCGCCTATAAAAGCTGCGCGCGCCACGCGCCTTCTCCACACACATCTCTTCCCCTCTCCCTCTCCCTCTCTGCCACGCGCCGCTCCAGCGCCCCGCCACCGCCGCGCCGCCATGCCGCCGCGCCGCCGAGGAGCGTCCGGTACCGCGGCGTCCGCCTGCGGCCCAACGGCAGCTACACCGCATAGATACGCTCCGGCGAACTCCGGCTCGCCCTCGGCACGTACTGGACGGTGCGACAGGATGAACTTCCAAGATGTGTACACGCTCGAGCAAGCGCTCAACCTCGCTCCTCTGCCTCGTCTGAACACGGCGGAAGACCGTGCGGAGCACGCCGAGCGGCAACGCCGCCTCCTCGTCGCCCAGGAGGACGAGCGGGTCATGGCGGACTGGCGCCAGCGCCACCCGGAGGACGTCGCCTACGAGTAAGCCTACTGGGCAAGGCGCCGCGAGGAGGACACGCAAAGGCGCCGCGCGTTGCGGTTGGACAGGCGTCGGCGGAAGGCGTTGGCGAATGCGCAGTCCGACCTCGTTGCAGCAGGTGGGCGGTCGTTCTTCACGCCGAACGATGAGCGATGGCTGGACATCTGGCTATCTACCTCGGACGACACCGCCGAGGATGATAGTGGTGATGATGATAGCGACTTAGAGTAGTTTTTTTTGTTAATGCAATCTATGTTTATCGTTTGTCGTTTTTATTTTATGCAATCTATGTTTGGGATGTAAAATACCTTTGTATCGTTTAATCTATGCAATCTATCTAGTTTTTTTAAAAAAAATCTACTTTCAAAAATGCATACATTTCTAGTCGCACGCGCTGCATTTTAGCGCGCTGCTGGAGCGGCGCGCGTGCTGCATTTCAGCGCGGCTGCTGGAGCGGGCGCAGCGCGCCGCGCCAAACCAGGCGATGGGCGCGCGCTAAAGCTGTTTTTTGCGCGCGCCGCGTTCGACGTCTGTTGGAGATGCTCTCAGGTGGTGGTTTGGTTTTGGTTTTTCTGCAGTGGGACCATCCGTTGGGGGTTAAGTTCCAGATTTGACATTGATTTTGATTTATTTTTTCTCAAATTTATTTCAATTTTTCGTTGATGCTCATTCCGTGGGACATGTCGCTTTCATCGACTATGAGGTTAGAGCGTGTGCGCGTTCACAAAGATGAGTGCATGTGCGTGTATATGAGCATATGTGTCGTACAGTGTCTACAAAAACCAATAGCCAAGGCCCCATATCATGAGCACTTTCTTTTATGCGGCCCTCTAATTATGGTTTCCCAAAATTATGAAAAAAGTGTGATGTTTTAGCAAATTTGGTCTTAATTTTCGTGCTGATGTTACATAATTTCATTTGCTTGTATGGACCACTTCAACACCTGCTAAGGCTGGTCATACTGGTGGTATCTTAGCCGGTATCATGTACTCGGAAATAGCAAACATGCTAATGTGGCAGGGAACTAAAGAAAAGAGTGAGGGTTAGGCCCCTCCCAATGCTCCACCTTATATAGGTGCTAAGGCTGCCATGTAGGTAAAAAAGTCTGATGTGGCAAGGTAATTAAGAGGAGAGAGATGAGTGTAGTGACCCAGGAAGAAACGATGCCAAGCGCGAGAACCTAGGAAAAACACTTAAATTGGAAGGATCCCACCAATGCATGAAGAATTTTAGTTGCAAAATCATTAAATGAAGGATACTTAGCATCAACAAGTTAAGCACCTATGCATTGGGGGCTTTAGTTGCTAAAGTTTTTAATGTGCTTAGCACCTCATTTAAGCACCAATGCATTGGAACTAGCCTTAGGCCCTTCCCAGTGCTCCACCTTGTACAGGTGCTAAGGCTGCCATGTAGGCAAGAAATCTGATGTGGCAAGGTAATAAAGAAGAGAGAGGTGAGTTTGGTGACCCAAAAAGAACCAATGCCAAGCACATGAACCTAGGCAAAAGCAATTAAATGAAAAGAACCCACCAATGCATGTAATAGTTTAGTTACTAAAGTATTAAATGAGGGAAGCTTAGCGCCAACAAGTGAAGCACCTATTACTAAACAGTAAGACTCGGTACCTACGAGCCTTCACAGCCATTTGGAGCTCTCAGCCTTCGGATCGCTGATTCGTTGTAACGTACGTACATGATTTCGTTGTTCACGTGCTAAGGCCGTTTCACGGGCCGCTGCTCCATAGAATGAGCCCCGGTTTCTCACGTTAACTGGGCCGTAGGTAAGCCTAGTCAAAAATGCAAACCCATTCACACGCTCACAGGCCGGGCGTACAGGTTTTCTGCTCCCATCGATATCCCGCTGCTCCTCTGTTCGTTCGTCCGCAATGCGTCGCCGCCATCCTCTGTCCCATGGGCGAGCGTGTCTGCCTCGGTGCCCTCCAATCACCTGTAGTCTCTTCCGCATGATGGTCATTGATTTACTGCAAGGATGCAAAAGAATGATGAGGTGACGACAGTGGCCTTCTTGATGACCAAATCGAGACAACAGGGACTGGGATGGGGTGCCACCGGTGGCACAAGCTATGTGCTCAAGGCGTTGGCACATTGCCACGAAATCCACAGGTACAGGTGCTCCTATGCTCTGTTTGGATGTAGATATTCAAGGCCTTGGCATTGAATTCACTCCAATGTCGCATATCCCAAGACTTTGATATTGAGCTTCAATGCCAATTCTAGTGTTTGGATGTTTATGTATTTGACACTTGGAATCTAAAGTGAGAACAATGTCAATTCCTGTTTGGATGGACAAAGTGTGGAATTTCTCAGTTTCTTAACATTCATAATTTATCAACACACATGTAAACATGCATCAGTTGGCTACTACTATCTTGCACCGATGTTGTTGCGTATACTTTTGCACTTCCGTAGTTGCCTACTTGGTACACTCACGGACTAATGTTGCTGTCACGAGTAGAAGTAGCAAATGGAGGGTAGCGGTGCTTGTCACGTGCTGGATATTACTAGCGCTGGTGCGCAAATGGACTACAAGGTTCAGTCTGGGGACGCGACATATGCCTGCAGTTCATGGACCAGCTTGTGGCGTCCTGGGCAAGCTGGCCGGCGCCATTGGCCACACATTAAGCATGCTCGTCTAGACCAAAGGGTCCTCTCCTCCTTGTCATCCGCACGAAGTGGCCGCACTCCCATGCCAGTGTTGGGGAACGTAGCGGAAATTCAAAAAATTTCCTACGTGTCACCAAGATCTATCTATGGAGAGACCAGCAACGAGTAGAAAGAGAGTGTATCTACATACCCTTGTAGATCGCTAAGCGGAAGCGTTCAAGTGAACGGGGTTGATGGAGTCGTACTCATCGTGATTCAAATCACCGATGATCCTAGTGCCGAACGGAAGGCACCTCCGCGTTCAACACACGTACAGCCCGGTGACGTCTCCCACGCCTTGATCCAGCAAGGAGAGAGGGAGAGGTTGAGGAAGACTCCATCCAACAGCAGCACAACGGCGTGGTGGTGGTGGAGGAGCGTGGCAATCCAGCAGGGCTTCGCCAAGCACCATGGGAGAGGAGGAGGAGGGAGAGGGGCAGGGCTGCACCAACGAGAGATCAAATCGCGTGTTATGGGCAGCCCCATGCCTCAATATATATAGGGGGGAAGGGGGCTGCGCCCCCTTTAGGGTTTTCCCACCCCCTAGGGGCGGCGGCCAGCCCTAGATGGGTTTTGGGGTGCGGCCAAGGAGGGGGGAGGAGTCCATCCTCCCCAAGGCACCTCGGAGGTGCCTTCCCCCTTGAGGACTCTTCCCTCTAGGGTTCCCTAGGCGCATGGGCCTTTTGGGGCTGGTGCCCTTGGACCATGTAGGCCAAGGCGCACCCCCTACAGCCCATGTGGCCCCCCGGGGCAGGTGGCCCCACCCGGTGGGCCCCCGGGACCCTTCCGGTGGTCCCGGTACAATACCGATGACCCCGAAACTTGTCCCGATGGCCGAAACAGGACTTCCTATATATAAATCTTTACCTCCGGACCATTCCGGAACTCCTCGTGACGTCCGGGATCTCATCTGGGACTCCGAACAACATTCGGTAACCACATACAAGCTTCCTTTATAACCCTAGCGTCATCGAACCTTAAGTGTGTAGACCCTACGGGTTCGGGAGACATGCAGACATGACCGAGACGTTCTCCGGTCAATAACCAACAGCGGGATCTGGATACCCATGTTGGCTCCCACATGTTCCACGATGATCTCATCGGATGAACCACGATGTCAAGGACTTAATCAATCCCGTATTCAATTCCCTTTGTCTATCGGTATGTTACTTGCCCGAGATCCGATCGTCGGTATCCAATACCTTGTTCAATCTCGTTACCGGCAAGTCACTTTACTCGTTCCGTAACACATCATCCCGTGATCAACTCCTTGGTCACATTGCGCATATGATGATGTCCTACCGAGTGGGCCCAGAGATACCTCTCCGTTTACACGGAGTGACAAATCCCAGTCTCGATCCGCATAAAACAATAGATACTTTCGGGGATACCTGTAGTGCACCTTTATAGTCACCCAGTTACGTTGTGACGTTTGATACACCCAAAGCACTCCTACGGTATCCAGGAGTTACACGATCTCATGGTCAAAGGAAGAGATACTTGACATTGGCAAAGCTCTAGCAAATGAACTACACGATCTTTTGTGCTAGTCTTAGGATTGGGTCTTGTCCATCACATCATTCTCCTAATGATGTGATCCCGTTATCAATGACATCCAATGTCCATAGCCAGGAAACCATGACTATCTGTTGATCACAACGAGCTAGTCAACTAGAGGCTCACTAGGGACATATTGTGGTCTATGTATTCACACGTGTATTACGATTTCCGGATAATACAGTTATAGCATGAATAAAAGACAATTATCATGAACAAGGAAATATAATAATAATACTTTTATTATTCCCTCTAGGGCATATTTCCAACAGCCAGGACTGTGACAACATGCGGAGCTGAATAGTCTGGCATTCCGTCGAGCAGCTGTTGGGCACCGTATTGCAGGCGTCTTCCACCTAAGCAAGTAAGCAACGGACATGAACTGGACAGCAGGAGGTGACATGGCTAACCATGGCGCACAGATCGGGCAGCAGGAGCTCCCGCACCATGCCGGAATGGGAGACGCGCCGGGAGAGGGATGCAAGGGATGGCCGGAGTTGAAGTGGCGGTGGGGGAAGGGTGGGGGCGCAGCGGAACAACGCGGAGAGGAGTAAAGTCGGCTAGCCAACGAGGTGGGGGACGGACTGACCTGCGCCGCCGTGGAGCTCTGCCAGGGATTATCGTCTCTAGTCGTGTTTATCATCTGCCCAAGCGGTAAGCAAGTCATGGAGGAGAGCGCGAGCCGAATGCTGCCGAAAACCGAGCGTGTGTGCTGCGAATTGGCGGATAGACGCGGCAGTCTTGCGAAAACCAGTTCGATATTGTAACCGAATTCCTTGCGTGAATATCTCGACCACCCAAACGGCGGCATTCAGGACATGCAAATGCCAAATGCGAATTCCACGCCCGAATATCTACATCCAAACAAGGTGCTAGGGTTTGATTGGTTGGAAGCGGGTCGAACTGCACATTATATGTTCATTCTTGTGCTGATGGTTATATGCTTTTCCTCGCTGATTGATTTTCAATCACGTGGGCCTACAACTGGGAAGTATGGTCATGCCAAGTGCCAATTTCGTACTAATGTCTTCATTGGAAAAAGCTAAAGATATTGTTCCATCCCTCCCGAATGTTTTTACTATATTTCGTGGCCCCTTCCAAGTTAACATGCCTTTGGCTCTTGTGCTTAATTATAGGTTCTTCATATGAATCAATTCCGAATATTAGGCCATTGATATACCAAAATTCTTTTTCATCCTTAATAAAATATAATGTCTTATTACTTGGATTTCAGCTACAAAAGAATTATTGAATCCTTACAATTCAAATGCATATCATATGAGACTTTCTATTACACTAGCCGTATATGCAAGGGATAATGTAATTACTGTTTTCTGCCTTTCTATTCAGAGCTGCATTGAAATGTACGCATTACTATATGTGTCGGCGTTCTGGGAACGGGGGTCCCCAGACTTGACTGCCTGCGGCCCGTGGCGTGGCTTAAGTAGTGGCCCAGTACGGCCCGTCTTCATCAACCCAGACTCAAAACCCTCGCGAGGGGCCAAGCCTCGCGGGGCGGATGACGCAAGGCTTCCTCAAGGGCGGCCTCACCAGGCTGGCTCGCGAGGAGGCGGAGAGATTAAGGCAGGGGTACCTCGCGAGGTGCTCGTGACGCAAGCCATGACGATCAAGACCAGGCGGGCGCCAGCCTGCGCAGTGTCCTCATTTACTCTTTGGTGCAAAGGGGGCAAGCGCAGGCGCGGAGTACCGAGGCATCAAGCAAAGGTTACCGTTTCGGTGCAACGAGACCAAGACCAGCAGAGCGGCAGGACGGAGGTCACCGTGGAGCACAAGACGACGTCATCGCCAGTGCCTTTGGCAACCGAAGACCAACTTTAGTCAGGATAACTTGTAATAGATGTTCCCCTTCAAAATGGTCGTTGTTGGCTCCCTTCCCGCTCAATATTTGGGGAGAGGACCAGGGCCTCTATATATAGAGATAGCCACCACAGTAGAGGGCATCGAGCTCTCATCTGATCCATGGGCGATCGAACCCACCTAAGTAGAACACCACACCAGCTCAAGAACACCTCTCGCGAGGCTGTTCTTCCTCTGTACTGTTCATCATCAGCCCCTGAGGCAATCCACCACACCACAAACTAGAGTAAGGTATTACACCACAACAGTGGCCCGAACTAGTATAAACCCCATGTCCCTTGTGTTGTTCATCATGTAGCTTAGATTCACAGCGAGGCGTTGGGACGTGGATCGGTAGGGGGAAGATCTTTGGGCGCACCCCAGAGTTCAAACCTTAAGGGTTTTGTCGGAACCCGATATCCGACATTTGGCGCGCCAGGTAGGGGTGTGCCGGAGCTCTTCCTTCCGTCGACCCGCTCTCCATCAACATTGAGCTTCGCTCTCATGGCCGACGGCACACCGCCCGCTCTGGCGACTGACGCCAACGCTGGGGCCAGGGGGCTCTGAGCCTTGGCCCCCGCCTTGCGACAGGTGCAGTGGCCGCACAAGTTCAAGCCAGAGATGCCGCCGCGTTACGCCGGCGTGACGGATCCACTAGCTTTCCTGCTGGCGTATGAGGAGGCCGTCCTCAAGGCCGGGGGCGACGACAGGGCATGGCAAACTGGTTTCCCATGGCCCTCACCGACATTCCGCGCATGTGGCTGCTCCACCTGCCAACAGCTTCTGTGGCCTCCTGGGAGGAGCTGCGCGACCTCTTCCTCGCCCATTACGCCGCGTCCGTGCCCCCGGTTGTCGCAACTCTCCTGGGCGGCTCGCAGGCGCCACCCTCGGGCCGCCACGTCAAGCCATTCGTCCGCCAGATTGGCGCTGCCCTTACGCGGCACGGGGCTCCTCCGGGCTGGGCGGCACCCAAGGCCGACCTGACCTTCAGCTCCGACGATCACCCCGTCAACACTGCCTGCTCGGGTGCGCTCCTGATGCTTTGCACGCCCACCATCTGCCAGGTGGCCGTCACCAGGACCCTCATCGACGGCAGTGCCGACCTTAATGTGCTCTCGGTGGATGCCTTCAGCCTCCTCCACGTGCCGCTGGAACGACTCCGGCCCAGCAAGCCCTTCTCGGGCGTCGGAGGCGGTTCAACCGGCTCCTTGGGGGCAGATCCATCTTCCGGTGACCTTCGGCACCCACGACAACTTCCGCACGGAGTAGGTCGACTTCGACATCGCCCGCTGTCGGTGTCAAAACCGGCTGATCTCGGGTAGGGGGTCCCGAACTGTGTGTCTAGGCGGATGGTAACAGGAGACAAGGGACGCGATGTTTTTACCCAGGTTCGGGCCCTCTCGATGGAGGTAAAACCCTACTCCTGCTTGATTGATATTGATGATATGGGTAGTACAAGAGTGGATCTACCACGAGATCAAGGAGGCTAAACCCTAGAAGCTAGCCTATGGTATGATTGTTGTAATGGTTGTTCTGTCCTACGGACTAAAGCCCTCCGGTTTATATAGACACCGGAGAGGGCTAGGGTTACACAGAGTCGGTTACAATGGTAGGAGATCTACATATCCGTATCGCCAAGCTTGCCTTCCACGCCAAGGAAAGTCCCATCCAGACACGGGACAAAGTCTTCAATCTTGTATCTTCATAGTCTTGGAGTCCGGCTGACGGTGATAGTCCGGCTGTCCGGACACCCCCTAGTCCAGGACTCCCTCAGTAGCCCCTGAACCAGGCTTCAATGACGATGAGTCCGACGTGCATATTGTTCGGCATTGCAAGGCGGGTTCCTCCTCCGAATAATTCATAGAAGATTGTGAACACCAGGATAGTGTCCGGCTCTGCAAAATAAATTCCACATTCCACCGTAGAGAGAATAATATGTATACAAGTCCAATCTGCTGACGTGTTTTGTGGCATGACGTCACACCACCACCAAGCCTTTACTTGAATCGTTTTTTATTATACCACCTCAGCGCGTTTAGCGAAGCGGTTTCCTTGGCACGTCTTGTCGAAGCAGAGATCGTGTTCCCCTTATTCCGGGATTCTCATCAATACGGACATGGGTAACCCAACCGCGCCATTGATGGTGGCGCTTGGGAGATAAGCGAGTTTTACTAGGCTGGTGGGGACGTATAGTCTTCGTCCGCCCATATATAAGGGGATAAGGATCCACCCTTTTTACCTACGCCTTCTTCCTCCTTTGCTTATCCATCTCTGCGCACTCGAGCTCCAGTGCCCAAGTCCGTGCATCTCGTCTCGACCTTCTCCGACCATGTCTGGAGCGGGAGGCAAATGGCTGGCCTCCTCCGTGACGGAGGAGCACATCGCAAAACTGCGCAGCACCGGATACCTTTCCGGCGACATCGCCCACCGGCTGCCCGACAAGGGGCAGCTCATCCCCACCCCCAGGCCTCATGAGAGGGTCGTATTCCTTCCCCACTTCCTCCGCAGACTGGGCTTCCCATTGCATCCCTTTGTCCGGGGGCTCATGTACTATTACGGCCTGGATTTCCATGATCTGGCGCCAAACTTCATCCTCAACATCTCGGCGTTTATCATCGTGTGCGAGGCCTTCCTCTGCATCCCGCCCCACTTCGGCCTGTGGCTCAAGACCTTCAACGTCAAGCCAAAGGTGGTGAAGGGCACTCAAGCGGAGTGCGGAGGCGCCATGTTGGGCAAGATGTCCAACGTGATCTGGCTCGAAGGGGCCTTCGCGGAGTCCGTCAAGGGGTGGCAATCATGGTGGTTCTACATCACCGAGCCGCGCGACCCTAAGTGGGCGGCGGCCCCCGAGTTCAGATCTGGTATCCCCGTGCAGCTCACCTCCTGGAAAGAGAAGGACTTGCTATGGGGTAGTTCGGAGGAGCTGACAGGACTCCAAGCCTGTATCCAAAAGTTGGCGAACAAAAAGCTCAGGCTTGTCAATGTGGTCCAAGTCATGCTCATCTGCCGGATTCTCCCCTGCCAACAGCGGGCATTTAAATTGTGGGAGTTCAATCCGGCACAGCACCAGGCATTGAGCGGGCTCTTCGACACGACGTACGAAGGCGCCTGGAGGGTGCTATTTAAGGGCGCCGAAGCTCCCGCATCCGCTACTGAAGATCGCGGATTTCGCTCGCAGCGTCCAGCTGACGAGGTAAGTGATTCTACCCCTTTACGGGACACTTGTTTTTAATAGTTTGACCCTACGCGGGTTTCAATCTCCCTTTTCCTTTGACAGGACTGGATGAAGAAGGCCGAGCAGATCATCTGCCCGGATCCCATGCCAGAAAACCTAGTAGACGCACGTCTAGTGGGGCTGCTGGTTCCGGCACCGCATGTGGTGCCGGAGAAGAAGGCCAAGAAGGAGGCCACGGGTACTCGAAAGAGTTCCTGTTTTCAGGTGTCCGACGATTCCGGGGCGGACTCCTCCCCCGAAGGCGAGGAGGAGGAAGAAGACCCTCTCCCAAAGGAAGGAGAGAGGAAGAGGAAGGCTTCCCCGACAAGGGAGGCCAAAAGGTCCAAGAGGGGAAGGACTATTCCCCCGGACAGCTCCGCCAACACCAATGTTGGCGACGAAGAGTGGCCCTCAAGGGCCAGGCCTCCGGCAAGATCGTAAGTATCCGGATTCCTGAATGATTTATAATTTCTCTTTTGTGTCACATAGTGTCCTTCTAATGCCGCACACTACCTTCAGTCCGGCCGATGATGATCTCCCCGCTTCATCGAGCGGGTCGTTGGCTCCGTCGGATGTAGATTCCATCCCGACTGCCTCCACCCCTCGCAACACTGAGGACGCCGAGGTGGGATCCCGGGAAGGGACCCATCAGGAGGAGGCTCCGGAGGCGCCACAAGGCAGCCTCCCGGACTTTGCGCCGGAACCTGCAATGGTTTCGGAGTCCGGCAGGCGGCCCCTTCGCAAGAAGGGCAAGACCGTGACGCCGGCGGCCCCCGTCCAACCGGAGGCGCCGGACAACTTGTTGGAGGCGCTCAAAGGTGCTTCCATCGAGGAAGAACACTGCACTATTATGAGTGCGGTGATTTAGAAGGTTCAGCTCTCCAAGAGCGGGCTGACCGAAGCCTGTAGTAGCCTTCTAACAGGCTTTGAGGTAAGAAGTTAAAAATATGCAATGTAATACTGCATAGACAGTAGCCCCTGATGCTCGGTTCGGTGTTCGGAAAGAAAAGCCGGACTGAGGATCTAAAAAGATATACGCAGGGTTGCTAAAAATTATGTCAATATGGGTTTGCAGGCTGCACTGCTGACCTCTGCCGCACTGACTGCGGAGGTCGGTGCTTTGAAGCAGGACCTTGAGCGGTCCGAGCAAGAGCTCAGCCGTGCCAAGAAGCAGCTCAAGGACAAAGAAGGTGAGTAACACCACTTTGAATAGTTACCTTACAGAAAAGGATTTAGGTTGCAATAAAAATAACAAGGATAACGTGGGTACTGCAGGGGGCACAAACGAGTTGGCAACCCTGAAGGAGGCTGTGTCCGCGGCCGAATGCAATGCGGCCGCGGAACGGGCAGAGTGAGAGAAGCAGGAGGCGCGGGTGGAGGAGGTGCGGCAAGAGCTCCAGGCTCTCATGGAAAAGCATGAGAGTTTGGAGCGCGACTCAAAGACTCAAGAGTCCGAGCTTGCCTCGGCTCTAGAAAGTGCCAAAGCTGCCAAGGCCGAGGCCCATAAGGCCCTTCAGGAGGTTGAGGATGTGAAGAAAATAGCGGTGGGTAAGGCATTTTTCATGCAAAGCAAGCATGTTAATGTAAACTTCCTGATACTTACCCGAATTTGGAGCTCTCCAGGGGCGTTTGCAGATCTGCCTCGCAGTGTGTCCGATGCCGCCGCATTCTACCGTGGCGAGGAGGGGAGCTCAACGGAGAAGGTCTTCTGGTCTCAGTACGCTGAGGCCGGCCATCCGGTGCCCCCTAGCGACCAGCTGAAGCAGCTGGTCGAGCTCCACAAGGTAGCCAAGCAGGCCATGAAGGGCCTCATAGTCCGGCTGTGGCCTGGAGAGGCCATGCCTGGGAGCTATTTCGGCCTCGTGCGGCGGCTGGTGGATGCGTGCCCATGGGTGGAGGTCATCAAGCGCTCCGCCTGTATTGAAGGTGCTTGTCGGGCCCTTGCCCGCGCAAAGGTGCACTGGGGCAGGCTGGATGCGGAGAGGCTTATCACTGACGTGCCGCCAGCGGGCAAGGAGTATCGTACGCCCGAGATGTACTATAAGACTCTCCTGAAGGGTGCCCGCAATATTGCGGATGAGTGCCCCAGAGATGTAATTATTGAGTAAACTCGCTATGTGTTATCCTGTGCGCTGAAAACTTTGTTCATATGCGCTAAGCAACGCTTGTTTAATTTAAAATATTACCTTCTGTGCGGCCGTTTATAAAATCTGAGAGATGGCAAGTCGTCGGCTTCAGCCCCTATGCCACTAGTGCTGGGGTATTCGGGATAAACTTGAGCACTCTTGTTCCCATTTTTGGGTCCATCTAGGGAGGCGCTCAACACAACGAACAAGGCAACCAGACTTATAATGCTTGAACACTCTCACTTAGCCATAGAATTCTATAATTTTAAATTTCGGCGAAGCCCCTAGTATTCGGAAGACCCAATCGTTAGCGAGTTCGGGGCGCTATCCACGCCTTGGTCGGACATTATCCGGTTCTTCGCTCGAAGCGGCATAAGTCTTTAGGGACTCGAAAAGACCTCTCGAACAGCGACCAGTCTCTCGCCTTATCATGCCAGTCAGTTTTAGGTTTCTCCACTGAGGCGCTCGCCCAGCTCAACCGGGGCGCAATGGCAGTGGTTCTCCCAGTGCTATCTTAGCCGACAGAACGGAACGTAAGGTACCAAAACATGGGAGCCGAGCAAACCCAACTATTAACCCAAGACATGATTCGGAGCCGATTCATATAATGCTATAAGTTCGGGGTGCCGCACTTGTGAAAGTGTTCGGACTTATCACACCATAATGCGGGGAACGTAAGCCCCTGGTGTATTCGGCCATACCAAAATATACGGGTGCAAAAATGTCATTAATGAACATATATGTAAAGTAATGCAATTATAGGCAAAAAGTGCTGCATTATTTATTCAAGGAATTCTGCTATGAGTGCGGAATGATACAAATAGTGCGGTAAGCAAGGGATTGGACTAATTAAACATGTCCCCCTCCAGGGGTGGGCTGCGGACTGGTGTATATAATCAAATTTAATGCTCGTAATGGAGACCACCTGAGTGTTTGTCGCAGCCTTTTTTCGTCCCTGGCTGTTGCATCGTGAGTTCGGCGGGTTCACCGCCGGACAGGGCCTCTGGCGAACGGAGTCCTGTGTATAAAAAGAAGGAAAATAAAAATAAGAAGAGCGACACACTTGGGAGCCCCTGGTGTGGTCGAGCCGCACTCTAGGTCTGTTGTGGTCGTGCCCCTCCCCCTATGCCCATGGTATCTCCAGAGCGTAATGATGTACGCAGAGAGTTGGTCTTGCAATCATGCGAGGGCTGGGGTTGGGGCCGCATTGCTACACGTGCTCGGAATGTGCCAGGTGGTCTTGATTGATGTTGCTCCGGGCGCGTTTGGCCGTGTCCGGTCGTTTAACGGCCGGACTCGAAAATTGCCTTAGAAGGCTGCTCTGTACTTCTGCCGCGAGAGCCACTGTATGTTCCTCCGTTCTGAGGGAGCGTTCTGTATTTCCGTTGACCGTGATGACTCCACGAGGGCCTGGCATCTTGAGCTTGAGGTATGCATAATGCGGCACCGCGTTGAACTTTGCGAACGTGGTTCGTCCGAGCAGAGCGTGATAGCCGCTGCGGAACGGAACTATGTCGAAGATTAACTCCTCGCTTCAGAAATTATCCGGGGATCCGAAGACCACTTCCAGTGTGACTGAGCCTGTACAATTGGCCTCAACACCTGGTATGACGCCTTTGAAGGTCGTCTTTGTAGGTTTAATCCTTGAGGGGTCTATGCCCATCTTGCGCACTGTATCCTGATAAAGCAGGTTCAGGCTACTGCCGCCGTCCATCAGGACTCTCGTAAGGTGAAATCCATCAACGATTGGGTCTAAAACCAATGCGGCGAATCCTCCATGGTGGATACTGGTCAGATGGTCTCTTCGATCGAAAGTGATCGGACAAGAGGACCATGGATTGAACTTCGGGGCGACTGGCTCCATCGCATATATGTCCCTTAGTGCACGCTTCCGCTCCCTCTTGGGTATGTGGGTTGCGTATATCATGTTTACCGTCCGCACTTGTGGGGGAAACCCTTTTGTCCTCTACTGTTCGGTGGCCGGGTCTCTTCCTCGTCATCGCTGTGCAGCCCCTTGTCATTGTTTTCGGCAATTAACTTGCCTGCCTGCTTGAATACCCAACAATCTCTGTTGGTGTGGTTAGCTGGTTTTTCGGGGGTGCCATGTATCTGGCAAGAGCGGTCGAGTATTCAGTCCAAATTGGACGGACCTGGGGTGGTTCTTTTGAATGGCTTCTTCCGCTGACCGGGTTTAGAGCCTCGGAATCCGGCGTTGACTGCTGTATCCTCATTGTTATCGCCGTTAACGCGGTGTTTGTTTTTGCTTCGGCGCGACCTGCCATTGTGGTCCTTAGTATCCGGACTGCCAGCATTTTTACTGAGGTTGTTGCTGCGAGCTAGCCAGCTATCCTCTCCCGCACAGAAGCGGGTCATTAATGATGTGAGGGCTGCCATAGATTTCGGCTTTTCCTGTCCTAGGTGCCGGGCTAGCCACTCGTCGCGGATGTTATGTTTGAAGGCTGCGAGGGCCTCTCCATCCAGACAGTCGATGATTTGATTTTTCTTTGTTAAGAACCGTGTCCAGAATTGCCTGGCCGATTCGTCTGGCTACTGGATTATGTGGCTTAGGTCATCGGCGTCTGGTGGTCGCACATATGTGCCCTGGAAGTTGTCGAGGAATGCGGCTTCCAGGTCCTCCCAACACCCAATTGACTCTGCGGGCAGGCTATTAAGCCAATGCCGAGCTGGTCCTTTAAGCTTGAGCTGGAGATATTTGATGGCGTGGTGATCGTCACCGCGGACCATATGGATATGAAGGAGATAATCTTTGATCCAAACCGCGGGGTCTGTTATGCCATCGCAGGATTCAATGTTTACGGGTTTAAACCCTTCAGGGATTTGATGATCCATTACTTCGTCAGTGAAGCATAGCGGGTGTGCGGCGCCTCTGTATTGAGCAATATCACGACGTAGCTCAAGGGAGCGTTGTCTACTATGTTTGGCCCGGCCGGAGTTGTTGTATCCGGCGTGACGGTATTCGTCGTGGGTCGTGGGGCGCCCTCGTGATCCATAGATAGATCTGGATTGTCTTGCCTTGCCCTCCAATATATCCCGCAAGTCCGGCGCGTTCCCTCGTGGCTTCGTACTTTTGGAGCGATGCTGGGGTACGGTCTTGGTGGAGGGCCTCGGTGCCTCTCTGTCCCGACCACGGGGTGGTCGGTCGGTCGTATTATGCGCTGGTGATGAAGGTATGTATGCTTCCTCCTCTAATCGGGGGAGCAACTTGCGTTTTGGGTAAATTTTGGAGGGGCGTTCGAGTTTGTACTCTTCGGCCGCGAGGACCTCGGTCCATCTGTCGGCCAGCAGGTCTTGATCAGCTTGAAGCTGCTGCTGCTTTTTCTTTAGGCTATTTGTTGTGGCCATTAGCCTGCGTTTGAAACGCTCTTGTTCGACGGGATCCTCAGGCACGACGAATTCGTCGTCGTCGAGGCTTGCCTCATCTCCGGGGGGAGGTATGTAATTATCATCCTCGACCTCTTCATCTGCCGCTCTCTCGTGAGGGCTTGCTTCTGCATCCTCCTGCGCTGAATCTTGCTGGAGGGGGTTGTCTTCGACACTTTCTGGGGTGTTATTATCTCCTGTGCCGGAATCTCCATTCTTGCTGTGGCGGGATTTAGAGCGGCGCCGCTGACGTCGGCGCTTGGGCTGTTTCTTTAAGGAATCTGCCTCCGCTGCTTCTTCGCCATCCCCATCTTTCGGGGTGTCCACCATATATATGTCATATGATGAGGTGGTCTTCCAGTGCCCTGTAGGCGCTGGTTCTTGATCGTCTCCGGCATCGTCGTCCATACCGTCGATGTCTTCGGAGTCGTAGTCTAGCATGTCGGTTAGATCGTCGACAGTGGCTACAAAGTGGATGGTGGGTGGGGTTTGAACTTCTTCGTCGTCCGCATCCCAACCATCCTGGCCATAGTCCGGCCAGGGCTCTCCGGATAGCGAGAGATGCTTTAGCAAATTTAAGATGTCGCCAAAGGGTGAGTGCTGAAAGACGTCCGCAGCAGTGAACTCCATGATCGGCGCCCAATCAGATTCGATTGGCAGGGGAGCAGGAGGTTCGGAGTCCGGCAGGGAGTCCGGCACCTCGGAGTCACGAGCTTTATAAGGGACGAGGTCAATGTTCGGCTCCATCGCTGTCAAAGTTGCAGCTCCCGAGGCGGTGTCCAGCCACCCATCCTCGATCTGCGCGATCGGCTCCGAATTATGGGTCGGAGCGGATTCGTGTGCGGCCTCCAGGGTACTGTCCGGCGGCAGAGCTAGATCATACCCATCGTGACAGTGCGGCACGCTCGGCTGCGGCTCAGATCCGTCGAAGATCAAGTCCCCGCGGATATCCGCCGTGAAGTTTAGGCTTCCAAATCTGACCTGACGGCCAGGGGCGTAGCTTTCGATCTGCTCCAGATGGCCAAGTGAATTGGCCCGCAGTGCGAAGCCGCCGAATACGAAGATCTGTCCGGGGAGAAAAGTCTCACCCTGGACGGTGTTGTTGTTGATTGAAGAAGCCATCAAGCCTATCGGTGACAACACAGAGGAACTCTCAATGAAAGCACCAATGTCGGTGTCAAAACCGGCTGATCTCGGGTAGGGGGTCCCGAACTGTGCGTCTAGGCGGATGGTAACAGGAGACAAGGGACGCGATGTTTTTACCCAGGTTCGGGCCCTCTCGATGGAGGTAAAACCCTACTCCTGCTTGATTGATATTGATGATATGGGTAGTACAAGAGTGGATCTACCACGAGATCAAGGAGGCTAAACCCTAGAAGCTAGCCTATGGTATGATTGTTGTAATGGTTGTTCTGTCCTACGGACTAAAGCCCTCCGGTTTATATAGACACCGGAGAGGGCTAGGGTTACACAGAGTCGGTTACAATGGTAGGAGATCTACATATCCGTATCGCCAAGCTTGCCTTCCACGCCAAGGAAAGTCCCATCCGGACACGGGACGAAGTCTTCAATCTTGTATCTTCATAGTCTTGGAGTCCGGCTGACGATGATAGTCCGGCTGTCCAGACACCCCCTAGTCCCGGACTCCCTCACCCGCATCGGCCTCCTGTACAACGCCATCCTCGGCTACCCTGCTTTGGCCCAGTTCATGGCAGCGACTCACCCGGCCTACAACCTCATGAAGATGCCCGGGAGCAGCAGCGTCCTCACCGTAGTTGGAGGTACGAAAGATGCTCTGCAGGTGCTCCAGCTCGCCTTCAAGACAGCCGTTGTGGCGCAGCCCACCAGCACCGACACCCCCAAGGCCAAGGGGGTTGCACCAACCAAGAAGAAGCAGCTGTTCACCCAGGACAAGGCGGAGACTAAGCAGGTACCAGTTGATGAGGACGGATCCTCCGGCTCCACCTTCACCATAGACACCAATATCGACCCCGACCAGGAGGAGGCCCTGGTGAAATTCCTGCGCGCGAACAAGGAGGTGTTCGCGTGGGAACCCAAGAAGCTAGCAGGGGTCCCAAGGCAAGTAATCGAGCATCACCAGAACATGTGCCCCAATGTGCGCCCCGTGAAGCAGAAAGCAAGGCGGCAGTCCACCAAGAAGCAGGCCTTCATCGTCCAAGAAACCCGCAAGCTGGAAGCTGCAGGTGTCATTCACGAGGTCCGCTACCCTGAATGGCTGGCAAACCCTGTTGTTGTGCCGAAGAAGGGAGGTAAGGAGCGCATGTGCGTCGACTTCACCAATCTCAACAAGGCCTACCCTCAGGATCCGTTCCCGCTCCCCCGCATCGACCAAATTGTCGAATCCACCGCTGAGTGCAACCTGTTGTGCTTCCTGGATGCCTTCTCGGGCTACCACCAAATCAAGATGGCAATAGAAGACGGCCTTCCTGACCCCGTGCGGAGTGTACTGCTACACCTGCATGCCATTCGGGTTGCATAACATGGGTGCAACCTTTCAGCGACTGATGCATATCTCCTTGGGCCGGCAGCTCGAGAGAAACGCTGAGGCCTACGTCAACGACATTGTGGTGAAGTCTTGCGAGGCGAAGACCCTGATACAGGACCTGGAAGAAACCTTTGCGAGCCTTCGTGAAGTGGACCTGCGGCTCAACCCGGAGAAGTGCGTATTTGGTGTTCCCTCTGGCAAGCTTCTGGGCTTCCTCGTGTCACATAGGGGAATCGAGCCAACCCGAAGAAGGTTAAGGCAATCAAAGACATGAGTCCACCACAAACCCTCAGGGAAATGCAGAAGCTCGCCGGACGCGTAACTGCGTTAGGGCACTTCATCTCCAAGTTGGGGGAGCGAGCCCTGCCCTTCTTCAAGCTGATGAAGAAGAAGGGCCCGTTCGAGTGGACACCAGAGGCCGACGAAGCGTTTCAAGATCTCAAGAAGTACCTGACCAGCCCTCCGGTGATGGTGGCACCACGCCCCCAGGAGCCCCTGGTGCTCTACCTCGCCACCACGCCCTACTCCGCCAGCGCTACGTTGGTGGCGGTTTGGGAGGAGCGCCAGGTCAAGGCTGCGTCACGACCGGCTGCGGCAGCGCAAGACCAGGAAGGCCTCACGAAGGCCATGGCCTCGACAGATGGAGACCAGCCTCGGCAGGAACACGCCCCCAGGGCTGAGGGGACCTCACCAAGAAGCCAGGAGCCGGGGGCTCCAACATCCCAGGAGGCGCTCAACTCTCCGGAGGGTGCGGGCTCCGTCGGCGTGCCCACCCTCGTCGAGCATCCTGTGTATTTCTTCAGCATGGTGCTAAGGGATGCAAGGGCATGGTACCCCATGCCCCAGAAGCTCTTGCTCGCGCTGTTGGTGGCCTCACGTAAGCTGCGGCACTACTTCCAAGGTCACCCCATCAAGGTCGTCTCAGCCTACCCATTGGAGAGGGTGCTCAGGAGTCCCAACTCCGCTGGAAGGGTCGTTGAATGGAACATCAAGCTGCAAGCATTTCAGTTGGAATTCAGCACGACCAGAGTCGTCAAAGGAGCCGCACTTGCAGATTTTGTGGCAGAGTGGACAGAGGCGCCAGGGCTCGAGGCAGGGGAAGATCGGTCCCTTTCCCCAGGAAGCAAGGCACCGGACGGCTGGGTTATGCACTTCGATGGAGCATTCTCGCGACATGGCGTGGGGGCTAGCGCAGTGCTTATATCCCCCACTCGACAAGCTTTATTACGCCGTACAGCTCTGTTTCCAACAGGGCAAGAAGGTTTCCAACAATATAGCAGAATACGAGGGTCTTATAGCAGGCTTAAAGGTCGCGGCCGCACTGGGGGTGAAGCGCCTCAGCATCAAGGGAGACTCACAGCTCCTCGTCAACTTCTCCAACAAAGTGTACGAGCCCAAGGACGAGCACATGGAGGCATATCTTGCAGAGGTGCGCAAGATGTAAAAGCAGTTTTTGGGGCTGGAGCTGCAGCATGTGCCCTGTGGGACCAACCAAGAGGCTGATGACATCACCAAGAGGGCATCAAGGCGGCTGCCTCAGGAGCCTAGCATTTTCGAGGAACGACTCTTCAAACCCTCAGCAGCACCGTCGCTACCAAGCACAACGCAACCTCGAGAGGAACTCCCTCAACCGCCTGCCTCAGGAGCTCCGGCCTGTGGCCCGACCTTAGGAGCACACTTGCTCCTAGCGCTGGATGAAGGAAATATGCCCTAGAGGCAATAATAAAGTTATTATTTATTTCCTTATTTCATGATAAATGTTTATTATCCATGCTAGAATTGTATTAACCGGAAACATAATACATGTGTGAATACATAGACAAACATAGTGTCACTAGTATACCTCTACTTGACTAGCTCGTTGAACAAAGATGGTTATGTTTCCTAGCCATAGACATGAGTTGTCATTTGATTAACGGGGTCACATTATTAGGAGAATGATGTGATTGACTTGACCCATTCCGTTAGCTTAGCACTTGATCATTTAGTATGTTGCTATTGCTTTCTTCATGACTTATACATGTTCCTATGACTATGAGATTATGCAAGTCCCGTTTACCAGAGGAACACTTTGTGTGCTACCAAACGTCACAACGTAACTGGGTGATTATAAAGGTGCTCTACAGGTGTCTCCGAAGGTACTTGTTGGGTTGGTGTATTTCAAGATTAGGATTGGTCACTCCGATTGTCGGAGAGGTATCTCTGGGCCCACTCAGTAATGCACATCACTATAAGCCTTGCAAGCATTGTAACTAATGAGTTAGTTGCGGGATGATGTATTACGGAACGAGTAAAGAGACTTGCCGGTAACAAGATTGAACTAGGTATTGAGATACCGACGATCAAATCTCGGGCAAGTAACATACCGATGACAAAGGGAACAACGTATGTTGTTATGCGGTTTGACCGATAAAGATCTTCGTAGAATATGTGGGAGCCAATATGAGCATCCAGGTTCCGCTATTGGTTATTGACCGGAGACGTGTCTCGGTCATGTCTACGTTGTTCTCGAACCCGTAGGGTCCGCACGCTTAAAGTTTGATGATGGTTATATTATGAGTTTATGTGTTTTGATGTACCGAAGGTAGTTCGGAGTCCCGGATGAGATCGGGGACATGACGAGGAGTCTCGAAATGGTCGAGACGTAAAGATCGATATATTGGACGACTATATTCGGACATCGGAAAGGTTCCGAGTGATTCGGATATTTTTCGGAGTACCTAAGAGTTACAGGAATTCGACGGGGAGTATATGGGCCTTATTGGGCTTTAGGGAAAAGAGAGAGGGGAGGATGCGCGCCCCCCAATGCTTAGTCCGAATTGGACTAGGGGGAGGGGCGGCGCCCCCTCCTTCCTTCTCTTCTCTTTTCCCTTTCCTTCTCTCCTACTCCTACTACTTGGAAGGGCTCCTAGTTCTACTAGGAAAGGGGGAATCCTACTCCCGGTGGAAGTAGGACTCCCCTAGGGCGCGCCATAGAGAGGGCCGGCCCTTCCCCTCCTCCACTCCTTTATATACGGGGAGGGGGGCACCCCATGGAGACACAACAATTGATCATTGATCTCTTAGCCGTGTGCGGTGCCCCCCTCCACCATAGTCCTCCTTGATAATATCGTAGCAGTGCTTAGGCGAAGCCCTGCGATGGTAGAACATCATCATCGTCACCACGCCCTCGTGCTGACGGAACTCTCCCTCGAACTCGGCTGGATCGGAGTTCGAGGGACGTCATCGAGCTGAATGTGTGCAAGAACTCGGAGGTGTCGTGCTTTCGGTGCTTGATCGGTCGGGCCGTGAAGACGTACGACTACATCAACCGCGTTGTGCTAATGTTTCCGCTTTCGGTCTACGAAGGTACGTAGACACACTCTCCCCTCTCGTTGCTATGCATCACCATGATCTTGCATGTGCGTAGGAATTTTTTTGAAATTACTACGTTCCCCAACACTGGAGCCTCAGGAGGGATGCTGGACGGCGGAGCTCAAGGATTACCTGATGCAAGGGACTCTACTAGAGAAAGAGGAGGGCGCGGAACGCGTGGCCCGGCAGGCCACGGCCTACTGCATCCAAGATGGAGAGCTCTACCGGAAGCGGCCAAACGGTATTTCCCTGCGTTGCATCTCCAGGGAACAGGGGAAGGAGTTGCTGGCAGACATTCACGGCGGAGACTGTGGGCACCACTCGTCATCGCGGACCCTCGTCGGCAAGGCGTTTCGCCGCGGGTTTTACTGGCCTACGGCACTCAACGACGCGATCGAGCTGGTGAAGGCTTGTGAAGCCTATCAATTCCACGCCAAGCAGATCCACCAGCCAGCACAGGGCCTGCAGACCATTCCACTCTCGTGGCCATTCGCAGTCTGGGCGCTGGATATCTTGGGCCCGTTTCCTCGGGCACCAGGGGGCTATCACTACCTCTACGTCGCTATTAACAAGTTCACCAAGTGGGTGGAGGTGGAAGCCGTCCGCACCATCCTGGCTGGCTCTGCAGTCAAGTTCATCAAGGGCCTCGTGAGCCGGTTCGGGATGCCTAATCGCATCATCACCAACAACGGTTCGCAATTCACCAGCAATCTCTTCAAAACATACTGTGCTAACCTTGGAACGCAGATATGCTACGCTTCGGTGACACACCCTCGGAGCAACGGCCAGGCAGAACGCGCCAACGCAGAGGTCCTGAAGGGCCTCAAAACAGGACCTTCAAGAAGAAGCTGGAGGCCTGTGGCAGGGACTGGTACGAGGAGCTCCAGTCCGTGCTATGGTCCATCCGCACTACCGCCACCAAGTCGACTGGCGAGACCCCGTTCTTCCTTGTCTACGGAGCAGAGGCGGTCCTCCCTCACGAGGTCAGGCGTCGCTCCGCGCGGGTCCTGGCGTTTGATGAAGCGCAGCAGGACGCCATGCGGGGGATGGACCTCGTGCTGGGGGAGGAACACCGTCAGGAGGCTGCGCTGCGAGCAGCAAGATACCAGCAGGCGCTACGGCGGTACCACTGCCGCAATATTCGCCCCAAGACTCTCGAGGTAGGTGACCTCGTGCTCGGGTGGGTGCTCTCCAGGGAAGGGCTGCACAAGCTCTCGCCCATGTGGGAGGGCCCGTTCAAGGTTGTTCATGTTTCCAGACCTGGCGCCGCACGCTTGGAGACCCAGGAGGGGGTGCCCATCCCGAACTCGTGGAACATTCAACACCTCCGAAGGTTCTACCCTTGAAGTAAGGCCCCGTGCCTGTAAAGAAGGCCCGGTGCCTGTGAAGTAAGGCTCAGAGCCTGTAAAGAAGGCCCGGTGCTTGTGAAGAAGGGCCCAGTGCCTATAAAGAAGGCCCGGTGCCTGTGAAGTTTGCCGCCCCAAGAAAGGCCCAGTGCTTGTGAAGAAGGCCCAGCGCCTGTGAAGCTCGCCGCCCGTGACACTCTCACGTAATAATGAGTTGGGGCTATACACGCCCCGGAGTCTTCCGAGTGCCGCCCTTGGGCATCGGGGGCTCCCGCCCACGCCCAGTGGTAGCACTTAGCTCCGCGCTGGTGAGAAGACGTCGAAGACTAGACTAGGTGCCTGATGCGGCTTTTCATTTGCTTTCTGCAGTTGGCTTGTTCTCCCTCATTTGAACTTTTATTGGAGTTTCTTCTAGTGTTGTTTGCCGTCCCCTGCCCCTGTTCTCTGTCTCTGGCTTTCGCTCGGCCTGTTCTTCTTCTCGCTAGCCTCGCGAGGGGGCTACGCGGGCACCCTCGTGAGCCCTTTCTCTCCTGATCTCGTGAGGCTCCCTCACTCAAGTTCGCAGCGGGAGCCACCCTCCCAGTCCATGCCCCACGGGCATCGCAACGCGGAACGCAGGACCACGCGACAAAGGTTCGAAAGCTACTCTCCCGACTGATTTTGCACACCCTAACACGCTTGGCAAGGCCCCAAGCAAGTACCTCGCGAGGCGGAAACCGCGGCAAACCCCCTAAGCTAAGTTGTTCCTACGCGCAACCACATAGCCGCAACACCTCAACACAACATGGGAATAATAGAAATAGCATGATAATTAAGGGCAATAGTCTTGCACACCCCCACGGGGCTCCATCCTTTGATATCTCTCTCAATGCAGGAAAAGGAGGTAAACAAAATAAATGCGGAATGCCCCGCAACAGCTCGCGAGGAGGGGTCCGCACCGCCCTCCCGAGCTCAATCAGACTCCTCCTCGCGCTTCACCGGGGCGCGGCGACGGGACGACCCGCTACCACCCTCAAAGTGGGTGCGGTGGCTGGTCACGGCCACCGCTGGAGGAGCTGTCACCAGAGGAGGAGCCTGATGACCCACAAGTCAAGGGGATCGCAACAGCTTTCGAGGGTAAAGTATTCAACCCAAATTTATTGATTCGACACAAGGGGAGACAAAGAATATTCTTGAGTATTACCAGTTGAGTTGTCAATTCAACCACACCTGGATAACTTAGTATCTGCAGCAAAGTATTTAGTAGCAAAAGTGGTATGATAATAAAGGTAACGGTAGCAAAAGTAAAGATAAATGTTTTTGGGTTTTTGTAGTAGTTGTAACAGTAGCAATAGAAAAGTAAATAAGCGAAGAAAAAAATGTGAAAAGCTCGTAGGCAATGGATCAGTGATGGATAATTATGCCGGATGCGATTCCTCATGCAATAGTTATAACATAGGGTGATATAGAACTAGCTCTAGTTCATCAATGTAATGTAGGCATGTATTCCGTAAATAGTCACACGTGCTTATGGAAAAGAACTTGCATGACATCTTTTGTCCTACCCTCCCGTTACAGCGGGGTCCTTACGGAAACTAAGGGATATTAAGGCCTCCTTTTAATAGAGAACTGGAACAAAGCATTAACACATAGTGAAGGAAATATGTCCTAGAGGCAATAATAAAGTTATTATTTATTTCATTATATCATGATAAATGTTTATTATTCATGCTAGAATTGTATTAACCGGAAACATAATACATGTGTGAATACATAGACAAACATAGTGTCACTAGTATGCCTCTACTTGACTAGCTCGTTTATCAAAGATGGTTATGTTTCCTAGCCATGGACAAAAGAGTTGTCATTTGATTAACGGGATCACATCATTAGGAGAATGATGTGATTGACTTGACCCATTCCGTTAGCTTAGCACTTGATCGTTTAGTATGTTGCTATTGCTTTCTTCATGACTTATACATGTTCCTATGACTATGAGATTATGCAACTCCCGTTTACCGGAGGAACACTTTGTGTGCTACCAAACGTCATAACATAACTGGGTGATTATAAAGGAGCTCTACAGGTGTCTCCGAAGGTACATGTTGGGTTGGCATATTTCGAGATTAGGATTTGTCACTCCGATTGTCGGAGAGGTATCTCTGGGCCCTCTCAGTAATGCACATCACTATAAGCCTTGCAAGCAATGTAACTAATGAGTTAGTTACGGAATGATGCATTACGTAACGAGTAAAGAGACTTGCCGGTAACGAGATTGAACTAGGTATTGGATACCGACGATCGAATCTCGGGTAAGTAACATACCGATGACAAAGGGAACAACGTATGTTGTTATGCGGTTTGACCGATAAAGATCTTCGTAGAATATGTGGGAGCCAATATGGGCATCCAAGTCCCGCTATTGGTTATTGACCGGAAACGTGTCTCGGTCATGTCTACATAGTTCTCGAACCCGTAGGGTCCGCATGCTTAACGTTTCGTTGACGATATAGTATTATATGAGTTATGTATGTTGGTAACCGAATGTTGTTCGGAGTCCCGGATGAGATCATGGACATGACGAGGAACTCCGGAATGGTCCGGAGATAAAGTTTGATATATGGGATAATAGTGTTTGATCTCCGGAAGGGTTCCGAAATTCACCGGAAGGGGTTCCGGATGTTTCCCGAAATGTTTGGGTACGAGAATACGTTATTTGGGCCAAAGGGGAAAGCCCACAAGGTTTTTGGAAAGTGCAAAAGGAAGTTTTGTGGAGTCCAGGAGCCATACGCCAGGGTCCCTAGCGTCTGGGTCCAGACGCCGGGAACCCTGGCGTCTGGCCCTGGAGTCCGAGAAGGACTCTTGCCTTTCGGGTGAAACCGACTTTGTGGAGGCTTTTACTCCAAGTTTCGACCCCAAGGCTCAACATATAAATAGAGGGGCAGGGCTAGCACTAAAGACACATCAAGAAACACCAAGCCGTGTGCCGGCAACCCCGTCCCTCTAGTTTATCCTCCGTCATAGTTTCCGTAGTGCTTAGGCGAAGCCCTGCGGAGATTGTTCTTCACCAACACCGTCACCACGCCGTCGTGCTGCCGGAACTCATCTACTACTTCGCCCGTCTTGCTGGATCGAGAAGGCGAGGACGTCATCGAGCTGAACGTGTGCAGAACTCGGAGGTGCCGTGCGTTCGGTACTTGGATCGGTTGGATCATGAAGACGTACGACTACATCAACCGCGTTGATAAACGCTTCCGCTTAGCGATCTTCAAGGGTATGAAGATACACTCCCCTTCTCATTGCTATGCATCACCATGATCTTGCGTGTGCGTAGGAAACTTTTTGAAATTACTACGTTCCCCAACAGTGGTATCAGAGCTAGGTTTTATACGTTGATGTTATATGCACGAGTAGAACCCAAGTGAGTTGTGGGCGATACAAGTCATACTGCTTACCAGCATGTCATACTTTGGTTCGGCGGTATTGTTGGATGAAGCGGCCCGGACCGACATTACGCGTACGCTTACACGAGACTGGTTCTACCGACGTGCTTTGCACACAGGTGGCTGGCGGGTGTTTGTTTCTCCAACTTTAGTTGAACCGAGTGTGGCTACGCCCGGTCCTTGCGAAGGTTAAAACAGCACTAACTTGACGAACTATCGTTGTGGTTTTGATGCGTAGGTAAGAACGGTTCTTGCTAAGCCCGTAGCAGCCACGTAAAATTTGCAACAACAAAGTAGAGGACGTCTAACTTGTTTTTGCAGGGCATGTTGTGATGTGATATGGTCAAGACGTGATGCTATATTTTATTGTATGAGATGATCATGTTTTGTAACCGAAGTTATCGGCAACTGGCAGGAGCCATATGGTTGTCGCTTTATTGTATGAAATGCAAACGCCCTGTAATTGCTTTACTTATCACTAAGCGGTAGCGATAGTCGTAGAAGCAATAGATGGCGTAACGACAATGATGCTACGATGGAGATCAAGGTGTCGCGCCGGTGACGATGGTGATCACGATGGTGCTTCGGAGATGGAGATCACAAGCACAAGATGATGATGGCCATATCATATCACTTATATTGATTGCATGTGATGTTTATCCTTTATGCATCTTATCTTGCTTTGATTGACGGTAGCATTTTAAGATGATCTCTCACTAAAATTATCAAGAAGTGTTCTCCCTGAGTATGCACCGTTGCGAAAGTTCTTCGTGCTGAGACACCACGTGATGATCGGGTGTGATAGGCTCTACGTTCAAATACAATGGGTGCAAAACAGTTGCACACGCGGAATACTCAGGTTAAACTTGACGAGCCTAGCATATAACAGATATGGCCTCAAAACACAGAGACCGAAAGGTCGAGCGTGAATCATATAGTAGATATGATCAACATATTGATGTTCACCGTTGAAACTACTCCATCTCACATGATGATCGGACATGGAGTAGTTGATATGGATCACGTAATCACTTAGAGGATTAGACGGATGTCTATCTAAGTGGGAGTTCTTAAGTAATATGATTAATTGAACTTAAATTTATCATGAACTTAGTCCTGGTAGTATTTTGCAAATTATGTTGTAGATCAATAACTCGTGTTGTTGCTTTCATATGTTTATTTTGATATGTTCCTAGAGAAAATTGTATTGAAAGATGTTAGTAGCAATGATGCGGATTGGATCCGTGATCTGAGGTTTATCCTCATTGCTGCATAGAAGAATTATGTCCTTAATGCACCGCTAGGTGACAGACCTATTGCAGGAGCAGATGCAGACGTTATGAATGTTTGGCTAGCTCAATATGATGACTACTTGATAGTTTAGTGCACCATGCTTAACGGCTTAGAATCGGGACTTCAAAGACGTTTTGAACGTCATGGACCATATGAGATGTTCCAGGAATTGAAGTTAATATTTCAAGCAAATACCCGAGTTGAGAGATATAAAGTCTCCAACAAGTTCTATAGCTAAAAGATGGATTAGAATCGCTCAACTAGTGAGCATGTGCTCAGATTGTCTGGGTACTTCAATCGCTTGAATCAAGTGGGATTTAATCATCCAGATAAGATAGTGATTGACAGAATTCTCTAATCACCATCACTAAGTTACTAGAACTTCGTGATGAACTATAGTATGCAAGGGATGACGAAAACGATTCCCGAGCTCTTCGTGATGTTTAAATCAACGAAGGTAGAAATCAAGAAAGAGCATCAAGTGTTGATGATTGACAAGATCACTAGTTTCAAAAAAGGGCAAAGGGAAAGGAAGGGAAACTTCAAGTAGAATGGCAAACAAGTTGTCACTCCCGTGAAGAAGACCAAAGCTGGACCAAAGCCTGAAACTGAGTGCTTACACTACAAAGGAAATGGTCACTGGAAGCGGAAATGCCCTGAATATTTGGTGGATAAGAAGGATGGCAAAGTGAACAAGGGTATATTTGATATACAGGTTATTGATGTGTGCCTTACTAGTGTTTATAGTAGCCCCTGAGTATTTGATACTTGTTTGGTTGCTAAGATTAGTAACTCGAAACAGGAGTTACAAAATAAAACAAAGACTAGTTGAAGGGAAGTGACGATGAGTGTTGGAAGTAGTTCCAAGATTGATATGATCATCATCGCACACTCCCTATACTTTTGGGATTATAGTTAAACCTAAATAAATGTTATTTGGCGTTTGCGTTGAGCATGAACATGATTTGATTGTGTTTATTGCGATACGGTTATTCATTTAAAGTTAGAGAATAATTGTTATTCTGTTTACATGAATAAGACCTTCGATGGTCATGCACCCAATGAACATAGTTTGTTGGATCTCGATCGTAATGATAAACATATTCATAATATTGATGTCAAAAGATGCAAAGTTAATAATGATAGTGCAACTTATTTGTGGCACTGCCGTTTGGGTCATATCAGTGTAAAGCGCATGAAGAACCTCCATAAAGATGGATTTTTGGAATCACTTGGTTATGAATCATTTGATGCTTGCGAACCATGCCTTTTGGGCAAGATGACTAAAACTCCGTTCTTCGGAACAATGGAACAAGCTACTGACTTATTGAAAATAATACATACCGATGTATGCGATCCAATGAGTGTTGATGCTCGTGGCAAGTATCATTATTTTCTGACCTTCACAGGATGATTTGAGCAGATATGGGTATATCTACTTGATGAAACATAAGTCTGAAATAGTTGAAAGGTTCAAAGAATTTCAGAGTGAAGTGGAAAAATCATCGTAACAAGAAATAAAATTTCTATTATCTGATCGCGGAGACGAATATTTGAGTTACGAGTTTGGTCTTCAATTAAAACAATGTGGAATAGTTTCACAGCTCACGCCACCTGGAACACCACAACATTATGGTGTGTCCGAACGTCGTAACCGCACTTTATTGGATATGGTGCGATCTATGATGTATCTTACCGATTTACCACTATCGTTTTGGGGTTATGCATTAGAGACAGTTGCATTCACTTTAAATAGGGCACCATCAAAATCCGTTTGAGACGATGCCTTATGAACTGTGGTTTGGCAAGAAACCAAAGTTGTCGTTTCTTAAAGTTTGGGGCTACGATGCTTATGTGAAAAAGTTTCATCCTGATAAGCTCAAACCCAAATCGGAGAAGTGCGTCTTCATAGAATACCCAAAGGAAACTGTTGGGTACACCTTCTATCACAGATCGGAATGCAAGATATTCGTTGCTAAAAATGGATCCTTTCTAGAGAAGGAGTTTCTCTCGAAAGAAGTGAGTGGGAGGAAAGTAGAACTTGATGAGGTAACTGTACCTACTCCTTATTGGAAAATAGTCCATCACAAGAACTGGTTCCTGTGACAACTACACCAATTAGTGAGGAAGCTAATGATATTGATCATGAAACTTCAGATCAAGTTTCTACTGAACCTCGTAGGTCTACCAGAGTAAGATCCGCACCAGAGTGGTACGGTAATCTTATTCTGGAAGTCATGTTACTTGACCATGGCGAACCTACGGACTATGAGGAAGCGATGATGAGCCCAGATTCCGTGAAATGGCTTGAGGCCATGAAATCTGAGATAGGATCCATGTATGAGAACAAAGTGTGGACTTTGGTGGACTTGCCCGATGACCGGCAAGCCATAGAAAATAAATGGATCTTCAAGAGGAAGACTGGCGTTGATAGTAGTGTTACTATCTACAAAGCTCGACTTGTCGCAAAAAGGTTTCAACAAGTTCAAGGTGTTGAATACAATGAGATTTTATCACTCGTATCGATGCTTAAAAGTCTGTCCGAATCATGTTAGCAATTGCCGCATTTTATGATTATGAAATATGGTAGATGGATGTCAAAACTGCATTCCTGAACGGGTTTCTGGAAGAAGAGTTGTATATGATGCAGCCAGAAGGTTTTGTCGATCCAAAGGGAGCTAACAAAGTGTGCAAGCTCCAGCGATCCATCTATGGACTGGTGCAAGCATCTCAGAGTTGGAATATACGCTTTGATAAGTTGATCAAAGCATATAGTTTTATACAAACTTGCGGTGAAGCCTGTATTTACAATAAAGTGAGTGGGAGCACTACCGCCTTTCTGATAAATATATGTGAGTGACATATTGTTGATCAGGAATGATGTAGAATTTTTCTGTAAAGCATAAAGGAGTATTTGAAAGGAGTTCTTTAAAAGAAAGACCTCAGTAAAGCTACTTACATATTGAGCATCAAGATCTATTGAGATAGATCAAGACGCTTGATAAGATTTTCAATGAGTACATACCTTGTCAAGATTTTGAAATAGTTCAAAATGGAACAGTCAAAGAAAGAGTTCTTGCCTGTGGTGCAAAGGTGTGAAATTGAGTAAGACTTAAATCCCGACCACGGCAGAAAATAGAAAAGAGAATGAAAGTCATTCCCTATGCCTCAGTCATAGGTTCTATAAAGTATGCTATGCTATGTACCAGACCTATCGTGTACCTTGCTATGTATTTGGCAAGGGAGTACAATAGTGATCTAAGAGTAGATCATTGGACATTGGTCAATAATATCCTTAGTGAGGACTAAGGAAATATTTCTCGATTATGGAGGTGATAAAAGAGCCCGTCGTAAAGAGTTACATCGGTGCAAGATTTTACACCGATCCAGATGACTCTAAGTCTCAATCTGGATGCATATTGAAAGTGGGAGCAATTAGCTAGAGTAGCTCCGTGCAGAACATTGTAGACATAGAATATTTGCAAAATACATACGGCTCTGAATGTGACAGACCTGTTGACTAAGCTTTTCTCACGAGCAAAACATGATCACACCTTAGTACTCTTTTAGGTGTTAATCACATAGCGATGTGAACTAGATTATTGACTCTAGTAAACCCTTTGGGTGTTGATCACATGATGATGTGAACTATGGGTATTAATCACATACAGATGTGAATATTGGTGTTAAATCACATGGCGATGTGAACTAGATTATTGACTCTAGTGCAAGTGGGAGACTGAAGGAAATATGCCCTAGAGGCAATAATAAAGTTATTATTTATTTCATTATATCATGATAAATGTTTATTATTCATGCTAGAATTGTATTAACCGGAAACATAATACATGTGTGAATACATAGACAAACATAGTGTCACTAGTATGCCTCTACTTGACTAGCTCGTTTATCAAAGATGGTTATGTTTCCTAGCCATGGACAAAAGAGTTGTCATTTGATTAACGGGATCACATCATTAGGAGAATGATGTGATTGACTTGACCCATTCCGTTAGCTTAGCACTTGATTGTTTAGTATGTTGCTATTGCTTTCTTCATGACTTATACATGTTCCTATGACTATGAGATTATGCAACTCCCGTTTACCGGAGGAACACTTTGTGTGCTACCAAACGTCACAACGTAACTGGGTGATTATAAAGGAGCTCTACAGGTGTCTCCGAAGGTACATGTTGGGTTGGCATATTTCGAGATTAGGATTTGTCACTCCGATTGTCAGAGAGGTATCTCTGGGCCCTCTCAGTAATGCACATCACTATAAGCCTTGCAAGCAATGTAACTAATGAGTTAGTTACGGAATGATGCATTACGTAACGAGTAAAGAGACTTGCCGGTAACGAGATTGAGCTAGGTATTGGATCCCGACGATCGAATCTCGGGTAAGTAACATACCGATGACAAAGGGAACAACGTATGTTGTTATGCGGTTTGACTGATAAAGATCTTCATAGAATATGTGGGAGCCAATATGGGCATCCAGGTCGCGCTATTGGTTATTGACCGGAAACGTGTCTCGGTCATGTCTACATAGTTCTCGAACCCGTAGGGTCCGCACGCTTAACGTTTCGTTGACGATATAGTATTATATGAGTTATGTATGTTGGTAACCGAATGTTGTTCGGAGTCTCGGATGAGATCATGGACATGACGAGGAACTCCGGAATGGTCCAGAGATAAAGTTTGATATATGGGATAATAGTGTTTGATCTCCGGAAGGGTTCCGGAATTCACCGGAAGGGGTTTCGGATGTTTCCCAAAATGTTTGGGTATGAGAACACGTTATTTGGGCCAAAGGGGAAAGCCCACAAGGTTTTTGGAAAGCGCAAAAGGAAGTTTTGCGGAGTCCAGGGGCCAGATGCCAGGGTCCCTGGCGTCTGGGTCCAGACACCGGGAACCCTGGCGTCTGGCCCTGGAGTCCGAGAAGGACTCTTGCCTTTCGGGTGAAACCGACTTTGTGGAGGCTTTTACTCCAAGTTTCGACCCCAAGGCTCAACATATAAATAGAGGGGCAGGGCTAGCACCAAAGACACATCAAGAAACACCAAGCCATGTGCCGGCAACCCCGTCCCCTCTAGTTTATCCTCCGTCATAGTTTCCATAGTGCTTAGGCGAAGCCCTGTGGAGATTGTTCTTCACCAACACCGTCACCACGTCGTCGTGCTGCCGGAACTCATCTACTACTTCGCCCGTCTTGCTGCATCGAGAAGGCGAGGACGTCATTGAGCTGAACGTGTGCAGAACTCGGAGGTGCCGTGAGTTCGGTACTTGGATCGGTCGGATCGTGAAGACGTACGACTACATCAACCGCGTTGATAAATGCTTCCGCTTAGCGATCTTCAAGGGTATGAAGATACACTCCCCTTCTCGTTGCTATGCATCACCATGATCTTGCGTGTGCGTAGGACAATTTTTGAAATTACTACGTTCCCCAACACATAGTGAATATATGAACTCCTCAAACTACGGTCATCACCGAGAAGTATTCCGATTATTGTCACTTCGGGGTTGTCGGATCATAACACATAATAGGTTACTATAGACTTGCAAGATAGGATCAAGAACACACATATATTCATGAAAACATAATAGGTTCAGATCTGAAATCATGGCACTCGGGCCCTAGTGACAAGCATTAAGCATAGCAAAGGCATAGCAACATCAATCTCAGAACATAGTGGATACTAGGGATCAAACCCTACCAAAACTAACTTGATTACATGGTAAATCTCATCCAACCCATCACCGTCCAGCAAGCCTACGATGGAATTACTCACGCATGGCAGTGAGCATCATGAAATTGGTGATGGAGGATCGTTGATGATGACGACGGCGATGAATCCCCCTCTCCGGAGCCCCAAACGGACTCCAGATCAGCCCTCCTGAGAGAGATTAGGGCTTGGCGGCAGCTCCGTGTCGTAAAACGTGATGAAACTTTCTCTCTGATTTTTTTCTCCCTGAACGTGAATACATGGAGTTGGAGTTGACGTCGGTGGAGGTCCAGGGGGCCCACGAGATAGGAGGCCACGCCCTAGGGGGGGCGCGCCCCCCTGTCTCGTGGACAGGCTGTGGGCCCCCTGGCATTAATTCTTTCGCCAAAAATTCTTATTGATTCCAAAAAGTGCCTCCGTGGATTTCCAAGACATTCCGAGAACTTCTCTTTTCTACACATAAAATAAGATCATGGTAGTTCTGCTGAAAACAGCGTCAGTCCGGGTTAGTTTCATTCAAATCATGCAAGTTAGAGTCCAAAACAAGGGCAAAAGTGTTTGGAAAAGTAGATACATTGGAGACGTATCAACTCCCCCAAGCTTAAACCTTTGCTTGTCCTCAAGCAATTCAGTTGATAAACTGAAAGTGATAAAGAAAAACTTTTACAAACCCTGTTTGCTCTTGTTGTTGTAACATGAAAAGCCAGCATTCAAGTTTCAGCAAATATTATGAACTAACCATACTCACAATAACACATAGGTCTCAAAATTACTCATATCAATAGCATAATCATCTAGCGAGCCATAATAATAAAACTCGGATGACAACACTTTCTCAAAATAATCATAACATGATATAACAAAATGGTATCTCGCTAGCCCTTTCTGAGACCGCAAAACATAAATGCAGAGCACCTTTAAAGATCAAGGACTGACTAAACATTGTAATTCATGGTAAAAGGGATCCAGTCAAGTCATACCCAATATAAACCAATAATAATGAATGCAAATGACAGTGTGCTCTCCAGCGGGTGCTTTTAATAAGAAGGATGACGACTCAACATAAAAGTAAATATATAGGCCCTTCACAGAGGGAACCAGGGATCTGTAGAGGTGCCAGAGCTCGATTTTAAAATAGAGATTGAATAACATTTTGAGCGGCATACTTTTGCTGTCAATGCAACAACTATGAGATGGCTGTATCTTCCATACTACATGCATTATAGGCAGTTCCCAAACAGAATGCTAAAGGTTTATACTCCCCCAACCACCAACAAGCATCAATCCATGGATTGCTCAAAACAACGAGTGCCTCCAACATACAACAGCCCTGGGGGAGTTTTGTTTAATTATTTTGATTTGCTTTGATCTTTTTGGATCATGGGACTGGGCATCCCAGTTACCGGCCCTTTCTCGTGAATGAGGAGCGGAGTCCACTCCTCGTGAGAATAACCCACCTAGCATGGAAGATATAGGCAACCCTAGTTGAAACATGAGTTGCTCGAGCATACAAAACAGAATTTCATTTGAAGGTTTGGAGTTTGGCACATACAAATTTACTTGGAACGGCAGGTAAATACTGCATATAGGAAGGTATAGTGGACTCATATGGAACAACTTTGGGGTTTATGGAGTTTGGATGCACAAGCAGTATTCCCGCTTAGTAAAGGTGAAGGCTAGCAAAAGACTGGGAAGCGACCAACTGAGAGAGCGACAACAGTCGTAAACATGCATTAAAATTAATTTACACCGAACACAAACATGAGTAGGATATAATCCACCATGAACATAAATATCGTGAAGGCTATGTTGATTTGATTCAACTACATGTGTGAACATGTGCCAAGTCGAGTCACTCAATTCACTTAAAGGAGGATACCATCCCACTATATCACATCATAATCATTCTAATAGCATGTTGGCACGCAAGGTAAACCATTATAACTCATAGCTAATCAAGCATGGCACAAGCAACTATAATCTCTAAATGTCATTGCAAATATGTTTACTTCATAATAGCTGACTCAGGAACGATGAACTCATCATATTTACAAAAACAAGAGAGGTCGAGTTCATACTAGCTTTTCTCATCCCAATAAGTCCATCATATACCGTAATTATTGCCTTTCACTTGCACGACCGAACGATGTGTATAATAATAAGAGTGCACGTGCATTGGACTAAGCTGGAATCTGCAAGCATTCAACTCAAGAGAGAAGACAAAGTAATATGGGCTCTAAGTTAAATAAATAATCATGCCTATAAGAGCCACTAAGCATTTTCAATAAGGTCTTCTCGACCCCCAAAGGAAAGAAAAGGAAATAAAACTATTTACACGGGAAAGCTCCCAACAAGTAAAAAGAACTAGAAATATTTTTGGGTTTTCATTTTAATTTCTACTACAAGCATAGAATTTAAACTAACTGATCTTTTGGTTTTTTCTTAAGTTTTATCAAACACACAAGAAGAAAACTAGAAAAAGAAATTTAAACTAGCATGGATAATACAATGAAAGAGTATGAGCACCAACGACTAGTGTGTGAACATGAATGTAAAGTCGGTGAGAAATACGTACTCCCCCAAGCTTAGGATTTTGGCCTAAGTTGGTTTAATACCAAGGACCGCCGCTACTCTCCCCGGTGTAGTGGGAGGTGTAATCATGATACCACTGGTTGGTCATCTCCGGATCCCACTGGACAGATGATGCACGATAAGGGTCCAGCTCGGGTTCCGGCTCAGGTTCAGGTTCTGGAGTAAAAGCTTGAGCTCGATGATTGTTCACCGCTTCCGCTGTGACAAGACGATTTTCTGCAAGCAAATCAAACAACAGAGGCGCAGGCAAAATAATAATCTCAATGTGTTTCTTATTGAATCTAAGTTTATACAAGAGCATCTTTTCTTCGTTGTCAACAATAAACTTGTGTGCTACCATGCTCTTGTAATCTAAAATGTGAGGATGCAATTTTATCTCATCCTCCTCATGGTGCCTAATGGGTATCTGAAAATGTTCAGCAAGACGTGCAGCATAGATACCTCCAAATATGGGGCCTTTTGTATGATTCAGGGCTAGCCGTTTAGCAACAACGACACCCATACTAAAAGCGTTGTCTCCCAGCAAAGCATGTTGAAGAATAATAACATCTGGAACGCTCAAATTTCCACTATTTCCACGACCAATCAAGCATCTACTAGCAAATATGGCAAAGTAGCGTAAAACAGGAAAGTGTGTGCTAGAGACTTTTGCCTCAGAGCCCTTCTTTGGCTCTTCCACAACAATAGTTTTAACGAAGCCACCCACATCTTCACGATGGGGTTCCTCTAATTCTCCCTCATAAGGTATCCTACATACCGCACAAAAATGACATAAAGACATTTCTTTGAATTCATCATATAAATGAAATGATACTGCAGGCGGTGACTTCTTAGGATAAAAATAAAAGTTTTGCACGAAAGTATTGGTAAGTAAGAGATACTGATCGATTCGGTCGTTGATGAAACCGATGAGGCATGCAGTCTCAATTAAAGCATAAAAGTCTTCATGAATTCTGGCTTCTTTCAAGAAATCCTCGCATGGCCATTCACACGACCGTACTTCCGCTAAGCGAGGAAGATTATACTTGGCTTTTTCCTTCGTTTTGTCTTGTTTTTCCTTAGAGCTTTGGCTAGAAGAGCCTTTAAAGAG
This sequence comes from Triticum dicoccoides, assembly GCF_002162155.2. Taxonomy (NCBI): domain Eukaryota; kingdom Viridiplantae; phylum Streptophyta; class Magnoliopsida; order Poales; family Poaceae; genus Triticum; species Triticum dicoccoides. Next base: position 173,499,626 of record NC_041381.1, read on the forward strand.
CCTCCTTAACATTTTCTGAAAATTTCTGAAATTTTAGTAACTTCAAAACAAAAGTGAATAAAACTAAACAAGATTGGTAGCAACTACTCCTACAAGTTCCTAGAGCCTATATCATGCATTGGAATTGCTTGGGACCTCAAAAATTTAACATGCAAGCTCAAGAACATGGTCACCTATGCAGCAAAAATTTGCAATGAATAAAGCACTAGAACAAAAACTATTTGGACCAATGGAGGAGTCACATACCAAGCAACAATCTCCCAAAGCAGTTTTGTGAATGGAGCTTTGAGCTAAGAGATCGAAAATCGCAGCAAAACGAGCTAGAACTCGGGCTTGAGCTGGAACGGGATTTTTTGGGTAGAAGATGAAGTGTGTGGGTGCTGGCATAAGTGGAGGGGAGCCACCAGGGGACCATGAGACAGGGGGCGCGCCCTATAGGGGGGCCCTCCTCTCTCGTGGCCTGGTGCTTGCCCTTTCTGCAGTGTTTTCAGTGACTAAAATCCTCAAATATTCTATAAAAAATCATACTAAATTTGCAAGGCATTTGGAGCACTTTTATTTTCAGACTATTTTTTAATGCACAGATAATTCAGAAAACAGACGGATAATACTATTTTTGCTAAATTTATTCTAAATAACAGAAAGTAAAAGGAGGGTACAGAAGGTTGTGCCTTCTAGTTTCATCCATCTCGTGATCATCAAAATGAATCCACTAACAAGGTTGATCAAGTCTTGTTAACAAACTCATCCGAATAACACGGAACCGGAGAAATTTCGAATAACACTAAGTTACCTCAACGGGGATATGAAAATCCCCAACAATAAGAATATCATACTTTTTCTTGACAGTAGGGAGAGGAAATTCAAAACCTCCAAAAATGATAGTTGGAACTTTTTCAATAGAATTGATGCTATGAACTTGAGATTGTTTCCTCGGAAAGTGTACCGTATGCTCATTACCATTAACATGAAAAGTGACATTGCCTTTGTTGCAATCAATAATAGCCCCTGCAGTATTAAGAAAAGGTCTACCAAGAATAATAGACATACTATCGTCCTCGAGAATATCAAGAATAACAAAGTCCGTTAAGATAGTGACATTTGCAACCACAACAGGCACATCCTCACAAATACCGACAGGTATAGCAGTTGATTTATCAGCCATTTGCAAAGATATTTCAGTAGGTGTGAACTTATTCAATTCAAGTCTACGATATAAAGAGAGAGGCATAACACTGACACCGGCTCCAAGATCACATAAAGCAGTTCTAACATAATTTCTTTTAATGGAACATGGTATAGTTGGTACACCCGGATCTCCAAGCTTCTTTGGTATTCCACCCTTAAAAGTGTAATTAGCAAGCATGGTGGAAATTTTAGCTTCCGATATCTTTCTTTTATTTGTGATGATATCCTTCATATACTTAGCATAAGGATTTACTTTAAGCATATCAGTTAAGCGCATACGTAAGAAAATAGGTCTAATCATTTCAGCAAAGCACTCAAAATCCTCATCATCCTTTGACTTGTATGGTTTAGGAGGAAAGGGCATGGGTTTCTGAACCCATGGTTCTCTTTCTTTACCCTTCCTAGAAACAAAATCTCTCTTATCATACCGTTGATTCTTTGATTGTGGGTTATCAAGATCAACAGCAGGTTCAATCTCTACATCATTTTTTTGCTAGGTTAAGCATCAACATGAACATTATCATTAACATTATCACTAGGTTCATGTTCATCACCTGATTGTGTTTCAGCATCAGAGATAGAAATATCATTTGGATTCTCAGGTGTGTCTACAGTAGGTTCACTAGAAGCATGCAAAGTTCTATCGTCTTTCTTTTTCTTCTTTTTAGAAGAACTAGGTGCCTTTAAATTATTTCTTTGAGAATCTTGCTCAATTCTCCTAGGGTGGCCTTCAGGATACAAAGGTTCCTGAGTCATTCTACCAGTTCTAGTAGCCACTCTAACCGCAAAGTCATTTTTATTATTTAATTCATCAAGCAAATCATTTTGAGCATTGAGTACTTGCTCGGCTGGAGTAGCAACCATAGAAGCATATTTGCTAACGCGGTGAAGTTCATCTTTAACTCTAGGCCAGATTATCACCTATGCATCCGATCTCGAAAGCATTATTCTTTAACTCTCTACCAACATAAGCATTAAAACTTTCTTGTCTAGCCATAAAGTCATCGAATTCATCTAAGCAAGGGCTATGAAATTTAGTAGAGGGAATTTCAACTTTATCATATCTATAGGGAAAATTTACCTTTACTACCTGTGTCGGGTTATCAAGACAATATGGTTCTTCAGGCGGTATATTCAGACCATGTATTTCTTCAATAGGAGGTAAATTCTTAACATCTTCAGCTTTAATACCTTTTTCTTTCATTGATTTCTTTGCCTCTTGCATATCTTCAGGACTGAGAAATAAAACGCCTCTCTTATTCGGAGTGGGTTTAGGAATAGGCTCAGGAGTTGGCTCAATTGGTTCAGGAACTTCAGGAACTGGCTCAGGAAGAGTCCAATTATTTTCATTAGTCAACATATTATTCAATAGTATTTCAGCTTCGTCGACTGTTCTTTCCCTGAAAACACAACCATCACAACTATCCAAGTAGTCCTTGGAAGCATCGGTTAGTCCATTATAAAAGATATCAAGTATTTCATTTTTCTTAAGAGGATGATCAGGCAAAGCATTAAGTAACCAGAGAAGCCTCCCCCAAGCTTGTGGGAGACTCTCTTCTTTGATTTGCACAAAATTATATATTTCCTGCAAGGCAGCTTGTTTCTTATGAGCAGGGAAATATTTAGCAGAGAAGTAATAAATCATATCCTGGGGACTACGCACACAACCAGGAGCAAGAGAATTATACCAAGTCTTAGCATCACCCTTTAATGAGAACGGAAATATCTTAAGGATATATAAATAGCGAGACTTCTCATCATTAGTAAATAGGGTGGCTATATCATTCAAGTTGGTAAGATGTGCCACAACAGTTTCAGATTCAAGGCCGTAAAAAGGATCAGATTCAACTAAAGTAATAATATCAGGATCAACAGAGAATTCATAATCCTTATCAGTAACACAGATAGGTGAAGTAGCAAAAGCAGGATCGGGTTTCATTCTAGCATTAAGAGACTGCTGCTTCCATTTAGCTAATAATTTCTTAAGATCATTTCTATCATTGCAAGCAAGAATTTCCCAGCAGCTTCTTCAATCATAACATAACCCTTAGGAACAACATGTAATACATAATCATTGGGGGGGACCTTCATCATCACTATCATCAATAATAGGTTCTTCAATATTTTCATTCCCCCTAACTCTAGCAAGTTGTTCATCAAGAAATTCACCTAATGGCAAAGTAGTATCAAGCACAGAAGTAGTTTCATCATGCATAGAAGAAGTGGCATCATCAATAACATGCGACATATCAGAATTCATAGCAGTAGTAGGTTTAGGTGTCGCAAGCCTACTAATAATGGAAGGAGAATCTAGTGCAGAGCTAGATAGCAGTTCCTTACCTCCCCTCGTAGTTGAGGGCAAAATCTTGGTTTTAGCGTCTTTCAAGTTCTTCATAGTGATCAACAGATATAAATCCCAAGTGACTCAGAGAATAGAGCTATGCTCCACGGCAACGGCGCCAGAAATCCTTCTTGCTACGTCTTGAGCTTGCATTGGTTTTCCTCGAAGAGGAGACGGTGATGTAGCAAGTGTAGCATAAGTATTTCCCTCAGTTTTGAGAACCAAGGTATCAATCCAGTAGGAGGCTCCTCAAAAGTCCCACGCACCTACACAAACAAACTGAGAACTTGCAACCAACGCAATAAAGGGGTTGTCAATCCCTTCACGGCCACTTGCGAAAGTGAGATCTAATAAAGATAGTAAGATACGATAAATATATTTTTGGTATTTTATAATATAGATGCAAAAAGTAAAGATGCAAATAAAGGTAGATTGAAAGCAAATATGATAATAAATAGACCCGGGGGCCATAGGTTTCACTAGAGGCTTCTCTCAAGATAGCATAAGTATTACGGTGGGTGAACAAATTACTATCGAGCAATTGATAGAAAAGCGCATAGTTATGAGATTATCTAGGCATGATTATGTATATAGGCATCACGTCCATAACAAGTAGACCGACTCCTGCCTGCATCTACTACTATTACTCCACACATCGACCGCTATCCAGCATGCATCTAGAGTATTAAGTTCATAAGAACAGAGTAACGCATTAAGCAAGATGACATGATGTAGAGGGATAAACTCAAGTAATATGATATAAACCCCATCTTGTTATCCTCGATGGCAACAATACAATACGTGCCTTGCGACCCTTTTTGTCACTGGGTAAGGACACCGCAAGATTGAACCCAAAGCTAAGCACTTCTCCCATGGCAAGAAAAACCAATCTAGTAGGCCAAACCAAACTGATAATTCGAAGAGACTTGCAAAGATAACTCAATCATACATAAAAGAATTCAAAGAAGATTCAAATATTATTCATAGATAAACTTGATCATAAACCCACAACTCATTGGATCTCAACAAACACACCGCAAAAAGAGTTTACATCGAATAGATCTCCACAAGAGAGGGGGAGAACATCGTATTGAGATCCAAAAAGAGAGAAGAAGCCATCTAGCTAATAACTATGGACCCGTAGGTCTGTGGTAAACTACTCACAACTCATCGGAGGGGCAAGGATGTTGATGTAGAGAACCTCCGTGGTTGATTCCCCCTCCGGCAGAGTGCCGGCGAAGGCTCCAAAATGAGATCTTGCGGATACAGAAGGTTACGGCGGTGGAAATTGTGTTTCGTGGTGCCCCTAGATGTTTTCGGGGTACATAGGTATATATAGGATGAAGAAGTACGTCAGTGGCCGCCCGAGGGGCCCACGAGACAGGGGGGCGCCCTACAAGGGGGGGGGGGTGCGGCCTCCTATCTCGTGGGGGCCTCGGGTGCTTCTTGACTTGCACTCCAAGCTCTCCGGATCACGTTCGTTCCAAAAATCATGCTCCCGAAGGTTTCATTCCGTTTGGACTCCGTTTGATATTCCTTTTCTTCGAAATACTGAAATAGGCAAAAAAAACAGCAATATGGGCTAGGCCTCCAGTTAGTAGGTTAGTCCCAAAAATGGTATAAATGTGTAAAATAAAGCCCATAAACATCCAAAAGGGGTAATATAATAGCATGGAACAATCAAAAATTATAGATACGTTGAAGACGTATCAAGCATCCCCAAGCTTAATTCCTGCTTGTCCTCGAGTAGGTAAATGATAAAAAAGAAATTTTTGATGTGGAATGCTACCTAGCATAATTCTCAATGTAATTTTCTTTATTGTGGCATGAATGTTCAGATCCAAATGATACAAAATAAAAGTTCATATTGACATAAGAAATAGTAATACTTCAAGCATACTAATCAAAGTAATCATGTCTTCTCAAAATAACATGGCCAAAGAAAGTTATCCCTACAATATCATATAGTTTGGCTGTTGCTCTATCTTCATCACACAAAGTATTTAATCATGCACAACCCCGATGACAAGCCAAGCAATTGTTTCATACTTTAATAATCTCAAACTTTTTCAACTTTCACGCAATACATGAGCGTGAGCCATGGACATAGCACAATATGTGGAATAGAATGGTGGTTGTGGAGAAGACAAAAAAAGAGAAGATAGTCTCACATCAACTAGGCGTATTAACGGGCTATGGAGATGCCCATTAATAGATATCAATGTGAGTGAGTAGGGATTCCATGCAACGGATGCACTAGAGCTATAAATATATGAAAGCTCAACAAAAGAAACTAAGTGGGGTGCATCCAACTTGCTTGCTCACGAAGACCTAGGGCACTTTTGAGGAAGCCCATCATTGGAATATACAAGCCAAGTTCTATAATGAAAAATTCCCACTAGTATATGAAAGTGACAACATATGAGACTCTCTATCATGAAGATCATGGTGCTATTTTGAAGCACAATTGTGGAAAAAGAGATAGTAGCATTATCCCTTCTCTCTTTTTCTCTCATTTTATTTTTTCTTCTTTCTTTTTTTCTCTTTTTTCCTTTTTTTTCTTTTCTTTGGCCTTCTTTTTTTTGGCCTTTCTCTTTTTTTTTGTAAAGTTCGAAGTCTCATCCCGACTTGTGGGGGAATCATAGTCTTCATCATCCTTTCCTCACTAGGACAATGCTCTAATAATGAAGATCATCACACTTTTATGGATTTACAACTCAAAGCTAGAACAAGATATGACTCTATATGAATACCTCCGGCGGTGTACCGGGATATGCAATGAATCAAGAGCGACATGTATGAAAATTATGAAGGTGGCATTGCCACAAATACAATGTCAACTACATGATCATGCAAAAAGCAATATGACAAAAGTAATGCGTGTCATATGAACGGAACGTTGGAAAGTTGCATGGCAACATATCTCGTAATGGCTATGGAAATGCCATAATAGGTAGGTATGGTGGCTGTTCTGAGGAAGGTGAATGGTGGGTATATGGTACCGGCGAAAGTTGCGCGGTACAAGAGAAGCTAGCAATGGTGGAAGGGTGAAAGGGTGCGTATAATCCATGGACTCAACATTAATCAAAAGAACTCATATACTTGTTGCAAAAATTTAGAAATCATTAAAAACCAAAGTACTACGCGCATGCTCCTAGGGGGATAGATTGGTAGGAAAAGACCATCGCTCGTCCCCGACCGCCACTCATAAGGAAGACAATCAATAAATAAAATTCTGCTCCAACTTCATCACAAAGCGGTTCACCATACGTGCATGCTACGGGAATCACAAGCTTCAACACAAGCATTCTTTAAATTCATAATCACCCAACTAGCATGACTTTAATATCACTACCTCCATATCTCAAAACAATTATCAAGCATCAAATTGATCATAGCATCCAATTCACTTTCTATGATAGTTTTTATTATACCCAACTTGGATGCTCATCATTCTAGGACCAACTTTATGATCATAGCAAAAAACCATGCTGTTCTAAAAGACTCTCAAAATAATATAAGTGAAGCATGAGAGGCTAGCAATTTCTTCAAAAATAAGACACCACCGTGCTCTAAAAGATATAAGTGAAGCACTAGAGCAAAAACTATCAAGCTCAAAAGATATAAGTGAAGCACATACAGTATTCTAGCAAATTCTAATCAAATAGGCTTCTCCCAAAAGGTGTGTACAGCAAGGATGATTGTGGTAAACTAAAAAGCAAAGACTAATGTAATACACGACGCTCCAAGCAAAACACATATCATGTGGCGAATAAAAATATAGCTCCAAGTAAAGTTACCAATGAACGAAGACGAAAGAGGGGATGCCTTCCCGGGGCATCCCCAAGCTTAGGCTTTTGCTATTCTTGAATATCTCGGGGTTCCTTGGGCATCCCCACGCTTAGGCTCTTGCCACTCCTTATTCCATAGTCCATAAAAGCTTTACCCAAAACTTGAAAACTTCACAACACAAAACTCAACAGGAAATCTTATAAGCTCCGTTAGTGAAAGAAAACAAAACCACCACATAAGGTACTGCAATGAACTCATTCTTTATTTATTTTGGTGTTAAACCTACTGTATTCCAACTTTCTTATGGTTTATAAACTAATTTACTAGCCATAGATGCATTGAAATAAGCAAACACACAAAAAACAGAATCTGTCAAAAACAGAACAGTCTGTAGCAATCTGTAACTAACGCAAACTTCTGGAACTCTAAAAATCCTACCAAAATAGGAAGTCCTGGACAATTTGTTTATTGAAGAGCAGCAAAAAGAATCAACGCAAAAGCACGTTCCTGTGATTTAACAACATTATATTTGTGCGTGCAAAGTTTCTGTTTTTCAGCAGAATCAAATCAACTATCATCGTAGGTTATCCTATAGGTTCTACTTGGCACAAACACTAATTAAAAGATAAAAACACATCTAACCAGAAGGTAGATGCAAGATTTATTACTAAACAGGAGCAAAAACAAAAAACATAAAGAAAAATTGGGTTGCCTCCCAACTAGCGCTATCGTTTAACGCCCCTAGCTAGGCATAAAAGCAAGGATAGATCTAACGAGTGCCATCTTTGGCACTAAATTCATAAGTAGAGAGATTGTGATCTCTAGGTATTTCTTCCTTTTTAGCAATGGCTAAACCTTTAGGCAAAAATTCAAGAAATTCATTGGTAGCAAAAGGTTCTTTAACGATAGAGAGACAATTGGGAAGAACACTTATGGATTTGAGATCCGTGTCTCCCTTAGAAGATTCACCCTTATTTTTAGGAACATAAATAAACTTGGCAGTTTTAATAGGGGGTTTTGGAGTGTTTTTCATGGGGGAGAACGCGGAACCTAAGTTTGTAATGATATCCTCAAGTTTACCGATTCTAGCAGAGTCTAGATTTATTTTTTCATTGACTATAGGTTCTTTTTCTTTAAGATTTTTCAAAGTAACTCCAACCCTAGATCCAAATTGGGTAATGTGATTATGAATCTTTTTATCCAAATTTTCAATCAACTCAACAGTGGCAATTTTATTTTCAATAATATCAAGCCGTTGCATCACATGTTCTAGAGTTAAAACCGTTCCATTAACCAAAAGAGGTGGTGGGCCAAACAAATCTAATATAACATTATAAGCATCAAAAGTATGGCTACTCATAAAATCACCTCCGGTAGCAATATCGAGAACACATCTATTCCAAGGAGTAATGCGTACATAAAAATTGCGGAGAAGAACGGAAGTAGCAAGCTTCCTAGTAGCTTTATATTGGGCATTGCAAATTCTATGCCAAGCATCTTTTAAACTTTCCCTCTCCCTTTGCTTAAAATTGTGAATTTCTTGTTCGGGAGTGAGAATAAGGACAGGATGACTAGCCATGACGACAAGGTAAACGAACTAACACACGAGCAAACAGAAAAAGGGCAAGCGAAAAGAGAGGAGGAGATTGGGAAAGATAGGGCGAATAAAATGGCAAGGGTGAAGTGGGGGAGAGGAAAACGAGAGGCAAATGGCAAATAATGTAAATGCGAGGGAGATGGGTTTCTGATGGGTACTTGGTATGTCTTGACTTGAGCGAAGACCTCCCCGGCAACTGCGCCAGAAATTAGTCTTGATAACCCACAAGTGTAGGGGATCGCAATAGCTTTCGAGGGTAAAGTATTCAACCCAAATTTATTGATTCGACACAAGGGGAGCCAAAGAATATTCTTGAGTATTAGCAGTTGAGTTGTCAGTTCAACCACACCTGGATAACTTAGTATCTGCAGCAAAGTATTTAGTAGCAAAAGTGGTATGATAATAAAGGTAACGATAGCAAAAGTAAAGATAAATATTTTTGGGTTTTTGTAGTAGTTGTAACAGTAGCAACAGAAAAGTAAATAAGCGAAGAACAATATGTGAAAAGCTCGTAGGCAATGGATCAGTGATGGATAATTATGCGGATGCAATTCCTCTTGCAATAGTTATAACATAGGGTGATATAGAACTAGCTCCAGTTCATCAATGTAATGTAGGCATGTATTCCGTAAATAGTCACACGTGCTTATGGAAAAGAACTTGCATGACATCTTTTGTCCTACCCTCCCGTTGCAGCGGGGTCCTTACAGAAACTAAGGGATATTAAGGCCTCATTTTAATAGAGAACCGGAACAAAGCATTAACACATAGTGAATACATAAACTCCTCAAACTACGGTCATCACCGAGAAGTATCCCGATTATTGTCACTTCGGGGTTGTCGGATCATAACACATAATAGGTGACTATAGACTTGCAAGATAGGATCAAGAACACACATATATTCATGAAAATATAATAGGTTCAGATCTGAAATCATGGCACTCGGGCCCTAGTGACAAGCATTAAGCATAGCAAAGTCATAGCAACACCAATCTCAGAACATAGTGGATACTAGGGATCAAACCCTAACAAAACTAACTTGATTACATGGTAAATCTCATCCAACCCATCACCGTCCAGCAAGCCTACGATGGAATTACTCACGCACGGCGGTGAGCATCATGAAATTGGTGATGGAGGAAGGTTGATGATGATGACGGCGACGAATCCCCCTCTTCGGAACTCCGAACAGACTCCAGATCAGCCCTCCCGAGAGAGATTAGGGCTTGGCGGCGGCTCCGTGTCGTAAAACGCGATGAAACTTTCTCTCCGATTTTTTTCTCCCCGAACGTGAATATATGGAGTTGGAGTTGATGTCGGTGGAGGTCCAGGGGGCCCACGAGATAGGAGGCCGCGCCCTAGGGGGGCGCGCCCCCTGTCTCGTGGACAGGCTGTGGGCCCCTGGCATTAATTCTTTCGCCAAAAATTCTTATTAATTCCAAAAAGTGCCTCCGTGGATTTCCAGGACATTCCGAGAACTTTTCTTTTCTACACATAAAACAAGATCATGGCAGTTCTGCTGAAAACAGCGTCAGTCCGGGTTAGTTTCATTCAAATCATGCAAGTTAGAGTCCAAAACAAGGGCAAAAGTGTTTAGAAAAGTAGATACGTTGGAGACGTATCAGAGCTGTTGAAGCTTGGCGAGTTGCGGGCGCCGCTAGGAGTGGGCTCGCCTTTGTCCTCATCACGGCCGTCGCCAAGGCCAAGCACCCGGTCACCGTCATCATCTTCAGGCCAGCACCCGACATGGCGGCCATCTTCTCCGAACACCCTCACATAGAGGGTGACGTCGCCGTCAAACTTGAAGTGCAGGGTGCACCGCCGGCCCAGGCCACGCGCGCGGGCAAATGTCTGCCAGCCACGGGCCAAGGCCACGTCCCCAGCAATGGAGATCTCCACCGTGACCCAGGAAGCCCTGCTTCAGCAACCATCCGCCTGCAGCTAGATCCCACCAGGGCCGACGGCCGGCAGTTCGCCGGCAAAGAAGTAGGGGAGCTGGAGCTAGTTGCCGGCTGGATCTGCCGACCACACGACAAACTCCGGCAGCACCTCTGCCGAGTGAAAGCGTGGCCAAGGAGGCTGCGCGGCCATGACGCGTCTTCCCCCACCCACCTGGAGGCCATCACTACGCGAAGAACCACCGCCGCGACCACGAGGAGCCGCTGCAGGAGTCGCGGGGTGCTTGCGGGGACGTCCTCAGCCGCGCTTGGGCAGAGGGGAGCCAGGCCCTTCCTGGCGAGCTTTCCCCTTCTCCGTGGCCGAGAACCTCTTCGTCGGCGCCATGGGACACGGCATGCAACTGGAGCAAGGAGGAAGAAGAAGCAGGCGGGGGAAGGGAGATGTGCAGCGGATGCCTGCACCCCCTCCACATTTATAACCCAAGGGAGGCCAACCGTCGGCCTCCACGACCGCAGGTAATCATAACTCTTTTAACATGCAGCAGGGACTCATCAAATCGGGCAGTTGCCGAGGCAGCATGGGGAACTGGAGACGCCCACGTCCAATCAATCGCCACGCAGCGACCAAGGCCGCAGGCTGTTGGGCCCCGCGGTGCTCCGCACTTGCCCTTTCGCTTCGCTGCTAAGCCAAGTCTGAGCGCGCATTGGGCCCGGGGGCTGCTGTCGGCGTTCTGGGAACAGGGGTCCCCAGACTTGCCTGCCTGCGGCCCGCGGCGTGTCTCAAGTAGTGGCCCAGTACGGCCCGTCTTCATCAACCCAGACTCAAGACCCTCGCGAGGGGCCAAGCCTCGCGGGGCGGACGATGCAAAGCTTCCTCAAGGGCGGCCTCACCAGACTGGCTCGCGAGGAGGCGGAGAGATCAAGGCAGGGGTACCTCGCGAGGTGCTCGTGACGCAAGCCATGACGATCAAGACCAGGTGGGCGCCAGCCTGCGCAGTGTCCTCGTTTCCTCTTTGGTGCAAAGGGGGCAAGCGCAGGCGCGGAGTACCGAGGCATCAAGCAAAGGTTACCATTTCGGTGCAACGAGACCAAGACCAGCAGAGCGGCAGGACGGAGGTCACCGTGGAGCCCAAGACGGCGTCATCGCCAGTGCCTTTGGCTGCCAAAGACCAACTCTAGTCAGGATAACTTGTACTAGATGTTCCCCTTCAAAATGGCCGTTATTGGCTCCCTTCCCGCTCAATATTTGGGGAGAGGACCAGGGCCTCTATATATAGAGATAGCCACCACAGTAGAGGGCATCGAGCTCTCATCTGATCCAGAGGCGATCGAACCCACCTAAGTAGAACACCACAGCAGCTCAAGAACACCTCTCGCGAGGTTGTTCTTCCTCTGTACTGTTCATCATCAGCCCCTGAGGCAATCCACCACACCATAAACTAGAGTAGGGTAGTACACCACAACGGCGGCCCGAACTAGTATAAACCCCGTGTCCCTTGTGTTGTTCATCGTGTAGCTTAGATTCAAAGCGAGGCGTTGGGATGTGGATCGGTAGGGGGAAGATCTTCGCGCGCACCCCAGAGTTCGAACCTTAAGGGTTTTGCCGGAACCCGATATCCGATAGTATGATAATGGGTGGCCCTTTGATCTTAACTGTATTAAAAATCCAATTATTGGCATATCTGTTGAAAATACCAGTTTTTCAATAATAAACTCTTCTCACTGACTTTTGGTTTTCAATCATGTGCAATTACAAGGTGCACCATGCAGTAATTCGTTCGCGTTCCAAAAAGTTAAATTCTTATATATGTCCAAACTACATTAATTAGCTGTCTGCTTGTATGTACTATTTTGTGTCTGGTTTTCGTTTCTTACATCCATACAATGTAATATGAACAATCTGAATTTTATGATGTGTTGCAACAATCTACAATTTTCAATCAATTATATGATTCGGTTCCAAAAATGGACGGGTGCAGCAACGCATGCCTACATGTTCTAGTGCATTGTGAACATTAGTTGCTAAACTTTTTAATGTGCTTAGCACCTCATCTAAGCACCTATGCACGACACAAAGTACCAACAAGTGTAATGTTTTTGCGGGTGAAGCACTCGCAACCTGCAAAAAAGAATCTGACACATTGCGGGGCATCACCTCCTGACATGCGAGTCTACATGCGATATATATGGGGCAGCAGCTTGAAGACATGCCTTTAGATAGTCTTTTCTTTTTTTTTGAACCGGGCGCAACCCCTTTCCATTACTTTCATAACGGAAATACAACAGTTCAACAACTACCCAGGAGACCAAAGAAATGGGAACGCGAGTTCAAGCATCCCTGGGAAACCCACGATGAACACCAGTCATCGGGCAGTTCACCGCGGGGGAAAACCCAGTGACACCAACAAAACTACTACATGCACATAAAAACAACAGGCTGATCAAAGTTTTATGCTCACGCAGGAGCTGAATACCACACACCCCACCAGATACCAGGAACCCAAAAGGTAAATCCGAGACAGATGAACCGCGATCAGGAGGAAACGGGATGTAGCAGCGCATCTCTTCTGCCATCCACATCTTTCAGTTGCATCCTCCCCATGGCGCCACGCAGATACGCATCATGTTCGAGGCGTTGATCCTCAACATCTTAGCTTCGCGCTCCATTGCTTCCCGATCTTCGCCCCTCATCAGACCTGCCCAATATGTGATGTAACCACAAGCAACATAAATCACGTTAAAAGGGGACCCCAACTTCTTGAATTCAAACGTGGTTTTGTTTCGGCAATTCCACATTGCCCAGCAAAGGGCAGCTAAGCCAAAAGTATAGAATTTCTCTCCCTCTGGAAAGAAGCTATAGCACCAGGAAAAATATTGCCAAATGTTATTCGGACAGCAGTCCGTGCCCAACACGCATCCAACAGTCATCCACATGACCCTAGCAACCGGGCATGTGAAGAAGAGATGTTGGGATGTCTCCCTGTTATCACAAAAGGAACAGGAGGGATTCCCTAGCCAATTTCGCCTCCTCATCACATCCCTGGTCAGAATAGAATCTTGAAAAAGTTGCCACAAGAAAATTTGAATCTTAAGCGGGATTTTGGCTTGCCAAATCCACTTGTAGTTACACCCAGCCAAGTTTCGTTCCAGGTATTCATATATGGATTTGGTAGAGAATTTGTTCTTTCTCCCCAAGGACCACACAATTTGGTCAGGTTCGTCAGAGATCGGCCATAGGGATACCACATTACTCATATTCCTCCACTGCTCCAGCAAGGGAGGATGGAGGCGCCTTCGAAAAAAGTTATCATCTACACCATTCTTAAACTTAGCGACCGTGATCCCTTGATCGTTACAGATGTTGTAAAGCTCAGGAAATTTGACACGAAAGGGAGTTTCACCGTCGATACAATCATCCCACACTCTGGCCAAGTTACCAGATTTCAATACCACCTTTCTACCTGCCAGGTAGTGTTCTTTGACTTTCATAATAGATTTCCAAATAGGGGAGTCTCCAAATTTAGTCTTAACCGAGACCACCGTATCTTTTTTGAGGTATTTAGCACGGATAACGTCTTGCCACAGCCCTTGCTGTGTTTCCAGCTTCCACCACCACTTGGTCAGAAGGCTAATGTTTTGTTTATGCAAGTCTTTCACCCCCAGGCCTCCTTTATCCTTGGAGCGGCAGATTCTAGACCACTTAACCAAGTGATATCGCTTTCTACCCTCATGTTCTTGCCAGAAGAAGCGTTTACGGTGCTTATCAAGTTTCCCAATCACCTTTTTCGAGAGAAGAAATATAGACATATAATAAAATACTATACTGGTTAGAGATGCATTAAGGAGAATCAAACGACCCCCCGAGGAGGCTGCATTCCCTATCCAGGTTTCACAGCATTTGAGAAATCTCTCATCTAAGAAATCCCTGTCTAAACTACGCAACGTGGAGTAGCTGACTGGCACCCCCAAGTACTTCATGGGGAAGTGTCCAATGCTGCAGTTAAACAGCTCGGAGTAAAAGGCAATTGTCTCATCATCTCCTCCAACACAAAGGATCTCACTTTTCATGTAATTAATTTTCAGGCCTGACATAAGCTTGAACATGTACAGAAGAAGTTTAAGGTTTATAGCTGCATCTTTATCATGTTCGAAGCATATGACCGTGTCATCCGCATACTGTAATATTGCCACCCCACCCTCTATCAGGTCCGGGGCTAGCCCAGTAAGCAGTTTTTCTTTCTGAGCATTGAGTATCATTTTCGAAAGGGTTTCTACAGCAATATTGAACAAGAAGGGGGAGTGGGGATCACCTTGACGTACCCCTTTGTGACTTTGGAAGTAAGGCCCATTCTCATTATTGAGTTTAATACTTAGGGTGCCATTCCTAAGAATCTTATCCACCCACCCACACCAGGTAGGCCCAAAACCCCGATTGCGATGACATTCGATAAGGAAGTCCCAATTTATCTTGTCATACGCCTTTTCAAAGTCCAATTTTAACACCACACCAACTTTCTTCTTATGGTGTGTGTGATGCAGCACTTCATGCAACGTAAGGATCCCATCCATAATGTTCCTATGTTTGATAAAGGCATTTTGGTGTTTACTAATCAGCTTGTCAGCAAAGATGGCCACCCTATTGTCCAAGACCTTAGTAATGAGCTTATAGGGGCATCTAAGCAGGCAGATAGGGCGATATTGCTGAATTTTCTTGGCCCCATTCAGCTTGGGAATCAAGGTGATAATGCCATAATTCAGCTGTGCTACATCCAGGGTATTGTT
The DNA here is from genome assembly GCF_002162155.2 of Triticum dicoccoides. Taxonomy (NCBI): domain Eukaryota; kingdom Viridiplantae; phylum Streptophyta; class Magnoliopsida; order Poales; family Poaceae; genus Triticum; species Triticum dicoccoides. Next base: position 173,515,226 of record NC_041381.1, read on the forward strand.
ATGAAAGGCTTCAAACAACCGCATTATATTTTTTTTGACGAAGTCCCAGCAGTGTTTATAAAATTCCGCCGGGATATTGTCAGGTCCAGGGGCCCTATTACTTTTCATATCAAATAAGGCCTTTTTTACTTCTTCCGTGAACACACTTGTTAGGATGAGATTATCATCTTCAGTAAGCTTTTCATCATTAGACCAGGTTTCTGGGGAGAGGTGGAACAAATTTCCACTGGCTGGACCAAACAATTCTTTGTAATAGGAAGTGGCATGAGCCAAGAGCTCCTTTGTGCCTTCTATAACCACATCCCCATTAGTGAGCGAGTGAATGGTGTTTTTCCTCTTTTTTCCATTAGCTATACGATGAAAATAGGCTGTATTGTGATCCCCTTTGAGCAGCCATCGCTCATTCGAGTGCTGAAGCCAAAACAGCTCTTCTTCAGCAAGGATCTCATTAAGCTCTACGCACAAGATGGTCCTTTTCTCATAAGTTTCAGAATCCAGGGGGCCACATTCCTCCAATTTTTCTATCTCTTCCAGTTCTTTTTTAACCTCTTTCTTCCTTTTTCTGGCATGGCCGAAAAGATGTGAGCCCCAGCCTTTAAAGTATTTTTTGATACGCTTTAGTTTTATATTTAGAACATCAATAGGGTCCTCAGATTGCACAGGTTGTTCCCAAATGTTCTTAGCTTTTTCGTAAAAATCCTCATTCTTTAGCCAGCTGAGTTCAAATCTGAACTCACGTTGGCGCATGGGACTCCTATTCAGGGGGTTAGTCATCAACAGCAACGGGTTGTGATCAGAAATATCTCTCACTAGTTTACGAACTGCAACCAGTGGGAATAGACTCTCCCAATCAAAGCTCATGAGCACTCTATCGAGTTTCTCGAGCGTGGGATGTCTCTGTTTATTGGACCACGTGAATCTGCCTCCTCCCATGTGAATCTCTCTAAGGTTTAACGCATGGATGATAGTGTTAAATCTGTCCATATGATGCGACCTATGGAGAGACTTGTTCTTATCACTACCATCCCTTAAAATGTTAAAATTCCCGCCAATTATATAGGGTGTTTTAATATTGCTGCACACCGAAGCAAGCTCATCTAGGAACTCGTCTCTCTTATCCTCTTGAGCTGCCCCATAAACCACCACAAGGGTCCAAACACACTTGAGCTTAGTGTCATAGACCGTGGCCTGTAACATATATTTCCCTGCCTCCCAAGATATATTTTCCAAGGTTTCTTTTTTGATCCCACAAAGGATCCCACCAGATTTACCAGTGGAAGGAATCCAGTTCCAACTAAATCTTTCAGAGGGGTCAACTTTCCTAAGATATTTAGGAGTAAAGTTATCTTTCTTCGTTTCTAGGATGCCCATAAAGTCGAGGGAGTGGTCTCTAATGATATCAGAGAAGCAGGTAGTCCTCCCTCTTTTTCCTGCCCCTCTGCAATTCCAAAATAGACCGTTCATTTTTTCTTTTTTCTCCCTTTTTTGCTGAAAGCGCTACTAGGAGGCTGAGTAGAGCTTCCAGCATCATTCCTCAAGGTTACCCCATTCTTTTGACTCCTGGTGACCGGTCTAGCTATAATCACATTAGGTTTCCTCTCCCTCTTCTTCCTAGACCGCACCACTGTAAAATTTTCCTCATCCACCTCATTCTCCTCTTCCCATCTCATATTTAGAGGTGTCTGATCCCCTTTCCCGTTAGTAAGAGTCATTTTACTACTAACAGCATCATGCTTATCAGCATTGTCTACGTTTTTTTTCCATGTTTCTACAATTCTCAAGCTCTCGGAGGATATCCACACTAGTAAAATCATTGTCAGGAATATTAATACCCAGTTTAACAGCTCTGAGCATAAGTTCAGGATCAGACAAGACATCAAAAGAGTTAGGGTTGTGTGATATACCTTCCAGATCTCGTTTTTTAGCTACTGCTATAGCTCTTTCATTCACCCTCTCCATCTTGTTCTGGGCATTGTGTAGGCTGAAGCGGAGATTTTCTTCAGTAACCAGCGGAGGATCAGCCAGCACTTCGTTCTCCGTCTCACCCTCAGGCGATTCAACTCTGTATTCATTAGTGATTATCGCACCATCACAGCAAGTAGCAACACCACCCACCTGCTGAGATTTTTTAATAACATCAGAGTAAGATTTTTTAGGCAGGTTTTTACTACTATCTGCAGGAATCTCAACATTAGGTCTTACTTTTTCCTGAGCCATCTCAAAGGCCATGGTGTCAATGAGGAGGGTGTTGTGTAGCGAGTCATCCGAATCAGTACTCTCTTGAGACTCCCGAATTGGGTCTGATTTATCTCCATGGGGAATGTAGGGAGATTTCCCTCCAAGCCCATGTGATATGTCAGCTTTTTGAGCTCCAGGAGTCATAAAGGGAACATTTCTTCTTTCAGTACTGTTCGCATCAGGATTAGTAGGGGCTTGTATCTTCTCCTTCTCCCTTATTGGGTCTCTCACCAGAATCTGGTCCATCTCATAGTAAAAGTTATAGAAATGATCTCCCAGTACAGCTTCAGCTACAACAGGAATCTCATCAACATTTCTACATCCTATCCTCACCCGGGCAGAGGCCGAGCGGTGTAGGTAGCTGCATCGATTTCCAGAGGGACCCCGACTAGAGAAGCCACATATGCCAGATTCCTTTCACTTCTTTTATCAAGAGGAACATTGCTCACTTTAATCCATGCCATTTCCATCACCCCCTTAGCCCCAATTGCAGAGGACCAGCGCGTGGCATGGATCACTGCCCCACTGGTTTTAAGGGTGACTTTTCCAACATAGCAAATCTGTGCAACTGCCCGAGGATTAGGGAAACGAACAACAAACACCCCCGATCCTATTGCATGAGCAGAGCATCTCCATCCAGTAGCAAGATAAGCATTTAAATCTAGTTCCATTTGACGGGTAGAGGTTTCCCCTTCCACTATGGTGACAACAATGTTGTTGGCTCTCTCCTTAATCTGACTAGCAGTACAAGAGTCATGAATGTAGTAAAACCCCTGCCCTTTAGATTGAAATGCGCACATGGGTGCCATACACTCCCAAGGAAGAAATTCCACACATACAGATGCCAGATGGCCTAGCTTACTACATCTCTCACAATAAGCCTGAGGGCATCGAGTAGGTGGATGATCATGAGACTTGCAAATAGGACATGCATCAAGTTTCTTAGGGGGAGGTATCTGAGTAGGGTTTCTTCTTCCCTGAATCTGACGAGGGGAAGACACAGCCTGGCGTCCAGCAGTGGTATCACCTGAGCCCGATAAAGTCTGGGTCTTCTGCACCCAGATCCCACCCTCCTGGGACTCATTGCGGCCAGCACCCGCCGCCTCATCCCAGCGCGAGGTGTCTCCCGACCCCGGCTGGATCATGGCGGAGGTGTTGTTGGAGTTGTTGGTGTTGTTGGAGTGGTTGCCTCCATCTTCGCGGCGCCATGAGAACTTGTTGCGGTCCCCTCCGCGGCCGTTGCCGCGTCCGCCATGGCGCCCTCCTCCGCGATCCGAGCGGCCACCGCCGCCACCTCCGCGCCTCTCTCCCTGGAATCCGCGTCCTCCATCATTCGCCATGGGCGGGGTGGCTGCGACCGCCGCGAACGAGCGAGGGTCACCCCCAACCTTGCCCTCCCACCACTCAAATGTTTCCGGATTTCTGGATCTAGGGTTCTTCGCCGCCGCCCAGAAGTGGGAGAAAGAGATCTCTAGGTCAAGGATCGGGTGGGGAGGGGATTTTATACCAGCGCTGTCGCCCGCGGGGGTGGGGTGGATAGCCCCCACGTGTCGCACATCCGCCATTGACGGGTGGTTGGTGGGGTTTGGGTGCGCCCCGGTTCGGCTCGGTCCTGTTGCGCGCAGGTCCGCCCGGCTCCCGTGTACCGCAGCATCACGTCCCGTACCGCCCAGCACCTCCGGCGCGGTGGTCGTCGGCAGGATTCGGTCCCGCACCTTGGCGAAGTGACAGGGGAAGGAAACCACGTCACCGATGTCGACCCCTTCCCCCTCACGGAGGAAGCGCGCGTCAACCGTGACACCACGCGTATCCATGAGGACAAGGCGGAGCGCATCGTGTCGCTGAACAAGCACGCCATCGTTGAAGGAGATCGTGCGCGCTAGAAGGTCGGCGGCGTACGAGACTCGCCAACGTGTGTCGGGCTCGCCGCCATTCCCTCCGCTCGTGCTCGCCATGATCCAGTTGTCGCGTGCCTGACCCGTGGCTCGTGCCTCTTTAGATAGTCTTTTCAACAGCGACATACACACAGTTTTCCTTGGGAAACCACTCGACCAATAGTAGAAGGTATAGCTAAACGAGTGATTCCTTCTCAACACAGGAAATTTATCAGGGAAAAGGAGAGCCGTTGTAGATGCTCTTAGTAATAAGTTTCATCGCCCCCAACAAGCTCCGTGGGTGTTTTCTTCTCTTTCAACAAGGCTCAGTGGTGGATTGAGGTTTAGGGTCAAAATCTGAACAAATCTCACAAAGGTTTCAGCATACTATCAGTACTAACTAGCAAGAGTAGGTTTTATTAGTTTATAAGATCGGATTCTCAATTCTCACACGACTTCAAACTGAATCCACGCATTTTAAACCTGTAGAAGTGCATGCTCTAACCAATGCAACCAAAAGGCCGATCTGATGGAAGAGACTAGGCAGCACATTATACGTCAACACTCCCCCTCACGTGTGGCTCCCTCAGGCCTAAACGTGGACCGAAAGTGGGCTGCAATTTTAATTGCGCCAATCGGGTCTTGAACTCGAGACCTCTTGGCTCTGATACCATGTAGAAGTGCATGCTCTAGCCAATGCAACCAAAAGACCGATCTGATGGAAGAGACTAGGCAGCACATTATACGTCAACAAAACCTATTTAAAAAGCTTTCGGCTAGATTTTACTCCCTCCGTCCCATAATATAACGGGACGGAGGGAGTAGTTGGCATTCCAACATACATAACTGTTAACGTATAAATGTATAGTCTTCTCTTTCATCAGATCGGTCTTTTGTTGCATTGGATAGAGCATGCACTTGTAGATTTTAGGAGCCAGGTAATAGTTAATAATCACCAGAAGAAAGCAGAACTGCAGAAACAAATAGGGTTACAGGTATCAGTAATCCAAATCCAAAGTTTGAAAAGAACTGAAATTTCTTCGTCAGACCCAACATCAGTAATAGAGTGATACAAGGATCACAGAATAACAGAACTACTGTACCAGGGATCATCATGGGTTTGCATCTTTTATTGGTCAGACGAGGATCCACCCGTTCGTATGATTCATCTGAATAGTTAGTTATTTTCTCTACGAGCAAGTACTACGGCTATTTTCTCATACTCAAAAACTGCACAGTCGGTATAGTGGAGATATTAAGCATGATTGTCGCCCTAACAAGTAACACTACCTGAGATTGAGACCGAAACCAGTATGATACAACTTGTTAATTACTACTCCCTTTGTTTAAACTGCCAAAACGTCTTACATTTGTGAAAAGAGGGGGAGTACCTCCCTTCCAAAATAAAACAAGTTCTGGGTTGGTACTCCCTCCCAAAATAAAACAAGTTCTGGGTTGGTACTCCCTCCCAAAATAAAACAAGTTCTGGGTTTGTTCCAAGTCAATCTTGAAATGGAAACAGTGCTTATTTCCTCATCATGCGGTAAAGAACATTAAAAAGATGGGCAGCAACAACGGCAATTGATAGAATGGTAGAAGGATCATATAGATCTACCAACATTATTGAACTATAGTTCCAGATGAATATAACAACACTCTCCAGCCAAAATTATGATACGAACAATCTGCGGGGCAGAAAGGAAAAATGAAACTGATACAGATTACCGGTTCAAGAAATTAGGAAAATTGCTAACACAACACATGGATGAGATAAGTAAATAGATGCTCTTCTTGACAAGCTAATAAGCAAACGATGGTTCACCGGGCCGGAAGCTCCGGTAGATGGAGGCTATCACTGGGACAAGACCCAGCAGCGCGATCTGGACCTGCTCCGATGTGCTTGTCCTGACGGTGATCTGTCCGCTCAGCTTGTTGTTGAGCCCAAGGCGAACAGCCATCTTTGAACCCCTTCCAATCGAGAACTGGGACTGCAGATTAGCCCCCAGGGCAAGGTCACGGCGCCACTTCATGAGGGACAGGCCCAAGGTTGACAAGGACTGACCAATTGGATAATCTTTGTCTTTTAAGCGCGCTTCCAGGTTGGCTCCATAGGCGGTATCCCCTTGAGCTCGCATTGCGCCTGTGCTTGCCACTAACGCCAGCCTCTTGCCAACAGAGAGCTGGTCCTCGACCTTCAGCCCAGTTGCCACAATGTCACCCAAGAAAGTCACAGAGAATCCTCCAGTGGTCTTGTTCTTCTTGATACTCTTGAATTTGGTCTCACCACGGAGAATATAAGCAAGCTGCCGCCCAACAGTCTGGATGTCAAAACCAGCAAGGGAAGACGCATCCTCCCCATGCTTTGCTGAGATGGAAGAATCCAAATGGATGCTGAATTCCTTCTTGTCCTTGGTAACCTGAACTGCCACAGTACCTGGGAATTTGTTAAGGAGAGCGAGCGACTCTTCAACGCTTACTCCATCATAGCCACAGTCATGATCCCACCCATGTGCATCTAGAACAGGCCTTGCAAGGACAGTAGAGGTTGGTTCCAGAAAGCGGTAACGGTATGTCGGATTGTCACAATCAAATGAAGGAGGCAGCACCATGTCAGGCAAGGGAACTGAAACATTTTCTGGAGGAGGATCCTGATCGTTTTCGCCTGCGATACTAGCATACCCATAAGCATCCATATCAGACTTGCCTCTCTTCATCTCCTTTAACCTGCGGAGCTCATCCTTCCACTGTTTCTTCTGCAGAAGCTTGACCCTGTAATCATACTCGTCAAAATAAGCATTCTTCTGCTCTTTTGTGAGCCTTGCAAGCTGCGCTTTGGTCAAAGGCTTGAAGGGAGGAAGCTGATCATATTCCTCTTCATCTTCATCTTGTTCTATATCAGAATACTCATCCAAATCAATATCAGAATCTCCTTCATTACCACCCTGATCAGGTGAAAGTTTCGGGTGAGCTCTTGACTGCAACAGGGAGGATAGCAGGAAAGGAAGTGGCGGGGAGCGGAAACGGAACCCAAAAAGCTTCCCAGGAGAAGGATCCTGAAGCTTCAAAAGTGAGTTGGCTTCTGATAATATCTTCGATGAGTAGCACAAGAGCAGCATTTGATGCCTCCAACTTTGGCCATTTGGAAGCACTTTCTGACCCTCACGGTTCTTCCGGCAAGAAGGATGGTTCTCAACAAGGGCTACTGGGTTCATCAGACGCATATCCCCTGCAGCCTGCCTGATGGATTGCTGGATAATGTGGGATCGCTGTGCCATCAATACCTCATATGTCATAGGGGCACCGTTGAGGCCTTCAGGAGGAGCAGAAGCAGCATGGGTGAGAGCAACAATGGCGTTGAACCATATGGAAGAACCCAGAACAGAAGTAATGGTTTTTAGAAGAGGCAAGTCATTAAGATCACGGCTCAGACTATCGAGACGGTCCACATATAGAACGATATCTGGGGGACATCTCTTGGTATATTTCTTGACAGATGCGAGAATTTTCCTGTTGGCTCCTTGGTCCATCACATTGGGCCGAAGGCCTGGTGTATCAATGATCCGTATCTTCACACCATCCACGTTACCAACAATTTCACGCACGCTGGTGGTGGCTGCACCAAAAGCATCAGTTTTGGACTTCACTTCGCCAAATATAGAATTTATAGTTGCACTTTTGCCAACTCCAATCTTTCCCAAGACGAGTATGTTGCAGGAGAAGCTCAAATCCTCTTTTCCCTCCGCTTCAAGCAGCAAGGCTTTCTTTCGTGCGTTCTCAAGGCTGAAAGCTCTGTTTGTCTGCCTTCCATGTCGGATACCCTCAGCAAGGCTCAGACGGTACAGCACTTGTGCTGCTACTGTTTCTTCAGGGGTCGCACCCAATTTATAGACAAGGCGCAGAAACTTTACACGAATCAACTCAACCTTGTCATGCAATTTCTTCTCTTCCTCTGTCATCTCGTCATTAGGCTCAGCAGTCACTGCCAGCTCAGAGGGGCTGAAGAGGTTTGACCGGGCAGGTTGGCGGGGGGCAGTTGGCCGCAAAGATGGGGCTGATGAGCCCAGACCAGCAGGTCTATCCATGGAAAAGATTCTGGAACCATCTTGCGAAGAAACTGTGATGTTCCCATCAGGGGATGCACCGGTAGCCGCTTTTAGTAGGGCAGCCAAAGCAGCAGAATCGAACCCCTTCTCATCATCATCCTCATTATCGTCGTCCTCGTCCTCAGAATCATCAAGAACAATTTGTCCATCCATGCTATTAGTGTACTCCCTTGAGCTGCTCAAGCCAGACACAGGACTACCACTTGAGGATCCTTCACCAAGCTCCTTCATTATCTGCTTTGCAGCTTCAGAGTTCTCTATGATCGCAAGTCGAGCAGGACTCCTGTCAAAGCTCACCTCATCATCGTCCTCATCACCCTCATTACCACTCCCGTCTTCCTCATCAGCTGCAGCTAAAACTATCTCATCATCAACAGCCTCTACTTCACGGTCAGCAACATCTTGAGCACCTTCATTCTCCTCACCACCTGTGTCTTCGTCATCAGCTGCAGCTAGAGTTTTCTGATCATTAGCAGCTGCAGCTAGAGTTTTCTGATCATCAGCAGCTGCAGCCACAACTATCTCATCATCACCAGCCTCTTTTTTGTGGCTAACCACCTCTGCAGCAGATTCATTCTCATCGACATCATCATTGTTTTCCTTGACTGGTTCTGGAGCCAACTCCCGAGACAAGATAACATCATCACCACCAGCAACAACACTCTCAACCTCCGTAGGCTTCTCAACACCAACATTTTCCACAGTTCCACTAGCAACCACCTGGTCCTCTGCATTTTGTGCCTTCTCATTGCTTTCGGTAAGCGGAACATCTACGCTTGAAGGAGCAAGCTTCACCAAACTCTCCGAGCTAATGTCATCGATAACCTGGTATGGATCATTTGAATTCTTTATATCCCCAGTCCACATTAATGAACACTACTAGCAAAAGAATTAGGTAGAACATGACCACTTACCTCGGGACTTGCGTCGCTTTCTGGCTCGGGCATTGCCTCCTCATCTTTCTCATTAGCCTGGTAATCCAAGCTACCATTGTCAATAACCTGGTTTGGATCATTTATTTGTTTTAAACTCCAGTAGTGTCAACATTACTAGGTAGTAGCAACGAAATCACATTGAGCATGTCCACTTACCACCGGGCTTGCATCATTCACCTGATCAGGCTTTGCAGCCTCGTCTTCCACATTAGCATGGTTCTCCACTGGGCTTGCATCATTCACCAGATCAAGCTTTGCAGCCTCGTCTTCCACATTAGCATGGTTCTCCACGGTGCCGTTATCAACAACCTGCTTCATTACATTTGAATTGTTCACATCCTCTACTGGTGTCAAGACAACTAGTAACAGAACTTGAAAACGAATATGTCCACTTACCACTGGAGTTGCATCGCTCTCCGCCTCGGGCTTTGCCGCCTCCTCTTCAACATCAGCACGGTTACCGTCATCAGTAACCTGGATTGGGTCATTTGAATTGTTCATAAGATATCATACCAATATCAATTCTATCAACAAAAAGTATCTGATTGAAGAGGCCCACTTACCACTGGACTTGCATCGCTTTCAGGTTCCTGCTTTGCAGCCTTGTCTTCCACATCAGCCTCATTCTCCAATGATGCTTCTGGAGCTTCTTCACCTCCCACCGCCACCAACTCAGCAGGCGCTTCAGCCTCACCGCCCAAATTGCCATTGGCTTCAGCTGTAGGAGCCACCTTATCCTCCGGCTCCGCCGCCTCCATGGTCGTGGTGGGCACCGTAACCGCCTTCTCGCTGTCAAACTCACCATCATCTTCGCCTCCAGTGGCCACCTCTGCACGCTTCTCACCCTCTGGTTTCTCCTCGGACAATTCAGCGTCGAGTGCCACGTTGCCCACTTCCTTGGCCGCCAAAGTGGCACTTTCCTCTGGTTCGTCTGTCAATTCAGGCTTCTTATCACCTACCAGCGCATCAGGGGGTGGCAGGGAAGCATCCCCCTCGCCCAATTCACCATTGTCGGACTCAGACTTCGCTGCAACAAGCGCCTGCACCAACAACGCAGCCTTCACATCTTCCACCGACAATTCCCGGTCACCTTCCTCCTCCTTGGCCGCAGCCGCCTCCTCCTCCTCCTTCTCTTCTCCCGCCCCCTCACTTGCATCTTTCCCATCTCCTACCGCTGCTTCCACCTCCCCGCCGTCCTCCGCCTCCACCACCCCGCCGTTGTTGGCCTCCGAACCAGTAAAGCTCCGGTCTTTCCCCTCAAATCTCACCTCCTCGCCCTCCCCTATTCCACCCACCTCCGCCGCCGCCGCCCCGGCACTCTTGGGCCCCTCCGCCACCGTAGCCTCGTCCGCATCAGCGGCCGGAGGCCGCTCGTCGGCCACGGGCGCGACTCGGGCGTCGGTGGTCGCCATGCTGCCGCCTCTTGCTCCGCCCACAAGCAAAGCAGCAGCAGAAGTCGTCGGATTCCGTCGTGGGAGGAGGAGATGGAGGGGAGGGAAGAGGGGAGGAGAGGATAAGGTGAGGGTTTTAGGTTAGGCTACTCGATTTATCTCGCGAGTATATATAGCTCAATTCGATTTGGGTCTGGTTTGGCGTGTAATTCTGGGACGAGATGGCAGCCAGCCAGGGGCCAGGGGTGAGATGAGAAAGCAAGCAATGGGCAGATTTGGGGGGCTGGTGATAAGGCGCTTTTTCTATTGCCTCCTTACTCCTTTTCTATTTTCTGTTCTGTGTTTGGGGTTTTTCTTCATAGAAAGTGCATCAGATATTTATTAAAAAAACAGGAAACGATAGAAAAGAAGAAGAACAACAAGACGCAAAACGCCCTGTAAAATATAAAATTATATCACAAACTACACGCGTTGACTTCTTATTCTATTTGATTATTCGGCGTCTGCCGAAGCTTGAAAAATTACTAGGGAGGTTTTTTGACATGCTTCCTCTTACCTCCTCTTTTCACACGAGAGGTAAAAGTATAAAATAGATTCGAATTGTTGATTTTATTAAGTAGTGGGTCTAATTAACTCTTACTTTCTTACTT
>NC_041381.1:173526745-173528709 GCF_002162155.2 Triticum dicoccoides
GTAAGAGGGAGCATGTTAAAATTGCTCCTAGACAGTAAGAGGTGGGAACACCTGCAAACACCTACATTATACAACGCTTTGAAGACTGCAATAGCCATTCAACGATAACAACGAGATATAGTAGTCGTGGAAGGAGCACCAGTTGACCAATTTATAACAAAAACAGGACCGAAAATCATACATATATGAATTCTTAGTGGAAACTCAAATTCTTAAAGGAAAACTGACTACAACCTCGCCACCACCTAGATCGGTGGCTCATCGGGCACTTCAAGTCGCCCAGCGGCCCACCGGACCGCAATTCACACCCAGGCGGGGTCGTGCAACACGCCTCCAAGCCTGGATTCCTTTCCTTGGCCTTGAACTTGAGCTCCTCGCCTAGATCTGTGACTTCCACACCCAATAGCTCCCTCGAGGGTTGCTTAGCGCAATTCTCCACATCACCATGTCTCACCTTCAAATCATAGCACATTGTCGCACCCTCTACATCTACCACTCTCACATCACGTGCAAGCCCACCATCGTTCACCATGTGTAACACCCCCAGTGTCATGCTACAGTAACCCTCTATGATTAAGCTAATCATTTTTCCAAACAGTGCTTAATCACCCTGTTCAATATCCCATTTGAATTTCCAGTCAATTCAAATTCAAGTGAAGTTTGAAATTGCTCAAAAGTTGCTGGAAAAATGTTCATCAATTGTCAAAAAATTCCATAACACTCCTTTGTTAAGGAACACAACATCACTTTTGTGCAAAGATGAGCATTAGCTATTATAACAACACCAATTCAACATTTTAAAATGCTACCATATTTATGAAAAATACCAAATGAATTCTTATGGTCTCCAAAAATATTTGTGGCACTGTCTAATATCACCAGGGAATAAAAGGGGCACTTCCCATATTTTTCCAAGGAAAATGGCATGCCCAATATTTTCTTACCCATCTCTGATTAAAAAAACAGAAAAGCAAAGCTGTTTAAATAAAAGAGAAAACCCTTGGGCCTAGCCCACCTTATCCGGCCCAGCTCCCCAGCTCGACAGCCCACTTACCCATCCCCTGGGTCGTCCTCCTCCTCCCCTGTTCATCCGTCCGGGGCTCCTCCCGCGCGTCCCCGCCGCACCACATCGTCGGCGCTGCCTAGGAGGGGACAAGAACGACGCGACCCCCCCGGCCTCGTCAGTTCCCCCTCGCACAAATATCTCCCTCTCCCCTCCCCTCCTCAGATCCGCCAAGATGCGCTCGCCCGAGCGGGCTCGTCGTCGTTGTCGCATCGTGCGCGTGGCCGCCGGCCCTTGTGCCCCGTCCGCTCGTATCTCGGGAGGTCCTCGGCGTCGACAACGTCGCCTGCCTCGCGGGGTTGAAGATGGTGTGCCGCCTCGATGTCGTCTTCTTTTTCCCCTCCGTCCGCTTCGGGTCGCCGCCGCCTCCTTCGTCTCCGGCCGCCGCGCGTCTTCCCCGGGCCTTCCCAGCAACGATCGTAAGCCACTGCTCCTCCTCCTCCTCCCCTTTAGGTCGCCTGCACCTCGTAGCTTCTTCGCCGCGTGGCCGTGCTCCGGCCGCCACCATGGTTGTGAGCATCACGCTCCCGAGCCACTACGACCTCGCCCGTTCGCCCTAGCGCGCTCATGGAGCCCCGCAGTTGCTGCCCCGCTGCTCATCTTGCTCGCCCGCGTCGCGTATCGCCGTCTCCGCGTAGTCCCGAACGTCGGCGCGCCTGCCGTGGTCACTGCGTCCAACTCCGAGCACCACCGCACCCATGGGCACGTCTCCTCGACGCGCGTCGTCGCCCTCTCCCTGTAGCCGCTTCCGGCTGACCAAATGGTCGCCGGAGCCGCGAGTCCGGCGAGCCCCATCGCCTCTGTACGCCACCGCTAGCAGCTGTCGCTGCCGCCGGAGCCCTTCGCCTCACGCCCGATATCCCCCCCCCCTCTCGCTCGCCGCTCCTGCCACTTGGGTGTG
>NC_041381.1:173529023-173548691 GCF_002162155.2 Triticum dicoccoides
CCGACCGCGCACCCGACGCCGAAGCCCCAGCGCACACACGTGCTTGTGCGTGTTCGGGCGGGCGCCCACGCCACCCTCGCACCCGTTTCACCCTCTCCAGTGGCCCCCCTGTAGTTAAAAAAGTATTTAATTTTAGAAAAAATAATTAATTAATTAGTGTGTTAATTAATTTAATTAATCCTGTTTAATTAAACTAATTAACTTAATCCAATTAACCTAATGAACTAGGTTAGAGAACTAAATCTGTTTATTTAATCTGTGTCAATGCCAGGCGGACCCCATGTGTCGGTTTGACCCAGTCAACTCCCTGTTGACTGCAGACGTCATGATGACGTCATGCTGATGCAATAACTCCTTTTTAGAATTAATAGTAATTTCAGAATATTGTTTGAATCTTTGAAAAATCATAGCAATTAAACCGTAGCTCGGATCGAAAAACTTTCTACATGAAAGTTGCTCAGAACGATGAGACGAATCCGAATACGCGGTCTGTTTGCCCGCCACACATCCCTAGCATAGCAAACGTTGAACTTTTCCCCTCTGGTTCATCTATCTCACAGACGTCCGGAACTGGGAAAACTTTTCCGGATGCTTTCCCCCTTCGCCAGTATCGCCTAGCACCGCGTTCCAACACCTCTAGCCCCGCTTATTATCTTGTTATGCATATGTTTGCGTGTATTTACTGTTTCTTCCCCCTCTTCTCTTCGGTAGACCCCGAGACCGCTGTTGATGCCGCTGTGATCGACTACGTTGACGACGACCCTCCTTCTTGTCTGAGCAACCAGGCAAGCCCCCCCTTTGATCATCCCGATATCGCCCATTCTATACTCTCATGCTTGCATTAGATTTTGCTACTGTTATTGTTTGCTCCTATTCTGATGCATAGCCTGCTTTTGTAACCTGCTCATTGTACCTTACCTGCTTATCCTAAACTGCTTAGTATAGGTAGGTTAGAGATCCATCAGTGACCCCCAGTACTTGTCCTTGTTGCCCCTGCTTCATCATTGATGACTCGATCTGCGTGATCGACGACTAGAGCCCGACACCTCACATCACATCACGCCCCTTTTGTTGCTCGACTCTGCAGAGCTACTACCGAGTGCCGAGGGTGATCCCTCATAACGCACTCCTGGTGATAATTCTGTAGTGTAGCTATTCGGTCGTGGTCATCGAGGGTGATTTCCTCTTTCACCATTCTCGATGCGGCTCTGTCGTTCAACACCTCAAGTGTGAACCTCGAGGGTGGTCCCTCTTATGTTCACCTTGATGATTACATCGAGTGGAATCCTCCGGGGGTGATTCCTCGGGTTTTCCCCTTGATGTTTGGACACACGGTTACCTTCACTTTACTTGAGACCTTGGTGAAAGTCGGGCGGGCCCGGAGAGCACCCGCAAGATAATGACGTGGCATGGCCGGGCATTCTGAGCCCTTGTCGTAAGTCCACGAGACGGGGCGACGGGGTCACTTTCGATCGTGAGTCTCTGCTTGTCTCCGCAAGCTAATAATACACTATGGTTTGGGTATTTGTTCTGAGTTGACCTTTACACACTAACCACCACGCGAGAATAGTTATGGGCCTCGACGTCATGGTATCAGTCAAAGCTTTGTAAGATGTCCATAGCATTGTGGCACGGTCGGATCGTGCTGGCCATCCGAGGCGGTGCTGGTATCCACCCCGCACACAACAACCCGGAGTGCTGTGGGCGATGGGCCCAAGACCCCGGAGTGCTTAGGATGTAGACCGGTGGGGACCTCTCTGCTGAGCCTAGGTAGGGCTACGACGTGTTGATCTTCTGAGGGCGGGCATTGACCCCAGAAAGGTGTGTCCGGCCAGAGTGATCGAGCGTGTTGGATAACATGGTGCACCCCTGCAGGGAAGTTATATATTCGAATACTGTGTCCACTGTAATGGACGTTCAGACTTATATCCTGATCTTATACAACTACAAATGGATACTTGAGATATGTGGCTCCGGGATTGCTTTCTCGCAGGGAGTCAAGGAAGGATCTCTGGGCATTAATGTTACAACATTCTTGTTAATTATAAACTGCTATTCTTTACTCTTCTACTTGCTGCAAGATGCTCGGAGCTGCTTGAAGATGCTAGTCTTCGATAGGCTAGGCCTCTCCCCTCTATTCTGGCATTCTGCAGTTCAGTCCACAGTTACAACCCTTCCATTTGATACCAATGCATACTTAGTATAGATCTGATGCTTGCAAGTACTTTGGATGAGTACTCACAGTTGCTTTGCTACCCCTTTTCCCCCTTCTTTCTTCTTTCCGGTTGATGCAACCAGATGGTGGATCCCTGGAGCCAGATGCTACCGCCGATGGATGCTGCTACGTGAAGACCGCCGACGACCAGGAGTAGTTAGGAGGTCCCAGGTAGGAGGCCTTGCCTCTTTGATCGTTGTTGCTTTTGTGCTAGCCTTCTTAATGCATCCTTGTTTAACTTATGTCTGTACTCAGATATTGTTGCTTCCGCTGACTCTTATGTATCGAGCTTTTGTATTCGAGCCCTCGAGGCCCCTGGCTTGTAATATAAAGCTTGTATTATTTTAATTTGTGTCTAGAGTTGTGTTGTGATATCTTTCTGTGAGTCCTTGATCTTGATCGTACACATTTGCGTGTATGATTAGTGTACGATTGAATCGAGGGCGTCACACCATGAAACAAGCAAAAGTGACTATGTCGTTGTCGTCTGTCGTGTAGGCTTTGCTTAGCAGCCTCCTCAAACAACTACTAGGGGAAGAGAAGCTGAGAGGGAGGCCCGGCGACTATGGTTTTGGGAGCCGCATGTGTCGCCCTGGGAGGGGGTTCCATGGCTGAAAAAATATTATCAAATATCTTGTAGGGTCTTGTTCTTTCGGGGTTATGTGGTCTGGTTGCATGGCTTTTCCTAATTTTCCTTCTTTTGCATGGAATCGTATAAGTGTAATTGAAAGGTTATTATTCTAAAGTAATAGATAGCAATTACAATAAAATAAGTTAAATGGTGCTACTTTACACTGCCTCCTCCCTTAACATAGGATGGAGGGGCAACAAAGTGATGAAGTTCCGTGCACGGACATAAAAAAGGAAAAATCTTATTGTTTTGTCTATCTATTTTATATTTTGTATATCATCTAGATAAAACTTTTTAAGATTGTGTACTAAAATAGCCTATATGCATAACAAATATGTTTTGGCACCATATATTTAAGAAAATATATAACTAAATTGCAAACTAATGAGAAATCTATGATATAAGCACTGCAAGATGTTACCAGAACTATGTTTTTAAGTGCCTATGGGTCTCCCCTCCATTGCCATCTATAGATAACACAAGTACAGTCTCTTAAAAAAGGACAAGGAACAGTAATTAGACTATAAACTGAATACATGGCCATTCGCTTGTTTTAATTTTGTTTTATGGCCATGATGTATGCTCCCTTCATTTGGAAATATACAGCGTACATGTTTTTTAAGATTTTAGGTTGACCAGAGATTGGTCAAACAATATTGTTTATATTATAAAAATCATATCACTGGATTTGTATTGAAAAGCACTTCCCAATGGTATCACTTTTCTGAAAGAATCTTTCGATCTATTAATACTATGTCATGATAGTACAAAGAATACTAGAAATAACAAAAATTACAACCAGATCAGTGGACCACCTAGCGACGATTACAAGAACTGAAGCGAGTTAAAGTCATGCCCTCATTCATCATCACTCTATCATTGGAGTCGAGCAAACCTTGTTGTAGTAGACAATCGAGAAATCGTCGTGTTAAGGTGTCCCATAGGACCATGGCACTAGAACAACAGTCATTGCCGATGATGATAAGCGTAAATCGGAAGGGTCAAGGTTGTAAACAAACTGATGAAAATGATGGTCAATCGAATCCATATGGATTTGACGCAGACGAACGTAGACAAAATCCAAGAAGATCCACCCAATACCAGTGATGACAGAATCCCGTGAGATCTACCAAAGACACACTTGCACGCTCTCTTCTGATGCTAGACGCACCGTCGTGACAAGAATGGGATGTGGGAGACAATATTCCTATTATGGGACATTGTAGCCGCCTCGCAACCCCACAAGACACTAAAACTACCTAAATCAAGAATGGGATCCTTCCTGCCGACGAGTGGCCAGGGTACTCCGCACCTCTATGGCCAAAGGGATGCCGGAGGCAGGACGGATCAACGGTGGCGCCAACTGAAGGATGAAACCTTACTCACCTATTTTGTGTCACCTCATTGGCAGGAAGGGAATGGTTCTCCCATTGGTATTTCTTTTTGTATGAGGTAATCGACTCAGTTAGACAAATTGTCAGTTAAAGTCAATTTTTTGGAAAACATGTATATCTTATATTTCTTGACGGAGAGAATAATTTTAGCATCCAATAGTTTTATAATGGGAAACACTATCGCTCAACAGGAGGATGTTTGTGTGCACGACGATCTCCTCTGTGGCCGTAAGATTTGATTTGGATCGGACAACTCAGAAGCAATCTCTGTCCTAGTACTTTTTTGCAACTTGCCCCTTATTTCAATTGGCTTGATCGAAACAAATGATCTGCTACAGAACGAGCACTCACAACCAGTAGCCAAGCCGAGCGTCGATGCATGTAGGTCGTCGTTGCCAAGCTCCGCCGCCTGTAGGTCGTCGTCGTAAGTGCATCCATGTTGAATCTCTGCTGCCAAACGCCTCTCGACAACCAGATCAACGGATCCAGAGATCCACCACACTGGTGTTGAGGGCCGTCAACCTCACTGTCGTCCTGGCACCACCAGCGCTGGCAGCAGCCACATCACCACACCATACGTCTACATCTACTCCAAGTTTTTGCAACAACAACAGTGCTGCGGAACAGCGACAATGGAAGACGACTATGTTAGTGTGTGATTGTCGGATTTAGGGCTCCGCAGACCCAAGAAAAGGTTCCAACTCTGGGGCGTGTGTGAAGAACTCAACCCCTTGAGCCAACCAGTTCGTCGCCCCCACGGCCTAGCTCAATGAACAAGGAAGAAGATGAACACGACATTTACCCAGGTTCGGGTCACCTTGCGGTGTAAGACCCTACTCCTGCTTTGTGGTGGATTTGCCTCACGAGGGGCTGAGGATGAACTAGTACAAGGGAAGAACAACCTCGTCAAGTCTGCTCTGGTGTGGGTGTGAGCTGATGAGGTTTCCATCCCCTCTCTTGATGGTGGCTAGCCTATACTTATAGTAGCATCGGTCCTCTTCCCCCAAAACGTAGGAGGGAAGGGACCCCACGGTGGCCAATTTGAAAGGGGGCAACTAGTACATCTTATCCTGACGAAAGGTGGTCTTCGCTTGCAAAGTCTTTGGTCGTGACGCTACGGTGGGCTCGGTGATGACATCCATCCTGCCGTCATGGCGGTTCTGGTCTCGTTGCACGGGAAATGGAAACCTTTGGCTGATTCCTCGGGACTCCACGCCTGTGCTTGCCTCCTTAGCACCAAAGGGGACACTGGCTCCTCTGCGCCCGCTGGTGCCCGCCTGGCCTTGGTCGTCATGGCTTGCGTCACCGCAACCTCATGAGGTTGATCACCTACATAGAAATCTCTGCTCGTTAGGAGGCAGCCTGGGGAGGCCGCTCCCTTGGGAGGTCTTGGCGTCGTCCGCCTCGCGGGGGTCTTGACTTGTTGATGTTGTAGATGGGTCGTACCAGGACATCGATGAAGCTATGCCATGGGCCGCAGGCAGGCAAGTTTGGGTACCCTGGTTTCCAGAACACCAAGAGTAGCCCCCGGGCAAGGCGCGCTCGAACTTGGCTTCGAGGCGAAGCCAAAGTGCAAGGGCAAAGCGCCGCAGGCCCCAATCGCCTGCGGGCCAGGCTGCCGCATGGCGCTTGATGGTACATGGGCGTCTCCACTTCCCCATGCTGCCTCGGCAACCGTCCGCCTTGACAACTGCCTGACGCACGCAGCTCAGCCATCATTGCCCGTTGTGCTCGCCTTCTGCTCCCCTTTCTTCGTGCGACTCGCGCCTTCCTCCCCAGATTCCACGTCAGCTTCGATCCACTCCGCCGCCATGGCCCCTAGTGCGAAGAAGGGGAAAGCCCGTGCGACCGCGGAGCCCTTACCGGGCCGGAGCCAGCGCTGGAACGGTCCATGATGATCAACCAGGAGGGATTGGACAAGGTCCGACAAGTCGTTGCTGCCGATTCCAGCGAGTGGAAGGCGATGACGGTCTGGCATGCGTCCCAATTCTTAGCTAATATGGAGGCCACCAAAATCCCCCTTCATCTCCATGCTCTCTTCGTCGGCCTACTGCCTCCGTTCTCCGATTTCTTCAACTTCATGCTCTCGCAATACCAGATCCACGCGTTGCATCTAGATCCTGGATCCATCATCCTCCTCTCCGCTTCCGCCTTCTTGTGTGAGGCCTTCGTGGGCATTACCCCATCCGTGGCCTTGTTCCGCCACTTCTTCTCGCTCCACTTGGTCGATGGCAGGCAACGCTTGGGGTGCATGTCACTCCAGGTGGTGGCGGCTCCGGCTGGCTCCGGCATTGACTTCATGATTCTCCCGGATACAAGGGGGTTCCGGAAGTAGTGTGTGTATGTGGATGCCACTGTGTTTAGCCTCCTGCTCCTTCTTCCATCAGCACCGGCGGAACCGAGTTTTGGTTGGGGGCATGTGGAGCTTGTCGACCGGCGGGTCATGTGCATCTTGTCCCAGCTGGCCAAGCTGCGGCAAGTGGGGGTGACGATGGCGATGGTGGTGAAGGAATTCGTCCGACGGCGCATCGCTCCGCTCTAGCGCCATTCTCACCCAATGTGGGCCTTCACCGGCCCTGACGACCCCATGAGGCTCCAAGTGCCTTCACTCCCCCTCAAGACGTTGCGCAGGGTGCTGCAGCTCTTAACTGGTGGAGAGCCCCCCGCGCTTCCCCTTGAGGGGCGCCCTTTGTACAACTGCCAAAACGAGAAGGCCTTCGCCGAGAAGATGTCGTACTTCGACGAGTGGGGGCTACTCCCCGAGGGCCACGGGGGGCCTCGTGACAACCCCCTCCTGGTGACTCTCGCACCTGGAGGTCCTGCGGTGCATGTTCCAGAGGTGGCCAAGGGGAAGCAGGCACTGCCGGGCGCTCCCGAGGTGGCCACTGGAGAACAGACGCCTCCATATGCTCATGAGATGGCCGCTGGGGAGCAGCCACCATATGCTCCTGGGGCGGCCGTTTCCAGCTCCACGGGCAGCAATGAAGGGGCCCCGCCTACGGATGCAGCTGCCACCCCCATCGGGGAGGGCTACACGCCGGCTACAGCGCGTCCCTTCCGGATCTTGGGGTATCTCGCAAGCGAAAGGGGCTCGGGCGTCGCTGCGACCTCGTCCCACGGACCCTGAAAAAGAGGAAGTGGATAGCTGTGAGTGAGTAAGTACCCCGTCCTCCTTGACTTTCGCATATCGTGTCCTCTTCTGACTTTTGCCCCTTAGGATCCCTTCCGTCGCGGGGGTGAGCCCACCCAGAGCGCGACCTCCAGAGGCCTCCTGTCCGGTTGTGACCCTAGGCCTCCCAAGCCGGGCGGCTGCGCATGAGGTGGTGTCCGTTCATGAGCCGAGGCCGCCGCTGGAGGGGCGCGGGCCTGCAATCCCAGCGTCCTTCTTGCGGAGCGACCTCTAGGGCACAGAGGCTGTGCCGAGGGCTCCTCCGCTGGTTCTTGCTGATGGTCGGGCGATCAGCGCGACGGCTCCATCTTCAAGAAGCGGGGCTGGACCATGCCATGCCCCATCCGAGGCTCGGGGAGCGGCCAAAGGAGCTCTGGCCACCGGTCCTTTGCTGGAGATGGGAGAGTCATCTTGCGCCCCTTCGGTAGACCGGGGCGCGGAGGAAGGGCCCGGTCGAGCGTTGGAGCTTGCACGCGGGCGCAGTGCCGTCCGTCATGACCTTCTCGGGAAAGCGACGAGCGCGCTAGTCCGCCTTGGGGCAGAGCTCGCCGACACCGACAAGTGGCTCGAGGCGGAGGGCCTCCGCCTGGCGCGCGAATGGCGCCAGCTGAAAGTCGCCATCAACCTCGAGCGCTTGTAGCACGAGTGTTCCCGTGTGGAGGCCGAGGAGTCCCTTGCAGCTTCTCGGGAGGCTTGCGCCTGCACCCTGGAGGAGGTCCAGGCCGTGGATCATCGTCGTGATGTGGCCGGGGAGCACGAGAAGAGCTTCGAGCCTCGAACGCCACCCTTGAGCGGCAGGTCCAGGCGCGCAGAGCCGCCCTTGCGGCGCCGCCAGGCAGGACCCCCACATACGAGGCGGGAGTCCGGGCGCGTGAGGATGCACTGGCGCTCGAGGCATTGGAGCATAGCCTGGAGCTCTAGCGACTGGAGGTGATGGAGCGCCAAGTAGCCAGAGCCGAGGATGCTCTTCCCTCTCGGGAGGCGAGGATCCAACAAGAGGTCGATCGGAAGGTGGCGGAGATCCGCAAGGCCCTTGTCGAGGAATATCACTGAAAACTGGGGCTCCAGGAGGCTCGCTTCAAGCAGCGGCAAATTGAACTGCAGGGCAAGGCCAACGCCCTCAAGGTGAAGCTGGCTGCAGCAGAGCGGTGCGAGAAGGCCTCCAAGGCGGCCCGGGCCACCGCCGAGGATGAGTTGTCCGCACTTCATCAGCAGGTTGAAGGTGTTACGTATCTCGTGGAGAGAGCCTCAGACGAGGCGGGCCGCCACCGAACGCTGCAGCACAAGCATCCCTTGATGTTCAAGACCTCAGGGTCAGGGCCAACTGGGCCCTAAGCAACATCTATGACGAGAGCATCTCCCGCCCGTACGAAGCTGATGATGCCGGTTACCTCCGCTTCTTCACCCAGGTGGTGAACTGCCTCGAAGGCGGGGCCGCGAGGGCGCGCCAGCTCGTAGAAGAGAAGAGTCGTGACCTTCTTGGACACACGTTCTTGCGTGTCTTCAGCCACCTTCTTAGCCTCGATCCCGACTTCGACTTCAGCACCGCGATATCCCCCGTGCCAGGAGTAACCCAGGGCGACTTGGCGAGCTAGGTGGACGACCATGTGGATGACCTGATCATGGAATTCTCCCTTGCCGACGATGTGGCTACGCTCATAGCCAAAGAGGGTGGAGCTGATGGTGATGACGATGACAGCGACACCGGCAGTATCATGTCTCGCTAGGCTTGTATTTCCCTGTTTGCCTGCCAAAATTTCAGATATGGCCCCGCGGGGTGTGAAAGCATTTTTTGGAGGGGGCTCCCTTGTAATGCATGAAACAATGATATGCCCTCTAAATTATTTTTGAAAATATGTCATTGTGAGCCGAACGGCTCCTGACTAGAGTAGTTGGCGTGGCTTAGCTTCTGTGTTCGCGGCCTTAGACGGGTTCTTGTATCGCAGAGACACGTTTCTCCTGAGACAGGCCCTCCGGAGCCCCTAGTCCGCGAAGTCTCAGGAGGGGCTTGCGAGAGCTTAGGGTCTCTTGGGGTGCCCCTGCTGGGCGTCGAGCTTTGCGGGAGTGTGGGGGGTGGCGCCCGATGGCGAGTGTCGGGCATGGTGCGTGCCTGCTGGTTTGCTCGAGAGTGTCGCTCGTGGAAACACTTGCCAAAGCTTTGGCAAGGTGTGCGCACGTGCAGACCCGCGGCAGTTATATCCTTGGCCCTGAGGGGGCCCTGATGCCACTTGGGCTAGCTCAGATGCGCATGCCACACCCAGCCTCCGCTCGCGGGGCGCTCGAGGGGAAACAGCAGGCAGGAGTCGTGCCTCCCAAACACAAATTAGAGAAAAGGAAACACCGCGAATCAAAAAATTCCCCTTTTTCTTTTAATAAATGTGTGAAACTTCGAATTTCATTCAAAAGCGGCAAATTGAATTACAAAAGAGAGCAAAAAAGATGGTTGTGTTCGCCGTCTACACTAGTCTTCTTACCAGCGTGGAGCTCAGTGCTTCCACTGGGCGTGGGCATAGTCATTGGAGGACAGTGTCGTCTGCTAGCGCGGAGCATGGTGATTCCACTTGGGCATGGGTGGGAGCCCCCGTGAGGCTTAGAAGCAACGCTCAGGAGACTCCGGGGCATGTACAACCCCACTCATTATTACATGAGAGTGTCACGAGCGGAGACTTGAGGGGTACTCCTTGCTTCCCGCACGGGCACCCCGCCCCGTGCATATCCCGACCATCGTTGGGGCGTCCGGAAACCAGGACAGGACCAAGGGGTAAGGGGCTACGCAGGTGGTGGTCAGGTGGCCGCAGGCCCTCGACTAGGGGAAGGGCTCGCCGATGCCTTCCCCGGCGGAGGACCCACTTTAGGATGGCACACGCCACCATAGTGGTGGCGCCCTGCACCTCGCGACGTGGGGGAAGCTCTGGCGCCAAGCTTCCCCTGCGCGACCTCCCAGTGCGGCCTGCCTGCCTGAGGCGGGGCCAACGTCTGGAGGTGTGTCGCCGTAGCGTGGTTTACCTGCGATCCAAGGTTAGTGTGACATGTTCTAAAGATATTGGTCGTAGCTAGCGACCGTTGCTGTCGAAGATGCTGGCGAGGCGCTGGGTTGGCTTGTAGGGGGTCCCGGCCCCATGTGGCCTTGGCGATCCTGACGTCTCGGCCGATGGAGGGGATGTGTACGGGCCTCTCCTTTGTTCGTACCACGAGCCCTCCAATGGCGGAATGGAGGCACCAGGGGCCACCGTGATAAGGCCAACCCCTAGTCCCTTTGCTCCGCTGTCCACCATCTCCGATGTTCTGCCTTGCCAGCCTGGAGGTGACTCTTCACCGTCGCCTTGGTAGAGCCCACCTAACCTAGTCACACCTCGGGGGCGCGCCCCTTGGGTCAGGAGGGCGGCGGCGCGTGTGGGATCGCCTCCGTGGGGCCCTCTGGGCTCCCCCCAGGTGGACGAGCATACGCAGTAAGGGTGGGTGTCATGGAATTAACACGTCAGATGTCCTAGTGAGAGGACTTAGTCGTGGAGCCATCGCAACGAGATTAGCTAAAAGGGGTTAAACCGGACAAAGGACACAGGGAGTTTATACTGGTTCGGCCCCTTGCAGTGAAGGTAAAAGCCTATGATCCAATTGTGGTGGAATTGATGGGGTCTCGATGAGTAGGGAGCGAATCCGCTTTACCTATCTCTCGAGTTGTTGTTTCTTGTCCCTAAACCGCCGCCGGGTCGTCCCTTTATATACACAGGTTAACACCCGGCGGTTTACAGAATACCGAGGCTGGCTCATACACGTGTCCGGCTCGGTTTCTACCTTTCACTAACTTATAATATAAGTTACACATCTCATGGCGGTTTATGACTATGGGCCCTAATCTACCCTTGGGCCCTAGGCCTCTAAGCTTCAATAGTAAAGTGCTATATTCCTTGTCTTCATGAGCTTCAATATGGATGAGCATAACCCGGCCCCTCCTGGGCGGTTTATACTCAGTAGTTATATCCCCAACATTAGGCCCGAGATTGATTTGAACCCGTTCATGTCAATCTTCAACATTTTAGGGAAAACTCCTCGTATGATCCTTGTAAACCGCCATGACATCTCCTCCATATGATCTTGGTAAACCGTCGTGACGTCATCTTCTAGGATTATAATAAATTGCCATGACGTCATCTGTTTGTAAAAGATCTATAAACATATCCTTTTTATTAATGACCCTCCGAAAACCAAGGCAACAGCTGTGTCAGATCCACTTTTTGGTTCCTCGATTCCTGCGCATGTCACTTATCCCTTCACCTTATTAATATGGCCAATGGTCATTCTTTCCTTTCCCCTTCGTGCCCCTTCGCCTCATCTTCTTGCTCGCGTCGCCTCAGAGCTCGTGCGCAGCCGCCACCGTCGATCTTCGCGTCCGCACCGCCAACGGCCGCTGCATCAACCTGATCGTACTAGAGAAACTTGATGCCTCCTCCGCTGTTCAGCAGCATCAGTAAGTTCTTCTTCTTCTCATTTAACAGATCTGCATTAGGGTTTCCGATGTTCATCCGTGTTCTTCAGCTTTCCTCGCTTTCTTCTTTTAGATCGCATAGTTTAACCTGAATCTGATAGTAAAGGCGAGACAATAATAGTTTAGCATCCGTTTTCAATCATAGAAAATACCCTTCTCTGCCTAAGATCCCTTCTGATCATGTGTGTTCCTCTGCTGTCGTGTCTTTAGGTCTCAAATTTATCTCTTTTTCAGAACTGCTGTAGATCCAGATTTATGACACAAACTTGTGAAATCTGTTTGTACAACACTTAGGGATATTTCAGATCTGTAACTTCCACACCATTGTAGGCGGTTTGTACTTTTCAGAAAATGATAATCCGCAGGTACCATTAGCCCTCTTTATAAACCGCCAACTCATCCTTGATATGAAATTCTGGGTTATTATACATATGGGTTTCGGTTTGTTTTTCTGTCTGTAAGCCAGACTGTCTGTATTAACCAAAATCTTAAACCGGCCTTGGTCCTCTTTTCCAGCTTCTTGTTCCAATGGCTAAGATGTTTTATGCTTGCA
Source organism: Triticum dicoccoides (assembly GCF_002162155.2). Classification (NCBI taxonomy): domain Eukaryota; kingdom Viridiplantae; phylum Streptophyta; class Magnoliopsida; order Poales; family Poaceae; genus Triticum; species Triticum dicoccoides. The sequence goes on from NC_041381.1 coordinate 173,541,472, forward strand.
ATTGGGTCCCTTCCCGAGTTACGAAAGAGCAGTTGACTGGGTATGTTTTGACTCGCGCTTTAGCGAGCAAGGAAACCATCCATTGGAGAGTCCCCGGTTTAGAGAATCCTCCTGAACCTTAGGATGGAGAAGTAGTTGTTTTTACTGATCATCTGAACCGAGGGTTCAGCCCACCCGGGTCAAAGTTCTTCCGTGATGTTCTTGCTTACTTGCAACTCCACCATCAATATATTGGGCCAAACTCTGTGTCCAATATTTGCGATTTCCAAGTGTTTTGTGAGGCCTATCTTCAAGAAGAACCCGCAGTTGATTTGTTCAGAGATTTCTTTTATTTGAACCGTCGCACAGAATTCTCAGACGGACCCAACACTGAGCTTTGGTGGGATGTCAATTCAAAAGAGGAGAGATGTCACTTTCCCCCATGCCAAGCTTCATAGTCATCCCAAGGACTGGAATCAGACTTGGTTTTACTGCAAAGACACATCTCCATCTGGCGAAAATCCTCTGCTGGGTTACCGCCCTCACCGTCTGAGCAATACTCATCTGTTCCCTCAAAGGCTGACTGCCAAAGAACGGTCCACCTATGCGCCACAACTTTCCAAACTCAGAGCCTTTATGGCCAACGGTTTAACAGGTGTTGACTTCGTCCGCTGCTGGATATCTTGGAGCACTCTTCCTTTAAGCCGGCGCCCCGGCTTATGTGTGAGTACACTGGGGACTTGAAAGATCCCCAACGTCATATTGATATTCAACTAACATAAGATGAAGTTACTGAAGCTGTTAAGAAAATATTGAATGAACCGGAAGCCGTCTGCAGTCAAGTAGGGCTTAGCCCCTTCTGTACTTCCAATAAACCACCAGCTGTAAGAATTGCCTCCTTTTTTCTTTAGTCCGTCCTTTCTTTAAATATTCCTTTGTAATTTGTTGTCCATCTGTGTAGGGTGACGATCCTTTCTGGAAGAAGAAGTCTCAAGATAAACCGGCCAAGCCCCAGGATAAACCGGCAAGAGCACCCCGCAGCAAGACTAAGGCTATAAAGAAACCAGCGAAGAAGAAAACCGCCGAACCCTCTGATGTAGCCAATGATGAAGAGCTTGATAATCCGGACTCAGAGGTAGAATTAGATTCTCTTGGTTCTTTTTTCATACACCTCATTGACAATGATTATTATCAGGATGATGCAGAGGTAGATGAGCTTGATAACCCTCTGATGTAGCCAATGGTGAAGCAGAGGTAATTGTTCCATCCTCCGATTCAAATCATGTGCCAGTACCAAAACTTCGTCGAGCAGTCCGAAAAGTAAAACGTTCACACCCTCTTGCTCATTTGGATCCGCACTTTTCTTTGAAGACACGGCAGTAAGAATCTTGCTGCACAACCCGGCATAGTGGTCAAGTGGTTACCTCGTCCGGTTTACCATATTCCCCGGTTCGCAAGCATCGTTAAGAGGTCTCTTGTACTTCTAATAAACTTTATCCCAAGGCAGGGTACTTCCGATATCCTCTTAATCCGTCTGATTTGAATTACCAGGGCACTTCCAATTCCTCCTCCGACGAATCATCGACTATCCAAATGCCTCCTCTCAAGACCGTCCCTAGGTAAGCATAGTAAACTCTGTTTGGCTCTCTTGCACCGATTTATTGTACTAACCTCTGTTTTTGTTATTTGTAGTGCCAAAGCCAGACTTAGCAAAAAAGCCAAGCTGAGTATACCAACTGATGATAATCCGACTACTGAACCGGAGAGGACCTCATAGGCTATTGATCAAAATGCTGACATTGATGTAGATGACCCGGCACCTCAGGGTCAGGATACTTTTGCTGATCCACCAGAAACAAATCCAACAAGCCCACACGCTAATCCGCCAAGCCCAGATGCCGATCCACCAAGCCCAGCAAAGGCCTCTGATAAACCACCGAGCCCAATTAAGACAACTGAAGGCACGACAGATGATGTTGTGATAACTGGCTTTGGCCATACCGCTCCTGGCAATCCTGTCACTTTATCAAAGCACAGTGCAAAAGAAGAATTTGCCACTATGGACAAGGGCAAGTGGAAATCGGATTTGTCAAGCTATGCCCATCTCTCTGCTCAGGAAATCCATTCTGGGTATCTAAACCGTCTGTACACCAGTCGTGACTATGAAGCCGGTTTAATAAACCTGATGAAAGAGCGATATGAGGTAAACACTTGTTCCTTTGAATAACTTCTGTTTTCCTTATGTCATGTTTCAATGATCAACTCTAGTAGCCCCCAAGGGCCGGTTCATCAATATGAATGTGAACTGGGACTTACAGTAGGAGAATATTTGGATTTTGCTTATGTAGCCCTTGTAGACCGGTTTATACCTTTAGGATGAACCGGTATATCTTGTGTAATGTAGTTTCCAAAATTCATTCCAGTTATCAACATGATCCGGTTTATTGTTAGAACCTGGATAACCTTGAATTGAACCGATATGCATTAGCCCCCAAGTGCCAAGTATATAACTTGTTGTATGCTTGGGACTTAAAATATCAGTTGATGAAAGCAATCCGCATTAGCCCCCAAGTGCCAAGTGTATAACTTGTTATGTGCTTGGGACTTTGAAAAAGTATTAACAGCTTTATTATCTGTCTTTTGCAGGCTGATTTGAGCAACAAAGATTCCCAAATCGCCGACCTCCAAGAAAACATCAAGTCCCAACAAGCGGAAACTTCAAAGGCCAAAGATGAGTTAAAGGGCGCTTTAACCGCCATGGAGCAATTGAAGGATGGCTTCAAGGGCGAGCGAGCAGATTGGGAGGCTGAAAAGGCTAATTTCCTGAAGCGGGCGGAAGATGCTGAAGCGGCCCTTAAACCGGTGGCAGAGGAGCGGACTGGCTTGAAGCGACAGATCAACGCTATGACTTCTGCCATCTTTGGTAAGTATGCTTGCACTGATCGGTACTTAATCGTCCTTGGAACCGCCGGTTTAACAATAATATTGTAACCATTACAGGTAGCCGCGTCGCCCATCTTGGCTTAGATATGCGCAAGAAGCTGAAGGCTGCCTATACTTTAATTGAGCAGTTATATACTGGTGCTCAACGGGTGATCTGCACTGCTTCATACAATAAACCACCGCCAACTTTAATCAAGGATACATTAGCCAAGCTCTCCATGACACCGGCCCAGCTAGAAGAGGTGAAGAGATTTGCTACAAGGGCTGGCGATTTATCTGCACTGACTCGGGCTAAGGCTTGGATAGCCGACCTTGATCCGGAGGATATTGGAAATGGTTATCCGAGTCAAAAAGAAGATGGGTCGGAATTTGACGAGGATGCCCTTAAAGCCTTGACAAAGGAGATGCGTCCTCTTGCGAGTAGACTGGCCGAAAAGACTGATTTGTCTTTCCACTGATCCATCTATGATGCAGACAATAGACGGATCGATGCGTCGGTTTATGAAGCCCAGAACTTAATCCCGCCAATTTATAAGCATACGTATGCCCCTGACGTTGAACCGTCAGATCTTATAAGTGATGAAGCTGTCTTCCGAGCTCTGTCTGGAATTGACTGGGAAACCATTGACTTCTAGCCAGTGGGTGGGGAGGCGGAGGTTGAACCGGCGTAGGACGATCCGCAATCTTCACATCAAGCTAAAGCAGAACCATAACTCGGAAGCTGGTTTATCGTCTTGTGCACTGTCCTCTGTACAAAAAACAATTATCCTTTTGGGTGTTTGAAACGCCTTGTAATAGGCTAGCTTGAAACATCTGGTCTACTATGCCATCGTGCATAGCTTGAAACACTTAGTCTACAATGGCATCGTGCATAGCCACTTTCCTGAGACTATCAATCTGTCATGATATGTCATGTCTGCTTATGATCTTTAACAGTGTCATGCAATCCTGTTTTCTGCATATAACAAACTTAAAACTGTCCTGGCGGTTTACCACCAGACGGGTTATGATACCCAATATAAAGCCAGAGTTTATAACCAAGGCTATAAAATGAAATATGAAATATATCATACCTGTGATGTTGAATCACATCATTGGTTTACCAACTATTTGTAGTAAGGGTGATAACCCAAATCTTGAGTGTTGATAACTCTCACCATGCCGTGCTGGTTTATAAGAAGCCACGCCGGGTTGTGATAAACACCGGATGATCATCCTGGCGACTTATAGTCAATGCTAGACTGGGTTGTGATAAACACCGGTTTAAAATTGGTTGTGTACTAACAACTTGATAGTTGGAAGCCACGCCGAATTAATGAACACCGGGTTATATTGATGACTTATAGTTAGGCCGGGTCAATAGACGCCGGTTTATCTCAAAATCAAATCAAAGGAGAAAAAACTTGGAAAAAATAAAAGCAAATGAAAACTTGTAGTCGAGGCTTTTCAAGGGCTGCCAGGCCCAAATTCGAGGCTTTTCATGGGCTGCTAGGCCGCTGAGTTAAACCATTTTACAAAGCCTTTTAAGATGGACCTCAAATTAACCAATCATCGTTTTAACTTTGACAAGTTCAGGGTCTTTATAAGATTGACTTGTCAAATGTTCGACGGGTCATACCAGGATTACCTGGACGGAGTGGCTTACTTGATGAAGGCAGGTTAACCCGGGGTTTTAGGTGAATACACCTGGCTTCCAAGCCTGGCTTGACAGCCTATTACAAGGGTCCTTTCAAACTCTTTGTTGCTGTGCACATAGAGCCCCCAAGTAACACTGTGAGCTGTGCTCAATGGGTACCTATGTTTGAGCTGTGCGTGGCAACAGACTCTCTTTGGTCCCTTGGGTGTGAAGCTCCCAATCTTTTTTATATGGCTTTATAATCCGGTTTAATGGGTAACTAGAACTCCGCTTTGTAAGCATAAGCCCCCATGTGACCAAGAAGACATATAAGATGAAATGGCAGAGGCCCCGCTTTAGCAAGGATGCTGGTTTATTTATTAATCATAATATGTACATTATCAAAAATATATACATAGTAGGAGCCTGTGGCTCAGGTGTAGTAAGGCCGAAGATGAGCTATATTCCACGGCCGGCGAGTCTCCTCCTCTGATTTGCGTGAGTCTTTGTGCTCTCGAACAACGATGAGGTAGTGTGACCCGTTGTTCAGATTCTTGCTGACCACAAAGGGCCCTTCCCAGGGCGGAGACAACTTGTGCATGTCAGTCTGATCTTGGATGAGCCAGAGCACCAAGTCGACTTCTTGGAAAGTCCTAGTTTTAACCCGGCGGCTGTGATAACGCCGCAGGTCTTGCTGATAAATCACCGAGCGAGCTGCCGCAATATCCCGTTGTTCATCTAACAGGTCCAATGCATCCTGGTGTGCTCTTTCATTGTCCGCTTCAATGTAAGCTGCCACTCGGGGTGAGTCATGGCGAATATCACTTGGGAGAACTGCTTCCGCTCCATAAACCATGAAGAAGGGTGTGTAACCCGTAGATCTATTGGGGGTGGTGTTAATGCTCCATAAAACAGAAGGCAACTCCTCCACCCAACAACCCGGCGTCCGCTTCAAATGGACCATAAGCCGAGGCTTGATACCCTTCAGGAATTCCTGATTAGCTCTCTCCGCTTGACCATTAGATTGGGGGTGGGCCACTGATGACACATCAAGCCGGATGTGCTCATGTTGACAGAACTCTTCCATAGCTCCCTTGGAGAGATTCGTGCCATTATCTGTTATAATGCTGTGTGGAGAACCAAAGCGGAAGATCACCTTTTTCATGAATTGAACCGTCATGGCCGCATCACACTTGCTCACTGGCTCTGCCTCCACCCACTTGGTAAATTTATCAACCGCCACCAGAAGGTGGGTCTTCTTATCCTTGGACCTCTTAAAAGGCCCAACCATATCCAGCCCCCAAGTTGCAAACGGCCAAGTGATTGGAATCATCCTCAACTCCTGAGCCGGAATTTGAGCTCGACGTGCAAACTTCTTGATGTCTACTACACAACCTTCTTCTCGTAGACGTTGTTGGGCCTGCAAGTGCACATGTTTGTAGGACAGTAGCAAATTTCCCTCAAGTGGATGACCTAAGATTTATCAATCCATAGGAGGCGTAGGATGAAGATGGTCTCTCTCAAACAGCCCTGCAAACCAAATAACAAAAAGTCTCTTGTGTCCCCAACACACCCAATACAATGGTAAATTGTATAGGTGCACTAGTTCGGCGAAGAGATGGTGATACAAGTGCAAAATAGATAGTAGATAAATGTTTTTGTAATCTGAAATAATAAAAACAGCAAGGTAGCAAGCGATAAAAGTGAGCGTAAACGGTATTGCAATGATAGGAAACAAGGCCTAGGGTTCATACTTTCACTAGTGCAAGTTATCTCAATAATAATAACATAGATAGATCATATAACAAGCCCTCAACATGCAACAAAGAGTCACTCCGAAGCCACTAGTAGCAACGTAGAGATTATGGTAGGGTACGAAACCACCTCAAAGTTATTCTTTCAGATCAATCTATAAAAGAGTTCGTACTAGAATAACACCTTAAGACACAAATCAACCAAAACCCTAATGTCACCTAGATACTCCATTGTCACCTCAAGTATCCGTGGGCATGATTATACGATATGCATCACACAATCTCAGATTCATCCAACCAACATAAAGTACTTCAAAGAGTGCCCCAAAGTTTCTATCGGAGAGTCAAGAACGTGTGCCAACCCCTATGCATAGGTTCCCAATGTCACGAAACCCGCAAGTTGATAACCAAAACATACATCAAGTGGCACATGATATCCCATTGTCACCACAGATAATCACGACAAGACATACATCAAGTGTTCTCATAAAAGACTCAATCCTATAAGATAACTTCAAAGGGGAAACTCAATTCATCACAAGAGAGTAGAGGGGGAGAAACATCATAAGATCCAACTACAATAGCAAAGCTCGGGATACATCAAGATCATGCCATAGAGGGAACACGAGAGAGAACACGAGAGAGAGAGATCAAACACATAGCTACTGGTACATACCCTCAGCCTTGAGGGTGAACTACTCCCTCCTCGTCATGGATAGCGCCGGGATGATGAAGATGGCCACCGGTGATGGGATCCCCCTCCGGCAGGGCACCAGAACGGGCTCCCGAGAGGTTTTTGGTGGCTAAAGAGGCTTGCGGCGGCGGAACTCCTGATCTATCTTTTGTTCTGGAAGTTTTAGGGTACGTAGGTATATATGGGTGAAAGAAATACGTCGGTGGAGCTACGGGGGCCCCACGATGCAGGGGGG
>NC_041381.1:173548798-173622076 GCF_002162155.2 Triticum dicoccoides
CGCGCCCCCACCCTCGTGGGCAGCCCGTATCTCCCCTGACGTGCACTCCAAGTTCCCTGGGTTGCTTTCCTTCCAAAAATAACTTCTCTAGTTGATTTCGTTCCGTTTTGACTCTGTCTGATGTTCCTTTTCCTCGAAACACTGAAATAGGCATAAAACAACAAATCTGGGCTGGGCCTCCGGTTAATAGGTTAGTCCCAAAAATAATATAAAAGTGGATAATAAAGCCCAATATTGCCTAAAACAGTAGATAATATAGCATGGAGAAATAAAAAATTATAGATACGTTGGAGACGTATCAAGCATCCCCAAGCTTAATTCCTGCTCGTCCTCGAGTAGGTAAATGATAAAAAAGAATTTTTGATGCGGAGTGCTACTTTGGCATAATTTCAATGTAAATCTTCTTAATTGTGATATGAATATTCAGATCCTAAAGATTCAAGACAAAAGTTCATATTGACATAAAAAATAATAATACTTCAAGCATACTAATCAAAGCAATCATGTCTTCTCAAAATATCATGGCCAAAGAAAGTTATCCCTACAAAATCATATAGTCTGGCTATGCCCCATCTTCCCCACACAAAATATTTAAATCATGCACAACCCCGATGACAAGCCAGACAATTGTTTCATACTTATGACATTCTCAAAACTTTTTCAATCTTCACGCAATACATGAGCGTGAGCCATGGATATAGCACTATATGTGGAATAGAAGGGTGGTTGTGGAGAAGACAAAAAGAGGGAAGATAGTCTCACATCAACTAGGCGTATCAATGGGCTATGGAGATGCCCATCAATAGATATCAAGGTGAGTGAGTAAGGATTGCCATGCAACGGATGCACTAGAGCTATAAGTATATGAAAGCTCTACAAAAGAAACTAAGTGGGTGTGCATCCAACTTGCTTGCTCATGAAGACCTTGGGCATTTTGAGGAAGCCCATCATTGGAATATACAAGCCAAGTTCTATAATGAAAAATTCCCACTAGTATATGAAAGTGACAAAATGAGAGACTCTCTATCATGAAGATCTTGGTGCTACTTTGAAGCACAAGTGTGGTAAAAGGATAGTAACATTGTCCCTTCTCTCTTTTTCTCTCATTTTTTTATTTTTTTCATTTGGGCCTTTTCTCTTTTTTTATGGCCTCTTTTTTTTCGTCCGGAGTCTCATCCCGACTTGTGGGGGAATCATGGTCTCCATCATCCTTTCCTCACTTGGGACAATGCTCTAAAAAATGATGATCATCACACTTTTATTTTTCTTACAACTCAACAATTACAACTCGATTCTTAGAACAAGGTATGACTCTATATGAATGCCTCCGGCGGTGTACCGGGATATGCAATGAATCAAGAGTGACATGTATGAAAGAATTATGAACGGTGGCTTTGCCACAAATACGATGTCAACTACATGATCATGTTAGCAATATGACAATGATGGAGCGTGTCATAATAAACGGAATGGTGGAAAGTTGCATGGCAATATATCTCGGAATGGCTATGGAAATGCCATGATAGGTAGGTATGGTGGCTGTTTTGAGGAAGGTATATGGTGGGTGTATGATACCGGCGAAAAGTGCGCTGTATTAGAGAGGCTAGCAATGGTGGAAGGATGGGAAAAAGTGCGAATAATCCATGGACTCAACATTAGTCATAAAGAACTCATATACTTATTGCAAAAATCTAGAAGTTATCAAAGCAAAGTATTACGCGCATGCTCCTAGGGGGATAGATTGGTAGGAAAAGACCATAGCTCGTCCCCGACCGCCACTCATAAGGAAGACAATCAATAAATAAATCATGCTCCGAGTTCATCACATAACGGTTCACCATACGTGCATGCTACGGGAATCACAAACTTCAACACAAGTATTCTTTAAATTCACAACTACTCCACTAGCATGACTCTAATATTACCATCTTCATACCTCAAAACAATTATCAAGCATCAAACTTATCTTAGTATTCAACGCACTCAAAAGGAAGTTTCACATATCTTGAATACCAAGTATATTAATATTAAGCAAATTACCATGCTATTAACGACTCTCAAAATAATCTAAGTGAAGCATGAGAGATCAATAGTTTCTTTAAAACAAATCCACCACCATGCTCTAAAAAGATCTAAGTGAAGCACCAGAGCAAAAATTACCACGCTCAAAAGATATAAGTGAAGCACTATGAGCAAAACTATCAAGCTCAAAAGATATAAGTGAAGCACTAGAGCAATAACAAAAACTACTCCGAAAGATATAAGTGAAGATCAATGAGTAGCTAAATAATTATGCAACTATGCGAATACTCTCTCTCATTTAATAATTTCAGATCTTGATACTTTATTCAAACAGCAAGCAAAGCTAAGGAAAACTACATTGCAAGGATAGCACAACTCATGTGAAGAAGCAAAAACTTAGGCTCAACCGATACTAACTGATAGTTGTTGAAGAAGAAAGGTGGGATGCCTACCGGGGCATCCCCAAGCTTAGATGCTTGAGACTTCTTGAAATATTATCTTGGGGTGCCTTGGGCATCCCCAAGCTTGAGCTTTTGTGTCTCCTTAATTCCTCTCATATCATGGTTTCTCTTTTTATCAAAAGCTTCATTCACAACAAACTCAACAAGAACTCGTGAGATAGGTTAGTATAAACCAATGCAAAACCTTATCACTTTCTACTGTAACTAATCACTTAAATAATTATTCAACATTGTATACTAAATGCCTGCATATTTAATACTCCTATCCTCAAATAGAATCATTAATCAAGCAAACATATGCAAACAATGCAACCATAACAGCAATTGGCCAAAACAGTACAGTTTGTAAAGAATGCAAGAGTATCAATACTTCCCTGACTCCAAAAATTATGAACTAAAATTCCCACTGTAATAAATTTATCAGAGCTCATTATGCAAAAAGATTCAATATCATACCACTCTCTGACTTTTCTAGGGAATTTTTGCAACAGCGGTAAACTTTCTGTTTTTCAAACAGCAACATGTATACTAGCAAAATAAGCATGCAAAACATTAATCTAAATAACAGAAAGCAAATACTAACAAGAGAAAATGACGCTCCAAGCAAAACACATATCATGTGGTGAATAAAAATATAGCTCCAAGTAAAGTTACCGATGAACGAAGACGAAAGAGGGGATGCCTTCCGGGGCATCCCCAAGCTTAGGCTCTTGGTTGTCCTTGAATATTACCTTGGGGTTACTTGGGCATCCCCAAGCTTAGGCTCTTGCCACTCCTTATTCCATAGTCCATCGAATCTTTACCCAAAACTTGAAAACTTCACAACACAAAACTCAACAGGAAATCTTATAAGCTCCGTTAGTGAAAGAAAACAAAACCACCACTTAGGTACTGTAATGAACTCATTCTAAATTCAAATTGGTGTAATATCTACTGTACTCCAACTTATCTATGGTTCATACCCTCCGATGCTACTCATAGATTCATCAAAATAAGCAAACAACACATAGAAAACAGAATCTGTCAAAAACAGAACAGTCTGTAGTAATCTATATCAAACGTATACTTCTGGAACTCCAAAAATCCTACAAAATTAGGAAGTCATAAGAAATTCATGTACCAATCCAGGTAAAAAAGAATCAGATCAGAAGCACGTTTCTGTGAATTAACCAAACTAATTTACTGGCTGCAAAAGTTTCTGATTTTCAGCAGGATCAACACAACTATCACCGTAAGCTATCCTAAAGGTCTTACTTGGCACTTTATTGAAACTAAAGCTATTAAACATGATTACTACAGTAGAATAATCATGTGGACACACAAAAACAGTAAGGATAAATATTGGGTTGTCTCCCAACAAGCGCTTTTCTTTAATGCCTTTTAGCTAGGCATGATGATGACAATGATGCTCACATAAAAGATAAGAATTGAAACATAAGGGAGCATCATGAAGCATATGACTAGCACATTTAAGTCTAACCCACTTCCTATGCATAGGGATTTTGTGAGCAAACAACTTATGGGAACAAGAATCAACTTGCATAGGAAGGTAAAACAAGCATAACTTCAAAACTTTAAGCACATAGAGAGGAAACTTGATATTATTGCAATTCCTACAAGCATATGTTCCTCCCTCATAATAATTTTCAGTAGCATCATGAATGAATTCAACAATATAACCAGCACCCAAAGCATTCTTTTCATGATCTACTAGCATAGAAAATTTACTACTCTCCTCATAAGCAAAATTCTTCTCATGAATAGTAGTGGGAGCAAACTCAACAAAATAACTATCATATGATTTAAAATTAGGATCAAGATGACAAGTTTCATGGTTATAGTTATTCTTTAAAGCATACCTGTCATCACAATAATCATCATAGATATGAGGCATGCTTTCATCATAGTAAATTTGCTCATCAAGATCTAAAGATATACCTGAAGGAAATATGCCCTAGAGGCAATAATAAAGTTATTATTTATTTCCTTATATCATGATAAATGTTTATTATTCATGCTAGAATTGTATTAACCGGAAACATAATACATGTGTGAATACATAGACAAACAGAGTGTCACTAGTATGCCTCTACTTGACTAGCTCGTTAATCAAAGATGGTTATGTTTCCTAACCATAGACAAAAGAGTTGTTATTTGAGTAACGAGGTCACATCATTAGTTGAATGATCTGATTGACATGACCCATTCCATTAGCTTAGCACCTGATCGTTTAGTATGTTGCTATTGCTTTCTTCATGACTTATACATGTTCCTATAACTATGAGATTATGCAACTCCCGTTTGCCGGAGGAACACCTTGGGTGCTACCAAACGTCACAACGTAACTGGGTGATTATAAAGGAGCATTACAGGTGTCTCCAAAAGTAGATGTTGGGTTGGCGTATTTCGAGATTAGGATTTGTCACTCCGATTGTCGGAGAGGTATCTCTGGGCCCTCTCGGTAATGCACATCACATAAGCCTTGCAAGCACTGCAACTAATATGTTAGTTGTGATATGATGTATTACGGAACGAGTAAAGAGACTTGCCAGTAACGAGATTGAACTAGGTATTGGATACCGACGATCGAATCTCGGGCAAGTAACATACCGATGACAAAGGGAACAGCGTATGTTGTTATGCGGTCTGACCGATAAAGATCTTCGTAGAATATGTAGGAGCCAATATGGGCATCCAGGTCCCGCTATTGGTTATTGACCGGAGACGTGTCTCGGTCATGTCTACATTGTTCTCGAACCCGTAGGGTCCGCACGCTTAAGGTTGCGATGACAGTTATATTATGAGTTTACATGTTTTGATGAACCGAAGGAGTTCGGAGTCCCGGATGAGATCGGGGACATGACGAGGAGTCTCGAAATGGTCGAGACGTAAAGATTCATATATTGGATGATATGGTTAGGCCAAGGGGTCAAGCCCATGAGGCTTTAGCAAAAAGGAGTTTTGCGGAGGCTAGGGGGCCAAACGCCGGAGACCCTGGCGTCTGGCCCTGGGCCAGACGCCGAGGCCCATGGCGTCTGGGCCAGACGCCAAGGATTGTGGCGTTTGGTCCTGGAGTCCGAGTGGGACTCTTGCCTTTCGGGCAAAACCGACTTTGAGGAGGCTTTTGCTCCAAGTTTCGACCCCGGGGCTCAACATATAAATAGAGGGACAGGGCTAGCACCAAAGACACAACAAGTTGATCCACGTGATCTATTCCTTAGCCGTGTGCGGTGCCCCCTTCCACCATATACCTCGATAATACTGTAGCGGAGTTTAGGCGAAGCCCTGCTGCTGTAGTTCATCAAGATCGTCACCACGCCGTCGTGCTGACGGAACTCTTCCCCGACACTTTGCTGGATCGGAGTCCGGGGATCGTCATCGAGCTGAACGTGTGCTCAAACTCGGAGGTGCCGTAGTTTCGGTGCTTGATCGGTTGGATCGTGAAGACGTACGACTACTTCCTCTACGTCGTGTCATCGCTTCCGCAGTCGGTCTGCGTTGGGTACGTAGACAACACTCTCCCCTCGTTGCTATGCATCACATGATCTTGCGTGTGCGTAGGAATTTTTTTGAAATTACTACGAAACCCAACAGTGGCATCCGAGCCTAGGTTACTTATGTTGATGTTATATGCACGAGTAGAACACAAGTGAGTTGTGGACGATACAAGTCATACTGCCTACCAGCATGTCATACTTTGGTTCGGCGGTACTGTTGGACGAGACGACCCGGACCAACCTTACGCGTACGCTTACGCGAGACCGGTTCCCTCGACGTGCTTTGCACATAGATGGCTTGCGGGCGACTGTCTCTCCAACTTTAGTTGAACCGAGTATGGCTACGCCCGGTCCTTGAGAAGGTTAAAACGGAGTCTATTTGACAAACTATCATTGTGGTTTTGATGCGTAGGTGAGATTGGTTCTTACTTAAGCCCGTAGCAGCCACGTAAAACATGCAACAACAAAGTAGAGGACGTCTAACTTGTTTTTGCAGGGCATGTTGTGATGTGATATGGTCAAAGCATGATGCTGAATTTTATTGTATGAGATGATCATGTTTTGTAACCGAGTTATCGGCAACTGGCAGGAGCCATATGGTTGTCGCTTTATTGTATGCAATGCAATCGCGATGTAATGCTTTACTTTATTACTAAACGGTAGTGATAGTCGTGGAAGCATAAGATTGGCGAGACGACAATGATGCTACGATGGAGATCAAGGTGTCGCGCCGGTGACGATGGTGATCATGACGGTGCTTTGGAGATGGAGATCACAAGCACAAGATGATGATGGCCATATCATATCACTTATATTGATTGCATGTGATGTTTATCTTTTTATGCATCTTATCTTGCTTTGATTGACGGTGGCATTATAAGATGATCTCTCACTAAATTATCAAGAAGTGTTCTCCCCGAGTATGCACCGTTGCCAAAGTTCGTCGTGCCCAGACACCACGTGATGATCGGGTGTGATAAGCTCTACATCCATCTACAACGGGTGCAAGCCAGTTTTGCACACGCAGAATACTCAGGTTAAACTTGACGAGCCTAGCATATACAGATATGGCCTCGGAACACGGAGACCGAAAGGTCGAGTGTGAATCATATAGTAGATATGATCAACATAACGATGTTCACCATTGAAAACTACTCCATCTCACGTGATGATCGGTCATGGTTTAGTTGATTTGGATCACGTAATCACTTAGAGGATTAGAGGGATGTCTATCTAAGTGGGAGTTCTTAAATAATATGATTAATTGAACTTTAATTTATCATGAACTTAGTCCTGGTAGTATTTTGCAAATTATGTTGTAGATCAATAGCTCGCGTTGTTGCTTCCCTGTGTTTATTTTGATATGTTCCTAGAGAAAATCATGTTGAAAAATGTTAGTAGCAATGATGCGGATTGGATCCGTGATCTGAGGTTTATCCTCATTACTGCACAGAAGAATTATGTCCTTGATGCACCGCTAGGTGACGGACCTATTGCAGGAACAGATGCAGACGTTATGAACGTTTGGCTAGCTCAATATGATGACTACTTGATAGTTTAGTGCACCATGCTTAATGGCTTAGAATCGGGACTTCAACGACGTTTTGAACGTCATGGAGCATATGAGATGTTCCAGGAGTTGAAGTTAATATTTCAAGCAAATACCCGAGTTGAGAGATATGTAGTCTCCAACAAGTTCTATAGCTAAAAGATGGAGGAGAATCGCTCAACTAGTGAGCATGTGCCCAGATTGTCTGAGTACAACAATCGCTTGAATCAAGTGGGAGTTAATCTTCCAGATAAGATAGTGATTGACAGAATTCTCTAGTCACCATCACCAAGTTAGTAGAACTTCGTGATGAACTATGATATGCAAGGGATAACGGAAACAATTCCCAAGCTCTTCGTAATGCGGAAATTGACGAAGGTAGAAATCGAGAAAAACATCAAGTGTTGATGGTAGACAAGACCACTAGTTTCAAGAAAAGGGCAGAGGGAAGAAGGGGAACTTCAAATATAATGGCAAGCAAGTTGCTGCTCAAGTGAAGAAGCCCAAGTCTGGTCCTAAGCCTGAGACTAAGTGTTTCTACTGCAAAGGGACTGGTCACTGGAAGCGGAACTACCCCAAGTGATTGGCAGATAAGAAGGATGGCAAAGTGAACATAAGTATATTTTATATACATGTTATTGATGTGTACTTTACTAGTGTTTATGGCAACCCCTCAGTATTTGATACTAGTTCAGTTGCTAAGATTAGTAACTCGAAACGGGAGTTGCAGAATAAACAGAGACTAGTTAAGGGTGAAGTGACGATGTGTGTTGGAAGTGGTTCCAAGATTGATATGATCATCATCGCACACTCCCTATACTTTCGGGATTAGTGTTGAACCTGAATAAGTGTTATTTGGTGTTTGCGTTGAGCATGAATATGATTTGATCATGTTTTACGGTTATTCATTTAAGTAAGAGAATAAATTGTTGTTCTGTTTACATGAATAAAACCTTATATGGTTACACACCCAATGAAAATAGTTCGTTGGATCTCGATCGTAGTGATACACATAATCATAATATTGAAACCAAAAGATGCAAAGTTAATAATGATAGTGCAACTTATTTGTAGCACTGCCGTTTAGGTCATATTGGTGTAAAGCGCATGAAGAAACTCCATGCTGATGGGATTTTGGAATCACTTGATTATGAATCACTTGATGCTTGCGAACCATGCCTTTTGGGCAAGATGACTAAAACGCCGTTCTCCGGAACAATGAAGCAAGCAACAGATTTGTTGGAGATCATACATACTGATGTATGTGGTCCGGTGAATATTAAAGCTTGCAGCAGGTATCATTATTTTCTGACCTTCACAGATGATTTGAGCAGATATGGGGATATCTACTTGATGAAACATAAGTTTGAAACATTTGAACAGTTCAAAGAATTTTAGAGTGAAGTGGAAAATCATCGTGACAAGAAAATAAAGTTTCTACGATCTGATCGCGGAGACAAATATTTGAGTTACGAGTTTGGTCTTCAATTAAAACAATGTGGAATAGTTTCACAAACTCATGCCACATGGAACACCACAGCATAATGGTGTGTCCGAACATCATAACCGTACTTTATTAGATATATAGTGCAATCTATGATGTCTCTTACGGATCTACCACTATTGTTTTGGGGTTATGCATTAAAGACAGCTACATTCACATTAAATAGGGCACCATCTAAATCCGTTGAGGCGACACCATATGAACTATGGTTTGGCAAGAAACCTAAGCTGTCGTTTCTTAAAGTTTGGGGTTGCAATGCTTATATGAAAAAATTTCATCCTGATAAGCTCAAACTCAAATCGGAGAAGTGCGTCTTCATAGGATATCCAGAGGAAACTATTGGATACACCTTCTACCACAGATCCGAAGGCAAGACTTTTTTTGCTAAATTCGGAAACTTTCTGGAGAAGGGGTTTCTCTTGAAAGAAGTGAGTGGGAGGAAAGTAGAACTTGACGAGGTAACTGTACCTGCTCCCTTATTGGAAAGTAGTACATCACAGAAAACTGTTTTTGTGACACCTACACCAGTTAGTGAGGAAACTAATGATGATGATCATGAAACTTCAGAACAAGATACTACTGAACCTCGTAGATTAACCAGAGTAAGATCCGCGCCAGAGTGGTACGGTAATCCTGTTCTGAAAGTCATGCTACTAGATCATGATGAAACCTACGAACTATGAAGAAGCGATGATGAACCCAGATTCCGCAAAGTGGCTTGAAGCCATGAAATCTGAGATGGGATCCATGTATGAGAACAAAGTATGGACTTTGGTTGACTTGCCCAATGATCGGCAAGCAATTGAGAATAAATGGATCTTTAAGAAGAAGACTGACGCTGATGGTAATGTTACTGTCTACAAAGCTCGACTTGTCGCAAAAGGTTTTTGGCAAGTTCAAGGGATTGACTACGATGAGACCTTCTCACCCGTAGCGATGCTTAAGTCCGTCCGAATCATGTTAGCAATTGCCGCATTTTATGATTATGAAATTTGGCAGATGGATGTCAAAACTGCATTCCTGAATGGATTTCTGGAAGAAGAGTTGTATATGATGCAACCGGAAGGTTTTGTCGATCCAAAGGGAGCTAACAAAGTGTGCAAGCTCCAGCGATCCATTTATGGACTGGTGCAAGCCTCTCGGAGTTGGAATAAACGTTTTGATAGTGTGATCAAAACATTTGGTTTTATACAGACTTTCGGAGAAGCCTGTATTTACAAGAAAGTGAGTGGGAGCTCTACAACATTTCTGATAAGTATATGTGAATGACATATTGTTGATCGGAAATAATGTAGAATTATTCTGTAAAGCATAAAAGGAGTGTTTGAAAGGAGTTTTTCAAAGAAAGACTTCGGTGAAGCTGCTTACATATTGAGTTTCAAGATCTATAGAGATAGATCAAGACGCTTGATAAGTTTTTTCAATGAGTACATACCTTGACAAGATTTTGAAGTAGTTCAAAATGGAACAGTCAAAGAAAGAGTTCTTGCCTGTGTTACAAGGTGTGAAGTTGAGTAAGACTCAAAGCCCGACCACGGCAAAAAAATAGAAAGAGAATGAAAGTCATTTCCTATGCCTCAGTCATAGGTTCTATAAAGTATGCCATGCTGTGTACCAGATCTATTGTATACCCTGCACTGAGTTTGGCAAGGGAGTACAATAGTGATCTAGGAGTAGATCACTGGACAGCGGTCAAAATTGTCCTTAAATCATGTACAAGCTAAATTCCCCTCCATTCCTCTCCAAACCCCTTGGGAGGAGGTTGAACTGAACAAGGCCTAAGACTAACCATAGTGGGAGTAACTTAGGCTAGTCATAGTGGGATTAACTTAGGTAGTAACATAGCGCACTCCTAGAAAATTTTGCTTATGTGGCATGTAGTTAATGAGGAGAGAGATGTTTAGAGTAACATAATATGTTACTCTAACATAGCGATTCCCGAGAAAGAATGAGTCTGTAAGCTAATAAATGTAGCCATCTATGACACTAGTACTATGTTACTTTGCAATATGGAGGTGGTAACTTAGACTAGTGTCATATGCATGACATTATGAAGGAAATATGCCCTAGAGGCAATAATAAAGTTATTATTTATTTCCTTATATCATGATAAATGTTTATTATTCATGCTAGAATTGTATTAACCGGAAACATAATACATGTGTGAATACATAGACAAACAGAGTGTCACTAGTATGCCTCTACTTGACTAGCTCGTTAATCAAAGATGGTTATGTTTCCTAACCATAGACAAAAGAGTTGTTATTTGAGTAACGAGGTCACATCATTAGTTGAATGATCTGATTGACATGACCCATTCCATTAGCTTAGCACCTGATCGTTTAGTATGTTGCTATTGCTTTCTTCATGACTTATACATGTTCCTATAACTATGAGATTATGCAACTCCCGTTTGCCGGAGGAACACCTTGGGTGCTACCAAACGTCACAACGTAACTGGGTGATTATAAAGGAGCATTACAGGTGTCTCCAAAAGTAGATGTTGGGTTGGCGTATTTTGAGATTAGGATTTGTCACTCCGATTGTCGGAGAGGTATCTCTGGGCCCTCTCGGTAATGCACATCACATAAGCCTTGCAAGCACTGCAACTAATATGTTAGTTGTGATATGATGTATTACGGAACGAGTAAAGAGACTTGCCAGTAACGAGATTGAACTAGGTATTGGATACCGACGATCGAATCTCGGGCAAGTAACATACCGATGACAAAGGGAACAACGTATGTTGTTATGCGGTCTGACCGATAAAGATCTTCGTAGAATATGTAGGAGCCAATATGGGCATCCAGGTCCCGCTATTGGTTATTGACCGGAGACGTGTCTCGGTCATGTCTACATTGTTCTCGAACCCGTAGGGTCCGCACGCTTAAGGTTACGATGACAGTTATATTATGAGTTTACATGTTTTGATGAACCGAAGGAGTTCGGGGTCCCAGATGAGATCGGGGACATGACGAGGAGTCTCGAAATGGTCGAGACGTAAAGATTCATATATTGGATGATATGGTTAGGCCAAGGGGTCAAGCCCATGAGGCTTTAGCAAAAAGGAGTTTTGCGGAGGCGAGGGGGCCAAACGCCGAAGACCCTGGCGTCTGGCCCTGGGCCAGACGCCGAGGCCCATGGCGTCTGGGCCAGACGCCAAGGATTGTGGCGTTTGGTCCTGGAGTCCGAGTGGGACTCTTGCCTTTCGGGCAAAACCGACTTTGAGGAGGCTTTTGCTCCAAGTTTCGACCCCGGGGCTCAACATATAAATAGAGGGGCAGGGCTAGCACCAAAGACACAACAAGTTGATCCACGTGATCTATTCCTTAGCCGTGTGCGGTGCCCCCTTCCACCATATACCTCGATAATACTGTAGCGGAGTTTAGGCGAAGCCCTGCTGCTGTAGTTCATCAAGATCGTCACCACGCCGTCGTGCTGACGGAACTCTTCCCCGACACTTTGCTGGATCGGAGTCCGGGGATCGTCATCGAGCTGAACGTGTGCTCGAACTCGGAGGTGCCGTAGTTTCGGTGCTTGATCGGTTGGATCGTGAAGACGTACGACTACTTCCTCTACGTCGTGTCATTGCTTCCGCAGTCGGTCTGCGTTGGGTACGTAGACAACACTCTCCCCTCGTTGCTATGCATCACATGATCTTGCGTGTGCGTAGGAAATTTTTTGAAATTACTACGAAACCCAACAATACCTTCAAGCGCTAACCTCCCCAGCAACGACGCCAGAAAAGAGCTTAGTTGACGGGGTGTGAGTGAGCGCCCTTTACCTTTGCCTCCCCGGCAACGGCGCCAGAAAAGATCTTGATGTCTACTACACAACCTTCTTCTTGTAGACGTTGTTGGGCCTGCAAATGCACAGGTTTGTAGGACAGTAGAAAATTTCCCTCGAGTGGATGACCTAAGGTTTATCAATCCGTAGGAGGCGTAGGATTTAGATGGTCTCTCTCAAACAACCCTGCAACCAAATAACAAAAAGTCTCTTGTGTCCCCAACACACCCAATACAATGGTAAATTGTATAGGTGCACTAGTTCGGTGAAGAGATGGTGATACAAGTGCAAAATAGATAGTAGATAAAAGTTTTTGTAATCTGAAATTATAAAAACAGCAAGGTAGCAAGCGATAAAAGTGAGCGTAAACGGTATTGCAATGATAGGAAACAAGGCCTAGGGTTCATACTTTCACTAGTGCAAGTTCTCTCAACAATAATAACATAGATAGATCATATAACAAGCCCTCAGCATGCAAAAAAGAGTCACTCCGGAGCCACTAATAGCGGAGAACAAACGTAGAGATTATGGTAGGGTACGAAACCACCTCAAAGTTATTCTTTTGGATCAATCTATAAAAGAGTTCGTACTAGAATAACACCTTAAGACACAAATCAACCAAAACCCTAATGTCACCTAGATACCCCATTGTCACCTCAAGTATCCGTGGGCATGATTATACGACATGCATCACACAATCTCAGATTCATCCAACCAACATAAAGTACTTCAAAGAGTGCCCCAAAGTTTCTATCGGAGAGTCAAGAACGTGTGCCAACCCCTATGCATAGGTTCCCAATGTCACGAAACCCGCAAGTTGATCACCAAATCATACATCAAGTGGCACATGATATCCCATTGTCACCATAGATAATCACGGCAAGACATACATCAAGTGTTCTCATAAAAGACTCAATCCGATAAGATAACTTCAAAGGGAAAACTCAATTCATCACAAGAGAGTAGAGGGGTGTCGGTATCAAAACCGGCGGATCTCGGGTAGGGGGTCCCGAACTGTGCGTCTAGGCGGATGGTAACAGGAGACAAGGGACACGATGTTTTACCCAGGTTCGGGCCCTCTTGATGGAGGTAAAACCCTACGTCCTGCTTGATTAATATTGATGATATGGGTAGTACAAGAGTGGATCTACCACGAGATCAAGGAGGCTAAACCCTAAAGCTAGCATATGGTATGATTGTTGTAATGTATGTTGTGTCCTACGGACTAAAGCCCTCCGGTTTATATAGACACCGGAGAAGGCTAGGGTTACACAGAGTCGGTTACAATGGTAGGAGATCTACATATCCGTATCGCCAAGCTTGACTTCCACGCCAAGGAAAGTCCCATCCGGACACGGGACGGAGTCTTCAATCTTGTATCTTCGTAGTCTTGGAGTCCGGCGGACGATGATAGTCCGGCTGTCCGGACACCCCCTAGTCCAGGACTCCCTCAGTAGCCCCTGAACCAGGCTTCAATGACGATAAGTCCGGCGCGCATAATGTTCGGCATTGCAAGGCGGGTTCCTTCTTTGAATAATCCAGAGAAGATCATGAACACCAGGATAGTGTCCGGCTCTGCAAAATAAATTCCACATTCCACCGTAGAGAGAATAAAATGCACACAAGTTCAATCTGCTGACGTATTTTGTGGCGTAACGTCACACCACTGCCAAGCCTTTACTTGGATCGTTTTTTATTATACCACCTCAGCACGTTTAGCGAAGCGGTTTCCTTGGCACGTCTTGTCGAAGCAGAGATCGTGCTCCCCTTATTCCGGGATTCTCATCAGTATGAGCGTGGGTAACCCAACCGCGCCCGTCGCCACGCCTCCTCTATCGAAGGTGAATCCCGAACGGTCACGGAGACGGCTCTTGGTATTTTCCCCCTTTATAAGAGGACCAAGGCTCGTTTCTTTTCTTCAATCTTCCTCGAATCTCCTCCTTGCCCCAAGTTCCAACACCCAGAGCCCCAGATTCGAGCGCTTCGGATTTTCAACAATGTCCGGCTCCGACCTTCAGGGTCGGTGGATGCCCTCCTCCGTCACGGAGAGGGACGTGGTAAAGCTGCGTGAGGCCAAGTACCTGTCCTACGAGATTTCGCACAGGTTGCCCGCCCAAGGGCAGGCCGTGCCCACTCCCGAGCCCGGTGAGTACGTCGTCTTTGTATCCCACCTCCGTCGGGGTTTAGGCTTCCCGACGGACCCCTTCGTGAGAGGGCTCATGTTCTACTACGGGCTGGATTTTCATGACTTGGCCCCGGAGTCCATCCTCCATATTTCCGCATTCATTATTGTCTGCGAAGCCTTCCTCCGCATCACCCCCCACTTCGGCCTGTGGCTGAAGACCTTCAATGTGGAGCCGAAGATGATCGGGGGGCATCAAGCGGAGTGCGGCGGGGCGGCCATAAGCAGAAGGGCCGATGCCCCGTGGCCCGAGGGCTCCTTCCAAGAGGAGCTCGGCTTGTGGCAGCAGGAGTGGTTTTATATCACCACTCTGAAGGGCAGCAAGCAAAAGCCGCCACCTTCATTCCACCTGGGACCTCCACGCCGACTGATGTCGTGGGTCAACCAAGGGCTCAATTGGGGGCCGTCCGAAGACGTGCCCTCATTGCAGGGCCGGATTCGAGACCTCTAGGCGAGGGAGATCAATCTGGTTGTGGTGATGTAGGTTATGCTAATCAGGCGTCTTCTGCCCTGCAAACGCCGTCCTCTCCGGTTATGGGAGTTCAATCCGGAGGGACCACGAATTCTCCAACACTTCATGGGTACGACACCCGTGGAGATGTACAAGTTGTTCTTCGGACCGCAGGTGGCGTGTCCGGAATTGACCGAGGACGCAGGCCTAAGCCGCAATCGCCCGGATACTCAGGTAAGTAGCTCAGAGTCCGGACGTTCTGTTTATTTGCTTTTCTAGAGTTCACCTCCTGACCCATTACTCTTCATCAGGAGTGGGTAGCGCGATCGAAGCTGATAAGGTGTCCGGCCCCCCTCCCAGAGACCGCACTGGAGCCCGTGCTGGTCAGAATGTTGGAGGTCGCGCCCGAAGAAAGGGGCGATGGGGAAAATAGAAGAGTTAATACCTCGCCCAAGGGGGCGCCTGAAGAGGGGAGGATCGAAAATCCCTCCTTCTAGGGGGAGAAGAGGACCGCCTCCAAAGACCTGGAGGCCAAAGCCTCTAAGCGGGAGAAGAAATCTTCACCGGAGGGTCCTGCGTCCGGGGAGAACCCGGACGTACAATCGTCTCTAAAGGATCAGCCCTCCAGCGAGCCGTGAGTAGGGAAAGGGGAGTTCATTAATAAGAAAATACCTCCATTTGTGCTTCTGTGGATAACCGAAATTTTGCTTTATAGTTCGGATCTGCGGACTTCTCAGATGAGTTCGTCTTCGAGGGATCTTCGTCCAGAGATGATGGAGAGCGAAACGCCTCCGCCTGCTGCGTCGCCGGACAGGGTAGACGAGCCTGAAGTATCGTCACGGAGGGTATCCCAGAGCCCGGTGGAGCCGGAGAGTTCGGCGCCGACTAGTGTCCGGCCGGGGGAGCTGAAGAGTCTGCTTGAGAGGGCGTCCATCTCAGAAGATCACCATGCTTTGATGAGTATGGTGATCGGAAGGATTTCGTCCGCCGAAAGCGGATTGCATAATGCCGTCAGGAGTTTGCTGGCGGGATTTGAGGTACGCGAGAACGACGCGCCTTTTTGACAGTTTTGCACATAGAAGTGCGCCCTGTATAGATAGTAGCCCCTAAGACTCGGTAGGTTGTCGAAAGAGACGGCGTGCCGAGGATCAAAATCGTAGGTATTGAATGTTGCCCTTCCTATGCAGGTGGCGGATAGTCCGGGGGCCAACCAGACTAGTGGAGTTGTCGAGTTAATGCGGCAACTTGATGTGGCGGATGCGGACATCGCGCTTGTCAACCGGCGACTTGACGAGTCACAAGGTAAATGAATTCTCCGCAGTCACTTATTAAGGGAGCCAAAGCCCGCCTCTGATAATATTTATGCTGTGACACAGACGGTGCTGCTGCTGTGGAGAGCCTTCGGGCCGAG
Organism: Triticum dicoccoides; assembly: GCF_002162155.2. Lineage (NCBI taxonomy): Eukaryota > Viridiplantae > Streptophyta > Magnoliopsida > Poales > Poaceae > Triticum > Triticum dicoccoides. The sequence goes on from NC_041381.1 coordinate 173,565,662, forward strand.
CTTGCTCAAGCTAAGGAGCAAGCCCGAAGGAGTGATGCGGCTGCCTCGAGGGCGGCCGAGGAGTTAAAAGCCGAAAGGGCTGCACACTGCCTAAGTAGGGAAAAGATGGCCGAATTGGCCGTTAAATTGAAGGATGCTGCCGATCGCAACGAGGCTCTTGAAAAGGAGCGCATATTGGAGCGGGAAGACCTGGGGAAGGCCACCGCCGAGGCCAAGGATGCCCGTTCTGCAATGCGGGCTATGAAGGAGGAGTTGCGCCAGGCCGAGGATATTGTGGCTGGCAAGCCTTTTCTGCTGCGTCGCCGGTTTACGGATCCCAAGTATGCCCAGCTTGGTCACCTGTGGGGTCCGGAGGATCCATATATGGACTTAGCGGCAAGTGCGGCGGATGCCATTGTGCACTTCCGTAGTCAGGAGGATCACAAGACGGAAGAGCTATTTTGGTCTCAATTCCATAGTCCGGATCGTTCACTTCCGTTGACCGATCGGTTGGACGAATGGGCAGAGCTGAACAGGTTGTCCGGACTTGCCATGGCTGATATCGTGGCGCATGTCTGGCCAGAGAGGCCCAAGGCGACGAGCTATTTTGGCTTATTGCAGCAGTTTCTTGGAGCGGTGCCGCATATCAAGGAGATGAAGCGGTCGGCCTGCATAGAAGGCGCGCGGATGGCCCTTGCCCGTGTGAAGACACATTGGACAGAGATGGATGCCACCGCTGTTGCCGCCCAGGGTTCGGACGAAAGCCGGTTACCCGCTGAGCACTATTTTGGGGAAGTTATGCGTGGCGCTCGTGTAATAGAGTCGCAGTGCTAAAAAAATATCACGTTCAAATGAACGTTTTATCTTGTAAAACAATGATTATGATGTAACCTCTTTTTATACTTGTGCGTTACAAGTGTTAAAATATCTCCTATGCGGTCGTTTATGTATACATTTGTATAACCTGAAAGATTGCAGTCTTCGGCTTCAGCCCCCACGCACAAGGTGCGGGGGTGTTCGCAAAATATAGCGCTTTTTCACACTTAATCCGACGTCTCGGTCCTGTTAAGGAGGTGGTAGCGTAGCAAACGAGGCAATCCGGACTATGATGCTTTATCACTTTCACTTAGCCAGTGGAGTTTGAGGGTGGGGCTACGATATAGCCCCTTGGGGCACCGCGCTTCTCCGAATTTGGGGCGCGTGTGTGCCTGACCGGGAAACGGTCCTTCGTCAAAGCGGGGAATTCTAAACATTCCGATAGTCGATCGAGTGGTTGACCAGTCTCTCGCTGTATCATGACAGTCAGTTTTCGGCTTTCTCTACTGAGGTGCTCGCCCAGCCGAACTGGGGCACAATCGCAATAGTTCTCCTGGTGCCACGTTAGCCGATGATACGGAACGTAAGGCAGCAAAACACAGGAGCCGGGCAAACCCAACATTTGACCAAAGACATGATTCGGAGCTGATGCATATAAGGCCTAACTCGAGACGCCGAACACTCCCTAAGGTGTTTGGTCTTTGTAATAATGGGCAGAACAATGCCCTAAGCCCATAGTGTCCAGGTACGGGCATGGTCCTCTGACGCGGCCGATGCCAAAACGTCAGGTTCCGCTTTGGTTATAATGAGAAACCAAGGGATTATAACAACAAGAGACAGTAAAAAAGGTTTACGCAGGGTCTTAATCTGAAAAGAATCCTCGCGACGGGTCCCTACTGCACGTCCGCGCCTGTGTCTCCGTTGTGCCGTTATCCTGGACGGGTGTGCATGTTGTTCATCTGTAAAAAGAGAGGAACTTAGTTTAAAAGGAATTTGTGCAAAATATATACGAAGGAAGAAATATAAGTAGTTAAAGCGGAGTCTGTGTGAGTTTGCTGTTGCTTGTGTGCGCAACCCCTTGTGAAGGGGTGTGCGTCTAGGGAGCCCCTAGCTTATTTATGCCGGACTCGTCTAACCGTGTCCGGGGTCTTTAAATGACCCTCGCACTGAAATGATGCCACGTGGACCGGGCATCTTAAGTGTAAGAGACGCGTAATGTGGTATGGCGTTGAAGCGGACAAAAGCTTCTCGTCCCAAGAGTGCTTGATAGCTACTTTTAAATGGGACGATATGAAAGATTAGTTTTTCGCGTCGAAAGTTGTTCGGTAATCCGAGCACAACTTATAGTAATAGGGAGCCTGTGCACTTGGCGTAAGGGCCTGGCGTCACTCCTTTAAAGGAAGTGCGGCTGTGTCGAATTTTAGTAAGGTCTATCCCCAACTTGCGGATTGTGTTTGGATACAGCAGGTTTGAGTCGCTGCCTCTGTCCATCAGGACTTGTGTAAATTGTAGTCCGTCGATTATGGATTCAATATCAGGGCAGTCCATCCTGCATGTCGAACGCTTCTGGAATAATCCAGGTGGTCGAAAGTGATTGGTTTTGATGTCCAATCTCTATGTTTCGCTGGATTGGACCGTGCGAGACCCAATTTAACGGGTGCCGCACTGTTTTTCCGTATTATCACATGAAGTGAATTTACTGCTTTGACCTCTTGTGGGAAATTCTTTTGTTTTCCGGTGCTCTGCTGGTGGGGTTTGTCATCTTCGCTTGATGCGTCGAGCCCCTTGTGTTCGGCGTTTAGTCGGCCGGACTGTTTGAAAACCCAACAATCTCGATGGGTGTGGTTTGCAGGCCTTCCGGGGGTACTGTGGATTTGACATATCCGACCCAAAATCTTGTTTAAGTTGGATAGCTCATCGCTGTCATCCTTAAGATGCGGTGTTTTGTTGTTTGGTCGCGAGCTTTTGAATCCGGCGTTGACTGACGTGCTCTTTGGGCTTTTCTCTTTATTCCGGCGCTGCTCTTTTCTGCGCCGTGATTTTCCGTTTCCATCTCTGATCTCGGATGTACTTGGGTCGCTGGTGCTGCATCTTGCTAGCCAGCTATCCTCTCCCGCACAGAAGCGGGTCATGAGGCTTGTTAGCGCGGACATTGTCCTCGGCTTCTCTTGGCCGAGGTGTCTGGCGAGCCATTCATCTCGGACGTTGTGTTTAAAAGCTGCTAAGGCTTCGGCGTCCGGACAGTCGACTATTTGGTTCTTTTTGGTGAGGAACCTATTCCAGAATTTGCATGCTGACTCTCCGGGCTGTTGAGTTATATGACTCAGATCATCTGCATCCGAAGGGCGGACATAAGTCCCTTGAAAATTTGCTCTAAACGCGTCCTCGAGCTCTTCCCAACTTCCAACAGTGTTTTTTGGGAGGCTTTTGAGCCAATGACGGGCTGGCCCTTTGAGCTTGAGGGGTAGGTATTTTATGGCATGGAGATCGTCTCCTCTAGCCATGTGTATGTGTAGTATATAATCTTCTATCCAGACTCCAGGGTCTGTTGTTCCGTCGTAGGCCTCTATGTTCATAGGTTTAAATCCTGCTGGGAATTCATGATCCAGCACCTCGTTGGTGAAACATAGTGGGTGTGCGGCGCCCCTGTATTTGGGTGCACCGCTGTCTTCGGACACTTGTCGTGTTGCATTGTTTCCCGGTGCCCTCTTCTTTGGCCCGTAAATGGACCTGGCTGGGCCATCTGTCTTTCCAGGGTCGTTAGTCAGCTTATGTGCGGCGCCGCTTTCAGATTTTGGCCTATCATCTGGCCGTCTATCCAACCAGGCGGCCTCTTTGTTTTTTGACTGTGGGGGCTCTATGGCCTCCTCATCAAATTCTGGCAGTAGCTTGCGCTTCGGGTAGCTCTTTGATTGATGACCATTGCCGTATTTGTCTGCGGTTTTGAGCTTCCGTTTTTCCTTTTTCAAACTTCTTGCGGTGGCAACGAGTCTTTTCCGAAGGTTTTTATTCTCCGGCGGTGTGTCCGGCGTGAGGTCGCCTGGACTGTTGTTTTCACCGGGCCTGGATTGATTATCCGACTCGTCTTGTTCGGACGGTTGCTTGTCTGCGTGTTCGTCGTCCGCTGGTTTGCCCTGCTGTATTGCTGGGTCATTAGGAGCGCTGTTGTTGTCGAGGCGGGACTTAGTGCGGCGTCTGCGTCGCCGTTTTGGTTGTTTGTCGGCGGGATTATCTTCTGCCGTGCCCCGTTGGTCCTCGTTATCACTTCCTTTTGGGGTGTCCACCATGTATACGTCGTATGACGAGGTGGTCTTCCCTTGCCTTGTAGGCACCGTTTTCTGTTCATCTCCGACATCGTCGTCCATACCGTCGATGTCTTCGGAGTCATAGTTTAGCATGTCGGTTAAATCGTCGACAGTGGCTACAAAGTGGGTGGTGGGTGGGCTCTGAATTTCTTCATCGTCCGTATCCCAACCATCCTGGCCACAATCCGGCCAGGGCTCTCCGGATAGCGAGAGATGCTTTAGTGAATTTAGGATGTCGCCAAAGGGCGAGTGTTGGAAGATGTCCGCGGCGGTGAATTCCATAACCGGCGCCCAATCAGATTTGATTGGCAGGGGCGTGGGAGGTCCGGAGTCCGGCAAGGAGTCCGGCACCTCGGAGTCATGAGCTTTGCGAGGGACAAGGTTAGTGTTCGGCTCCATCGCCGTGGAAGTTGAAGCCCCCGATACGGTGTCCAACCACCGGTCCTCGATCTGGGCGGTCGGCGCCGGTCTAAGGGCCGGAGAGGATTCTTGTGCGGCCACCAAGGCACTGTTCGGGGACAGAGCTAGATCATGCCCATCGTAACAGTGCGGCACGCTTGGCTGTGGCTTGAGCCCGTCGAAGATCAAGTCCCCGCGGATGTCGAGCGTGAAGTTTAGGCTTCCGAATCTGACCTGACGGCCAGGGGCGTAGCTTTCGATCTGCTCCAGATGGCCAAGTGAATTAGCCCGCAGTGCGAAGCCGCCGAATACAAAGATCTGTCTGGGGAGAAAAGTCTCATCCTGGACAGCGTTGTTGATTGAAGAAGCCATCGAGCCTATCGATGACGACACAGAGGAACTCTCAATGAAAGCACCAATGTCGGTGTCAAAACCGGCGGATCTCGGGTAGGGGGTCCCGAACTGTGCGTCTAGGCGGATGGTAACAGGAGACAAGGGACACGATGTTTTACCCAGGTTCGGGCCCTCTTGATGGAGGTAAAACCCTACGTCCTGCTTGATTAATATTGATGATATGGGTAGTACAAGAGTGGATCTACCACGAGATCAAGGAGGCTAAACCCTAAAGCTAGCCTATGGTATGATTGTTGTAATGTATGTTGTGTCCTACGGACTAAAGCCCTCCGGTTTATATAGACATCGGAGAAGGCTAGGGTTACACAGAGTCGGTTACAATGGTAGGAGATCTACATATCCGTATCGCCAAGCTTGCCTTCCACGCCAAGGAAAGTCCCATCCGGACACGGGACGGAGTCTTCAATCTTGTATCTTCGTAGTCTTGGAGTCCAGCGGACGATGATAGTCCGGCTGTCCGGACACTCCCTAGTCCAGGACTCCCTCAAGGGGGAGAAACATCATAAGATCCAACTACAATAGCAAAGCTCGGGATACATCAAGATCGTGCCATAGAGGGAACACATAGCTACTGGTACATACCCTCAGCCTTGAGGGTGAACTACTCCCTCCTCGTCATGGATAGCGCCGGGATGATGAAGATGGCCACCGGTGATGGGATCCCTCTCCGGCAGGGCGCCGGAACGGGCTCCCGAGAGGTTTTTGGTGGCTACAGAGGCTTGCGGCAGCGGAATTCCCGATCTATCTTCTGTTCTGGAAGTTTTAGGGTACATAGGTATATATGGGTGAAAGAAGTACGTCGGTGGAGCTACGAGGGCCCCACAAGGCAGGGGGGCACGCCCTGGGGGGGGGGGCACCCTCGTGGGCAGCCCATATCTCCCCTGACGTGCACTCCAAGTTCCCTGGGTTGCTTTCCTTCCAAAAATAACTTCTCTAGTTGATTTCGTTCCGTTTTGACTCCGTCTGATATTCCTTTTCCTCGAAACACTAAAATAGGCATAAAACAGCAAATCTGGGCTGGGCCTTCGGTTAATAGGTTAGTCCCAAAAATAATATAAAAGTGGATGATAAAGCCCAATATTTCCTAAAACAGTAGATAATATAGCATGGAGCAATCAAAAATTATAGATACGTTGGAGACGTATCACTTCTGACAGCCGTCACACTTCCGGACCAGATCCTCCGCATCAGCATGAGCTATTAACCAGTAAAAACCGTGCCGGAAAGCCTTAGCCACCAAGGATTCTGAACCGGCATGATGACCACAATCTCCTTCGTGGATTTCACGCAATATCTCATAGCCTTCTTCAGGAGAAACACAACGCTGAAACGCCCCTGAGACACTGCAATGATGTAACTCGCCATTGACAATAGTCATGGACTTAGACCGCCAGATTATCTGTTTGGCCAAAACTTCGTCCTCTGGTAACTAGCCCCGGTTCATGTACGCCAGGTACGGCAATGTCCAATCAGGGATAGCATGAAGAACCGCCACCAATTGAGCTTCTAGGTCAGGAATAGCCAAATCCTCCTCCGTCGGTATCTTGACTGACGGGTTATGCAGAACATCAAGAAAAACATTAGGCGGCACCGGTTTACGCTGAGATCCGAGCCGGCTTAGAGCGTCTGCCGCTTCATTCTTGCGCCGATCAATGTGCTCGACCTGGTAACCCTTGAAATGACCAGCAATGATATCCACCTCACATCGATAAGCCGCCATAAGTGGATCCTTGGAGTCCCATGTACCAGATACCTGCTGAGCCACTAAATCGGGGTCGTCGAAGCAACGTACCCGGATTTGGTTCATCTCCTTAGCCACCCGAAGACCATGGAGCAAAGCCTCATACTCTGCTACATTGTTAGTACAGGGAAACATTAAGCAGAGAACATAACAAAATTTGTCACCTCGAGGGGAAGTAAGAACCACTCCAGCCCCCGAGCCCTCCAATTGTCTGGATCCATCGAAGTGAATAGTCCAGTACGTGTTATCCGGCTTATCCTCCGGTGCCTGCAACTTTGTCCAGTCATTGATGAAATCGACGAGTGCTTGGGATTTGATAGCAGTGCGAGGCATATATTTTAACCCGCGAGGCCCAAGCTCAATAGCCCACTTAGCGACCCGGCCAGTCGCCTCCTTGTTCTGGATGATGTCTCCCAATGGAGCGGAACTGACCACAGTGATGGGATGGCCTTGAAAGTATTGCTTAAGCTTCCGACTTGCCATAAACACTCCATACACTAGCTTCTGCCAATGGGGAAATCTCTGTTTGGACTCGATAAGTACCTGACTGATATAATAAACCGGCCGTTGAACCGGATATTCCTTGCCAGCCTCCTTGCGCTCCACCACGATAGCCACGCTAATAGCTCGGGCATTAGCAGCCACATATAACAGCAAAGGTTCCTTATCGATGGGGGCAGCAAGAATGGGCGGTTCGGCTAACTGCCTCTTCAAATCCTCAAACGCTGCATTAGCAGCATCACTCCAGACAAAGTTGTCTGTCTTCTTCATCATCTGATAAAGCGGGATCGCCTTCTCCCCCAACCAGCTGATAAACTGGCTTAGCGCTGCAATACGACCCGCCAGCCGTTGAACATCATTGATACACACCGGTTTAGCCAGGGACATAATAGCCTTGATCTTCTCTGGATTAGCTTCAATGCCCCTGTTAGACACTAGAAAACCCAAGAGCTTGCCAGCTGGCACACCAAAAACACACTTAGCCGGATTAAGCATCATCTTATAAACCCTCAGATTATCAAAAGTTTCCTGCAAGTCAGCTATGAGTGTCTCTACTTTCCTGGATTTCACCATGATATCATCCACATAAGCATGAACATTGCGCCCAATTTGATTATGGAGGCAATTCTGCACACACCGCTGATAAGTCACCTGAGCACTCTTGAGCCCAAAAGGCATAGAAACATAGCAGAAGGCTCCAAAAGGAGTTATAAAAGTCGTCTTCTCTAGGTCCTTAACTGCCATTTTGATCTGATGGTAACCCGAATAGGCATCCAGAAAACTCAAACGCTCACAACCCGCCGTAGCATCAATGATTTGATCAATACGTGGGAGGGCAAAGGGATCAGTTGGGCAAGCTTTGTTCGTATCCATGTAGTCCACACCCATATGCCAAGTGCCGTTCTTCTTAAGTACCAGCACCGGGTGAGCCAACCACTCAGGGTGAAAGACCTCCACAATAAACCCTGTTGCCAATAGCCGTGCTACCTCTTCACCAATGGCCTTGCGTCTCTCTTCATTAAAGCGGCGGAGAAACTGTTTGACCGGTTTAAACTTGGGATCAATATTAAGAGTGTGCTCAGCGAGTTCCCTCGGTACACCTGGCATGTCAGAAGGTTTCCATGCAAAGATGTCTCGGTTCTCATGGATGAACTCGATGAGCGTGCTTTCCTATTTCAGATCCAAGTTGACACTGATGCTAAACTGCTTGGATGAATCGCCAGGAAAAAAGTCAACCAACTTGGTCTCATCATCTGATTTAAACTCAAAGCCGGATCATGCTCTGTCATGGGTTTCTTCAGAGAAGACATATCTGCTGGATCAACATTATCCTAGAATTTTAACTCCTCTGTTGCACAAACTGACTCAGCATAAGCCGCATCACCTTCCTCGCACTCCAAAGCAATCTTGCGGCTGCCATGAACTATGATGGTCCCCTTATGACCCGGCATCTTAAGCTGCAGGTAAACATAACACGGCCTTGCCATGAACTTAGCATAAACCGGTCGTCCAAACAGGGCATGGTACAGACTTCTGATTTTGACCACTTCAAAGGTCAATGTCTCGGACCTTGAATCATGATCATCTCCAAAAACCACCTCCAGAGCTATTTTACCGAACGGGTAAGCCGATTTACCAGGTACCACACCGTGAAAAACGGTGTTCGATGGTTTAAGATTCTTATCCGTTAACCCCATACGCCGGAAGGTTTCATAATACAAGATGTTGATACTGCTCCCTCCATCCATGAGCACTTCGGTGAACTTATAACCTCCAACCTGCGGTGCAACCACTAACGCTAGATGACCCGGATTATCAACCCGGGGTGGATGATCTTCTCGACTCCACACAATAGGCTGCTCAGACCAGCGCAGATAACGGGGCACCGCCGGTTCAACGGAGTTCACTGCCCTCTTATGGAGTTTCTGATCGCGCTTGCACAGACTAGTAGTGAAGACATGATACTGTCCACCATTTAACTGCTTTGGGTTACTTTGATAAGCCAATTGCTGCTATTCCTGATTCACTTGCTGATTATAACCACCTTGGTTGCCCTGATTGCCTTGATTGCCCTGTCCACCTTGGTTACCCTGAAAACTTGAACCGGAGCTACCTCCACCATAACTCGGTCCATGAAACCTGGGTCCTGAACCGCCAGACCGTCTGTGATCATACCAGAAGAGATCTGAATTTTTGAACTCTCGCATAATGAAGCAATCCTTCCATAGGTGCGTAGCCGATTTATCTTGCATCCTGTGTTTTGGGCAAGGCTAGTTCAACAGACGCTCCAGGTTCATACCCGATCCTCCGCCCCATGGGGGCGGTTTACCCTTACGGCGCTGATTATTGCCCCGCACATTGGTGTTAGCCACAAAGCCAGAATTATTATCCGCCTTGCGCTTACCGTTATTACCATGGCCCACCTAGTTATGCTGCTGCCATTTTGCGCCGGCGCTCTTCTTTCCCTTCTCCGGCTCCTCGTCGTCAGACTCGGGATCCTTGGAATTATCAGAATCGGCATACTTAACCAAAGCTGCCATAAGTGTTCCCATGTCATGCAGTGATGCTTGAGTCGTCCCAACTTCAACTTCAATGGTTTAAACCGGCAATTGCCCTCCAATGTTATGATTGCCGAATCAGCATTGGTGCGGTTCGATGAATGCAGAATTTTGGAAACCCGGCGCACCCAATGAGTCGTTGATTCGCCTTCTCCTTGGACACAGGCGGCCAGATCCATGATTGACATGGGTTGCTTGCACGTGTCTTTGAAGTTTTCTATAAACCGAGCCTTCAACTTGTCCCATGAACCGATTGAATTAACCGGCAGACTTTTTAACCAAGTGCGGGCCGTTCCATCCAACATCATGGTGAAGTACTTTGTACACGCCGCTTCATCCACATCCACCATCTCCATCGCCATCTCATAACTCTCAACCCATGACTCGGGGGGGTAAATCGACGGTGTAATTAGGTACCTTACGCGGGCCCTTGAAATCCTTGGGTAACCGTACATTACGCAGAGCTGGGGTGAGACACGGTACTCCCCAAGAGCTGAAAGCCAACCCTCGTTCAACTGATGCTATCAGTTGAACCGGAGCGGGTTGATGATTCGCGTAATGTGCTACCAACTGCGCTGCTAACTCTGCCTCCCGTCGTACTCTGCCATTGTTTACCACATCCTGAGCATTCATACCACCGCGCGCCGGATTAGGCCCTCGAGGGACGTCACGGTGCCGTGCACTGCTTGACACAACCGGTTCATCAATGTGCCTGCTGTAACTCTTGCTCGGACAAGGGGTTGAATGTATTCTGTCTCGGCTATATGAATAAGCATGCTGCTACACCATAGTGGTTTGAAGAAGATCCCTGGCCCGCCGCGTTTCAACCGCTGCCAGTGATTCGCCCTCCATCGGTATAGCTGCCAATCGAGACACCGCAGCAATCATGTTATCCAGAGGGCTAGAGAAGTGACCCGGCGGTGTCGACATGTATTGCGATGGGTTATCTGTTCGTCGAGGCGGGTCCATCACCCGTGGCTGACCCGGCGCTCCTGTCCCAAGTGCCTTGGTCCGGTTCACTACTGCCGGATCACTTGATCCAGCTCCTGGCGTGTTGAAGAGATTCATTCCTTCATAAACCGGCGGCAGACGAGACCGGTGCCTCCTCCTCAACACTTCATTCAAAGCGTTCTGATCCAGCATGAGCCGGTAATTCTCTGCTTGAATCCGCTGCGACTGAGCATCTAAAGTGGCCCGCTCATCAGCCATCCTGGCGTCCTCAGCTGCCAAGTCCTCCTTGGCCTGAGTTATCTGATCCTATAGCTTTGCAACCTCCGTGTCATGCCGATCTTGAGTCTCTGGGTAACTGTTCTGGCCAATAGTGTCGTCCAAGCGTCCAATAAACTGGACAGAACTTGAGCCAGCCAGCGCGCAAGGCCTCCTGCCCCGGCTGCCGATCCGGAAATCATTGCTGCTGCAGTTGAAGATTGCAATGTGGGCTGCATACCGTCCATGAAGATTGCAACCCGGTTTGGCGGTTCAAAGGGGTCCGGAATACTGTTGCCATCAGAACAGCCCCCAATCCGTCCGTCTTGCAATTGATACAGTGACTCGGTTTCGCCGGTAGATGACTCACCATCTGAGTAGACGACCGTCTCACCATCGGACACCGGTTTAGGTTCCGCACCATGGATGAATCCAACGAACGCACGCTTCATGGCAGGCTGAACCTGGGCAGGACTCGCACGCTGAGCCGTCTCGACGAGGTCGGTGGAGGTGTCTGGCTCAGGGCCCGGTTCACCGATCTTGCCAATGAAAACATGAATTCCGCCAAAGGGGACCCGACACCCGTACTCAATTGAGCTGACCTCGGGGCCCCAGCCCGCATCGTCGATGTAGAGCTTGCCGTGACGACTCTTGGTCATCCTGCCAACCGCATATCCCTTGGGTCCTTCAAAGTTGCCCTTCAAGAACTCGAAACCATCATGCGATTGCCCCACGGTGGGCGCCAACTGTCGTGGAATTAACATGTCAGATGTCCTAGTGAGAGGACTTAGTCGGGGAGCCATCGCAGCGAGATTAGCTAAAAGGGGTTAAACCAGACAAAGGACACGGGGAGTTTATACTGGTTCGGCCCCTTGCGGTGAAGGTAAAAGCCTATGATCCAGTCGTGGTGGAATTGATGGGGTCGCGATGAGCAGGGAGCGAATCCGCTTTACCTATCTCTCGAGTTGTTGTTTCTTGTCCCTAAACCGCCGCCGGGTCGTCCCTTTATATACACAGGTTGACGCCCGACGGTCTACAGAATACCGAGGCCCGCTCATACACGTGTCCGACTCGGTTTCTACCTTCCCCTAACTTACAATATAAGTTACACATCTCATGGCGGTTTATGACTACGGGCCCTAATCCGCCCTTGGGCCCTAGGCCTCTAAGCTTCAATAGTAAAGCACCATATTCCTTGTCTTCATGGGCTTCAATACAGATGAGCATAACCCGGCCCCTCCTGGGCAGTTTATACTCAGTAGTTATATCCCCAACAGTGGGCGCGGGTCCCTGGAGGTGTCTGCCATGCCGACAGGATGCAAAAAGGTGCCTCGCCCTCATAGGGAGCATCGAGCAGCTCGGCGACACAGGCGAGTAAGGCATCACAGCTACCTTCTGCTAATCTACACCGCAGCAGCTCATGCGCCACAATGAGTGCGGCTCGTGTGTTCGCCTGCTCCCGGCAAGCATGCAGGGACGATGCCGCGGCGTAGCCAGAGGACTACGCGGTGGCACGGTTGTGACGCTGCACAGGAGAGGGCGGGAGCGGCCCGTGCCGCCGGTGGTGGTCAACACCAGTATTCACGCCGGCGCGGGGAGCATAGGGTGACGATGAGCTCCGTGGCCGAGGGGCGCCACTGTTGGGGAACGTAGCAGAAATTCAAAATTTTCTACGCATCACCAAGATCAATCTATGGAGATTCTAGCAACAAGAGAGAGAGGGGAGTGTATCTTCATACCCTTGAAGATCGTGATGCGGAAGCATTACAAGAACGCGGTTGGAGGAGTCATACACGCAGCAATTCAGATCGCGGTCGATTCCAATCTAAGCGCCTAACAACGGCGCCTCCGCGTTCAACACATGTGCAACCCGGTGACGTCTCCCGTGCCTTGATCCAGCAAGGAGGAGGGAGAGGTTGGGGAAGACAACTCCAGCAGCAGCACGACAGTGTGGTGGTGGTGGAGCAGCGTGGTTTCCAGCAGGGCTTCGCCAAGCACTATGAAAGACGAGGATGTGGAGAGGTAGGGCTGCACCGAGAGAGAGAGAGACTCGTGTCTTTGGCAGCCCCCAAAACCCCACTATATATAGGAGGAGGGGAGGTGGCTGCGCCCCCTCTAGGGTTCCCACCCTAGTGGGTGCGGTAGCCCTAGATGGGATTGGAGGGAGGCGGCCAAGAGGGGGAGAGAGGGGGGCGCGCCCTAGGGTGGGCCTTTAGGCCCATCTGCGCCCAGGGTTTCCCCTTCTCCTCTTAGATGCGCCTTGGGACTTTGTGGGAGGCGCACCAGCCCACTCAGGGGCTGGTCCCTTCCCACTCTTGGCCCATGCAAACCTCCGGGGCTGGTGGCTCCTTCCGGTGGACCCCCGGAACCCTTCCGTGGTCCCGGTACATTACCGGTGACACCCGAAATACTTCCGATGGCCAAAACCTCACTTCCTATATATTATTCCTTACCTCTGGACTATTACGGAACTCCTCATGACATCCGGGATCTCATCTAGGACTCCGAACAACATTCGGTAACCACATATAAACTTTCCCTATAACCCTAGCGTCATCGAACCTTAAGTGTGTAGACCTTACGGGTTCGGGAATCATGCAGACATGACCGAGACAGCTCTCCAGCCAATAACCAACAGCGGATCTAGATACCCATGTTGGCTCCCCGATGATCTCATCGAATGAACCACGATGTCGGGAATTCAAGCAATCCCGTATACAATTCCCTTTGTCAATCGGTACGTTACTTGCCCGAGATTTGATCGTCAGTATCCCAATACCTCGTTCAATCTCGTTACCGGCAAGTCACTTTACTCGTTCCGTAATGCATGATCCCGTGACTAACTCCTTAGTCACATTGAGCTCATTATGATGATGCATTACCGAGTGGGCCCAGAGATACCTCTCCGTCATACAGAGTGACAAATCCCAGTCTCAATTCGTGCCAACCCAACAGACACTTTCAGAGATACCTGTAGTGCACCTTTATAGCCACCCAGTTACGTTGTGATGTTTGGTACACCCAAAGCATTCCTACGGTATCCGGGAGTTGCACAATCTCATGGTCTAAGGAAATGATACTTGACATTTAGAAAAGCTCTTAGCAAACGAACTACACGATCTTGTGCTATGCTTAGGATTGTGTCTTGTCCATCACATCATTCTCCTAATGATGTGATCCCATTATCAATGACATCCAATGTCCATGGTCAGGAAACCATAACCATCTATTGATCAATGAGCTAGTCAACTACAGGCTCACTAGGGACATGTTGTGGTCTATGTATTCAGACATGCATTACGGTTTCCAGTTAATACAATTTATAACATGAACAATAGACAATTATCATGAACAAGGAAATATAATAATGACCATTTTATTATTGCCTCTAGGGCATATTTCCAATAGCCACCTGGGTGGGCCGAGCAGCCCAACGCTCAGCGCAAGCTCGGGGAGCCTCTGCCATGGGTGCGACGGAATGGACGCGGGGTAGAGATGGAAGAAGGGTTTTGACACGCCCCTACCTGGCGCACCAAATGTAGGATTCAGGGCTCCGCAGACCCAAGAAAAGGTTCAAACTCTGGGGCGTGTGCAAAGAACTCAACCCCTTCAGCTAACCAGCTCGTCGCCCCCATGGCCTAGCTCGATGAACAAGGAAGAAGATGGACACGACAGTTTACCCAGGTTCGGGCCATCTTGCTGTGTAAGACCCTACTCCTGCTTTGTGGTGGATTTGCCTCACGAGGGGCTGAGGATGAACTGGTACAAGGGAAGAACAACCTTTCCAGATCTGCTCTGGTGTGGGTGTAAGCTGATGAGTTTTCCATCCCCTCTCTTAGTGGTGGCTAGCCTATACTTATAGTGGCCTCAGTCCTCTTCCCCCAAAACATAGGCGGGAAGGGATCCCACAGTGGCTGATTTGACAGGGGACAAGTAGTACATCTTATCCTGATGAAAGGTGGTCTTTACCTGCAAAGCCTCTGGTCGTGACGCTGCGATGGGCTCGGTGATGACATCCGTCCTGCCGTCCTGGTGGTCCTGGTCTCGTTGCACGGGAAATGGAAACCTTTGGCTGATTCCTCGGGACTCCGCGCCTGCGCTTGCCTCCTTAGCACCAAAGGGGAAACTGGCTCCTCTGCGCCCGCTGGCGCCAGCCAGGCCTTGGTCATCATGGCTTGCGTCACTGCAACCTCATGAGATTGAGCACCAGCATAGAAATCTCTGCTCCTCAGGAGGCAGCCTGGGAAGGTCGCTCCCTTCGGAGGTCTTGGCGTCGTCCGCCTCGCAAGGCTTGGCCCCTCGTGAGGGTGTTGACTTGTTGATGTTGTAGATGGGTCATACCAGGCTATCGATGAAGCCACGTTGTGGGCCACAGGCAGGCAAGTCTGGGTATCCTAGTTCCCAGAACGCCGACAGTGATTCATTCGGATATGTTGTTGCTTTTTTGCAACAAGGGTCTTGTTACAGAAAATTAGACAAGATAGTGGATGTGTTTGCAATTTTTGCAACAAAGGTCTTGTTGTAGAAAACTAGAGAAGAAGAGGTTTTGCAACTGGGGACTTATTGCAGAAAATTAAAGAAGAGAAGGTTTCACAATAAAAGTCTTGTTGCAGGAATTAGAAACAAGGAGGTTTTGCAATAAGTGTACTGCTGCAGGAAATTAGACAAGAAGAAACTGACGGCTCGCGTCAGATAGCATGCCCTTTTTTTCATTTGCGAGTAACAAAAAATTGTGACAATATACACGAATATTCAAAACACTACATTCAAAGCATCAACAAAAATATATGGCGGAACATTTTTTTGGAAAAGAAGGTCAAAACCCCCGTCTCTGCATCAATAATCTTTATTAATCATTTAACAAATGTCTGACAAGAATATATATCAAGCCACCCGAAGCTACCACTCACACTTACAAACTCGATAATATGGAGTGCTCTCACTTCTCCTATCTAAAACCAGTGTCATCACCGATCCATCCATAACGTATCGGAACCTACGGCCGGTGAAGCAAAATTAAAGCATACATCACATGCACACATTTTAGAAGCTGCCATGATCATCAAACCACCGATCCATCTTCAGAAAAGGGATCTGCATCACCTTTGCCAGTCCGGCCATCCGTCGGCGCCACCGGAATGCCCAACGGCACCACCTCCCTGCGCACGTGTTTGGTACAAAAACACAACACCTAATTGGGACATATATAGATTATATAACATATAAATACGAATGAAGTCGATGATAAAATGTCTTACGTATTTCCCACTACATCTATTAATCGTGAATTTTTTGTTATGTTTGAAAAAACGGGTGCTCCTGTGCAACCTTAGAGCATCTCCAACGACAACCCGCAAAAAATCTCCCGTATCCGTCCGCGGACCGGGGGGGGGGGGGCAGTCTATGGACACAGATGCGGGAGGCCGCCATCCAACGCTAGCCGCATGCATTTTCATATCAACTCAAACAACCGGACGAAATTCATGCAAACACGGCCGGATTTCATGCAAACATGACGGATTTCATATAAAAAGCCGGATTTTCATATAAACATGACAAATTTCAGTACATTTACATCAACAGTGCTAGTCCGACTCTGAAGGTATAATTAAAACCTAATCTAAATTGCTACTCATGGTTCCCTTTGTCTTCCTCATGTCCGGCAGCCCGATCACCGGACCGTCGGGAGCCTGGAGGTATACGCTTGCAAAGGACGACTCGCTTCCCTGCCACTCATCGGAGTGGAACCCCCGACAGATGCTCCAGTGGGAGGGGAAGGCGGCGCCTCCACTTCCGTGAAGCCCATGTGGGATCGACGGAGGTCCTCCAAAGAGAAGAGCCGGGCTGTCAGGACCCCGATTCTATGCCACACCGATCTAGCATGTAACACCTCATATCACTTTGCGGCCTCACGCACGGTATTCCCACGGGTATCGCCTTACCATGCCCGGGACCGTTTGCGCCTTTTGGCACATGTATATGATAGTGTCGCTAGCATCCATATGACAAAGAACCCGGGCTGACATGACTAGTCGTAAACCCAAAGTGGCTCTAACTTACAGGGACAGGCATACATGACCCAGCAACGAACGTGTCGGCCATCAGCGAGTGAATCCGGGCTGTAGCAACTGGGCTAGCAGGACTCCGGTAAACCAGGCTGTAGCGGGCTAACAGGACTCCAGTATACACCGCGTGACATTTTCCCGAAGGGACAGACACAGGAACGAAGATGGATACATGCCGACCAACCTAAGTGTTCCGGAGCAGTAGCAAGCTACCAAGGCTCAGTGGAAGCACTAGGAGACATTTCCTGGTAAGAGAGGTTACCAAGGATAAACAACTAGATAGTCAGATCCCACACATACCAAGCATTTCAATAACATACATACAATATGCTCGATATGTGCAAATACAACATGGCATCACAACATGACTCTACAACTCAAGCATTTTATTCAATAGGCTCCGAGGAGCGAGATATTACAAACATGGGTCTCTCGACCCAGCATTCAGAGCATACAAGTCAAAGCACAAGCGGAAGCTTAACATGTCTGAGTATAGACATATACAAATGAAAAAGGCTGAGAAGCCTGACTATCTACCAGATCCTACCGAGGGCACAAGATCGTAGCTGAGGTAACAAGCTAAACACCGAAGTCCACACGAAACTACTAGTGAGACTAAAATCTCTTTGCAAAAACATAAAATAGGCAAACGTGAGTACAAATGTACCCAGCAAGACTTACATCAGAACTAACTACATATGCATCATTATCAACAAAGGGGGGGGGTGGAGTTTAACTGCAGCAAGCCAGCTTTGACTCGGTGGCTATCCTGAACTACGACTGCAAGTAACTCTTTGAGGTGGCGCACACGAGTCCACATATTCACCATATCAATACACCACTATGGATCCGCTCCCGTCTCCCTACGAGAACGCCATCCATAGCACTCATGCTTATCTTGCGCATTTTAGAGTATCCACTTTCACTTGTCTATGAACTGTACAGGCAACCCAGAAGTCCTTTACCACGGACACGGCTATTTGAATAGATGATGTTAACCCTGCAGGGGTGTACTTCTTCACACACGCTCTCGCCACTTACCGCCATATACACGTCATGTATCTCGGCAACCTCCAAGCAGAAGCCTGGCGAGGGTGTCGGCCATGGCCTACCTAAACACTCAAGTCTCTCGTCCAGGTTTATCGCCTATTCGGGTTCCATCCGTAAGGAGATCCGGCCGGGGTGTCGCCCCAAACGATGTGGGAAGGATTCCCAAGCCCACCATCCGGGTGCCACTTGGTACACCGTGCCACTGCACCTAGTCTGTCCCAAGCCCACCTGTACCGGGTGCCACTTGGTAGACTACTAGCACTACCTACAAACACCAGAAACTAGTTGCAACTCTTGGACAGAGAACAAGGGTGATTAAGAAGCCGAGAGGGTCAATTAAGGATCCCAATGAGTGGTAGTAGCTGTTCATGGATCACAAACACAGAACTCAGTTCCTGAGGACGGTTTCAACGAGACAACCCACCATGTACTCCTACATGGCCTCTCACCGCTACCTTTACCAAATCGTGTTCACACACTTAGCTCTCAATAGTAGGACATGTTCACACACCTCCAATTCATCCCCGATGAATCAGACCTGACTCAACTCTAAGCAATAGCAGGCATGACAAACAAGTGTGAATGAGTAGGCACATCAGGGCTCAAACAACTCCTACTCATGCTAGTGGGTTTCATCTATTTACTGTGGCAATGGCAGGTCATGCAGAGGATAAAGGGGTTCAACTACCGCAGCAAGTAACAGTTGTATCGTTGTTGTCCTAATGCAGTAAAATAGAGCAGGAGCGAGAAAGTGGGATAGTATCGGAATGAACAAGGGGGTTTTGCTTGCCTGGCACTTCTGAAGATAGTATAGTTCTTCATCGGTGTCATCAAACTCATCGTCGGAACGTCGTCTACTGAGAGGGGACAAAGACCGGCAACATAGAAGGAAACACAATCAATGCAATGCACACTATGATGCATGATCATAACATGGCAAAATGAGTGTGTTGGGCTAATGCAACTAAAACCAGATGGGTTTGAGTCATTTTGAACCCAAGGTTCAAGTTCAAACTCAAACTATGACTTTATAAAGTGCATTATAATGTTTTGGTATAAACAGCAGGCTTAAGTTGCTTTAACATGCATGAAACCAGTACAGATGGATAGATTGGATTTTTCTAATCATTTTTCATATATAAAACTTTGTATTTGGAGTTACAAATTAATTTCTATGATTTTTAGAAGTTAGCACTATTTTCTGGAATTTTCTGAATTAAAATAAATCCAGAAAATAGCTTATTGCGCCGGCATGACATCAGTGTGACATCAGCAGGTCAACACGCTAGGTCCAGGTCAAACCTGACTAGTGGGTCCCACTGGTCAGTCTCACGGTGATGGCTAGGCTCACAAACATGTGGGGCCGGTCAAGGGCCACGTCAGCACGGTCAACTCTGACATGTGGGTCCCGTTCAGTTATGAACTAACCTAAACAGAGATTAAAACATAACCTAAACAAGCATAGGGGCCCACATGGCAGTGGCTCAACGGGTGCTTAGCGGTGTCATTAGTGCTAATTAAGTGTGCCACGTCAGCAGTTGTCGCCGGCGACCACAACAACGGCGGGGACTTGCCAGAGTTGGTCAGGACGGCGCTGCAGAGCACTACTTCGCGTGTGGTTCGCGGCTATGGCGAGCTGGCGGTGCAGCGCATCTTCTCGGGCAAGCGCCAGGAGCCGAGATGGCCTACAGAGACGGCAGCGACGACGGAGGCGGCGGCCGGAGCTCAGGCGACGGCGGAGGTGACGCTATAGGGAGCGGCAGGGTAAACCCATGGGTGCTGCAGGTTCCCGGGGACGAGGTGAGCACGTTGGTGACGTTGGGGCGAGCGGAAGAGCTCAGGAACATGGAGCTCGTCGTCCATGGCGGTGACCGGAGATCAGGGCTCGCGGGGACGGCGGCTAACGGACGGGAACGGAGGGGTGAGCATGGGGGAAAGAAGCAGCAGCTCACAGCGGGGCCGGCGGTGGTTTCAGCGGGCTCGGGGACGACCGGCAAGTGGCGAATCGTGTGACCGGCGGCCGCCAAGGCAGAGGATGGAGATGGTGATGGTGGCGATGCTGCGGGGCTCCCGGGGTCTTCATCTTCGTCGTAGAGGGGCTTCGGGGCATGGCGGACCTCGGCGACAGGCTGGATAGGCAAGGGAGGGCTCGGTGGCCACGATGGTGACGAGCAGCGACGGCGAGCTCCGCTCGGGGAAGAAAGCAGAGGAGCAAGGGGAAGAGAGATACAGAGAGCGAGGGAGAAGCAGAGGGGGTCTAGGGGGGTCCAGAGCGGCGTCGAGGAGGGGCTTCAAGGCGCCTTGGTGAGGCAGGCGAGCAGGGAGGAGGCGTGGCGCCTCGCGCGTGCGTGCACTGTCTCCCTCCTCTGCCTACTGGCAGAGGTAGGTGATGACTGGCACGGGCCAGGTGGTGGGCTGGGCCGGCTACAGGGGTTTGGCTAGGTAAGTGGGCTGCCAGGTAAACTCTCTCTCTTTTTATTTCCGTTTTTCTATTTTCTGTAATTGTGTTTGGCTTTATTAAAAATGCCAGGGCATTTCCAAAAATCATGAAACTGCTCAATGTCACTGCTACCTCTTGAGCACTGCGTTGGATTTCCCCGAATAGGAGAGGATGATGCAGCAAAGTAGCGTAAGTATTTCACTCACTTTTTGAGAACCAAAGTATCAATCCAGTAGGAGACCACGCACAAGTCCCTCGTACCTACACAAAACGATAGCAACTCGCAACCAATGCTTTGGGGTTGTCAATCCCTTCACGGTCACTTACGAGAGTGAGATCTGATAGAGATAATATTTTTGGTATTTTTGATAGATAGCTGCAAAGTAAAAGTAAAGGCAAAGTAAAAACAAAGCAAGTAAATAAAGTGATATAGATTGATATGATGAGAATAGACCCGGGGGCCATAGGTTTCACTAGTGGCTTCTCTCAAGAGCATAAGTATTCTACGGTGGGTGAACAAATTACTGTTGAGCAATTGACAGAATTGAGCATAGTTATGAGTATATCTAGGCAATGATCATGTATATAGGCATCACGTCCGAGACAAGTAGATCGAAACGATTCTGCATCTACTACTATTACTCCACTCATCGACCGCTATCCAGCATACATCTAGAGTATTAAGTAAAAACAGAGTAATGCCGTAAGCAAGATGACATGATGTAGAGGGATAAATTCATGCAATATGATAAAAACCCCATCTTGTTATCCTCGATGGCAACAATACAATACGTGCCTTGCAACTCTTTCTGTCACTGAGTAAGGACACCGCAAGATTGAACCCAAAGCTAAGCACTTCTCCCATTGCAAGAACTACCAATCTAGTTGGCCAAACCAAAAAGGATAATTCGAAGAGACTTGCAAAGATAACTCAATCATACATAAAAGAATTCGGAGAAGAATCAAATATTTTCCATAGATAATACTGGATCATAAACCCACAATTCATCGGTTTCAACAAACACACCGC
The DNA here is from genome assembly GCF_002162155.2 of Triticum dicoccoides. Lineage (NCBI taxonomy): Eukaryota > Viridiplantae > Streptophyta > Magnoliopsida > Poales > Poaceae > Triticum > Triticum dicoccoides. The sequence continues at coordinate 173,587,166 of NC_041381.1, forward strand.
AAAAAGAAGATTACATCGAATAGATCTCCATGAGAGAGGGGGAGAACATTGTATTGAGATCCAAAAAGAGAGAAGAAGCCATCTAGCTACTAGCTATGGACCCGAAGGTCTGAAGTAAACTACTCACACTTCATTGGAGGGGCTATGGTGATGATGTAGAAGCCCTCCATGGTGGATGCCCCCTCCGGCGGAGCTCCGGAACAGGCCCCAAGATGGGATCTCGTGGATACAGAAGGTTGCGGCGGTGGAATTAGGTTTTTGGCTCCTGTTCTGATCGTTCGGGGATACGTAGGTATATATAGGAGGAAGGAGTACGTCGGTGGAGCTCCGAGGGGCCCACGAGGTAGGGGGCGCGCCCAGGAGGGGGGGTGCCCTCCACCCTCGTGACCTCCTCGGAGGCTTCTCGGAGTAGGGTCCAAGTCTCCTGGATCACGTTCGGTTGGAAAATCACGATCCCGAAGGTTTCATTCCGTTTGGACTCCGTTTGATATTCTGTTTCTTTGAAATACTGAAAAAGGCAAAAAACAGCAATTCTGGGCTGGGCCTCCGGTTAATAGGTTAGTCCCAAAAGTAATATAAAAGTGGAAAATAAAGCCCAATATAGTCCAAAACAGTAGATAAAGTAGCATGGAGCAATCAAAAATTATAGATACGTTGGAGACGTATCAGGCATCCCCAAGCTTAATTCCTGCTCGTCCTCGAGTAGGTAAATGATAAAAAAAGAATTTTTGATGCGGAGTGATACTTTGGCATAATTTCAATGTAAATCTTCTTAATTGTGATAGGAATATTCAGATCCGAAAGATTCAAGACAAAAGTTCATACTGACACAAAAATAATAATACTTCAAGCATACTAATCAAAGCAATCATGTCTTCTCAAAATAACATGGCCAAAGAAAGTTCATCCCTACAAAATCATATGGTTAGGCTATGCTTCATTTTCGTCACATAAAGATGTTCCCAACTTCTATACCCCCGATGACAAGCCAAGCAATTGTTTCATACTTAAATAATCTCAAACTTTTTCAACTTTCACGCAATACATGAGCGAGAGCCATGGATATAGCACTATGGGTGGAATAGAATATGATGATGGGGATTGTGTGGAGAAGACAAAAAGGAGAAGGTCTCACATTGACGAGGCTAATCGACGGGCTATGGAGATGCCCATCAATTGATGTCAATATGAGGAGTAGGGATTTCCATGCAACGGATGCACTAGAGCTATGAATGCTCAACAAAAGAAAACTAGTGGGTGTGCATCCAACTCGCTTGCTCATGAATACCTAGGGCATTTTGAGGAAGCCCATCATTGGAATATACAAGCCAAGTTCTATAATGAAAAATTCCCACTAGTATAAAAAGACAACTTATGAAACTCACTATCATGAAGATCTTGGTGCTACTTTGAAGCACAATATATGAGACTCACTACATGAAGAACAAGGTGCTACTTTGAAGCACAAGTGTGGTAGAAGGATAGTAGCATTGTCCCTTCTCTCTTTTTCTCTCTTCTTTTTTTTGTTTGGGCCTTTCTCTCTTTTTTATGGCCTCTTTTTCTTTCGTCCGGAGTCTCATCCCGACTTATGGGGGAATCATAGTCTCCATCATCCTTTCCTCACTTGGGACAATTCTCTAATAATGATGATCATCACACTTCTATTTTTCTTACAACTCAACAATTACAACTCGATATTTAGAACAAAGGATGACTCTATATGAATGCCTCCGGCGGTGTACCAGGATGGTGCAATGAATCAAGAGTGACACGTATGGAAAATAATGCATGGTGGCTTTGCCACAAATATGATGTCAACTAAATGATCATGCAATGGCAATATGACAAAAGTAATGTATGTCATGATGATGATGATGGAAGTTGCATGGCAATATATCTCGGAATGGCTATGGAAATGCCATGATAGGTAGGTATGGTGGCTGTTTTGAGGAAGATATAAGGAGGTTTATGTGTGATAGAGCGAATCGTATCACGGGGTTTGGATGCACCGGCGAAGTTTGCACCAACTCTCAAGGTGAGAAAGGGCAATGCACGGTACCGAAGAGGCTAGCAAAGGTGGAAAGGTGAGAGTGCGTATAATCCATGAACTCAACATTAGTCAAAAGAACTCATATACTTATTGCAAAAAATTTAGAAGCCATCAAAAAATTCAAGTACTACGCGCATGCTCCTAGGGGGATAGATTGGTAGGAAAAGACAATCGCTCGTCCCCGACCGCCACTCATAAGGATGCACAAGCCAGGTACACTTCATGCTTCAAATTTGTTACACAACTTTACCCATACGTGCATGCTACGGGACTTGCAAATTCAACACAAGTATTTCTCAAATTCACAATTATCAACTAGCACGACTTTGATATTATTACCTCCATATCTCAACAATTATCAAGCACCAAACTTATCTTTAGTATTCAATTTACTCAAAAGAAAGTTTCACATGTCTTGAACACTAAGTATATTAACATTAAGAAAATTACCATGCTACCGATGACTCCCAAAATAATCTAAGTGAAGCATGAGAGATCAATAGTTTCTTTAAAACAAATCCACCACCGTGCTCTAAAAGATGTAAGTGAAGCATTAGAGCAAAAATTATCACGCTCAAAAGATATAAGTGAAGCACTATGAGCAAAACTATCAAGCTCAAAAGATATAAGTGAAGCACATAGAGTATTATAACAAATTCCAATTCATGTATGGCTCTCTGAAAAGGTGTGTACAGCAAGGATGATTGTGGTAAACTAACAAGAAAAGACACAAATAATACAAGACGCTCCAAGCAAAACACATATCATGTTGGTGAATAAAAATATAGCTCCAAGTAAATTACCGATGGAAGTGGACGAAAGAGGGGATGCCTTTCGGGGCAACCCCAAGCTTTGACTTTTTGGTGTCCTTGTATTATCTTGGGGGTGCCATGGGCATCCCCAATCTTAGGCTCTTTCCACTCCTTGTTCCATAATCCATCAAAAGAATTCACCCAAAACTTGAAAACTTCACAACACAAAACTCAATAGAAATCTCGTGAGCTCCGTTAGAGAAAGAAAACAAAAGACTACTTCAAGGTACTGTGATGAACTCATTCTTTATTTATATTGGTGTTAAACCTACTGTATTCCAACTTCTATATGGTTTATAAACTAATTTACTAGCCATAGATTCATCAAAATAAGCAAACAACACACGAAAAACAGAATCTGTCAAAAACAGAACAGTCTGTAGCAATCTGTAACTAATGCAAACTTCTGGAACTCTAAAAATTCTACCAAAATAGGAAGTCCTGGAAAATTTGTTTATTGATCAGCAGAAAAAATAATCAACGCAAAAGCACGTTCCTGTTATTTATCATAACTAGATTCGTGCGTGCAAAGTTTCTGTTTTTCAGCAGAATCAAATCAACTATCATCGTAGGTTATTCTATAGGTTCTACTTGGCACAAACACTAATTAAAACATAAAACCACATCCAAACAGAAGGTATATGGATTATTTATTCCTAAACATAAGCAAAAACAAAAAACACAAAATAAAATTGGGTTGCCTCCCAACAAGCGCTATCGTTTAACGCCCCTAGCTAGGCATAAAAGCAAGGATAGATCTAGGTATTGCCATCTTTGGTAGGAAATCCATAGGTGGCTCTCATGATAGATTCATATGGTAATTTTATTTTCTTTCTAGGGAAGTGTTCCATACCCTTCTTTAAGGGAAATTGGAATCTAATATTCCCTTGCTTCATATCAATAATTGCACCAATCGTTCTAAGGAAAGGTCTACCAAGAATAATAGGACATGAAGGATTGCAATCTATGTCAAGAACGATAAAATCTACGGGCACATAATTCCTATTTGCAACAATAAGAACATCATTAATTCTTCCCATAGGCTTTTTAATAGTGGAATCCGCAAGATGCAAGTTTAGAGAGCAATCATCAAAATCACGGAAATCTAGTAAATCACATAAAGTTTTGGGGATAGCGGAGACACTAGCACCCAAATCACACAAAGCACGAAACTCAAAATCTTTAATTTTAATTTTAATAGTAGGTTCCCACTCATAATAGAGTTTTCTAGGGATAGAAACTTTCAACTCAAGTTTTTCTTCATAAGATTGCATCAAGGCATCAACAATATGTTCGGTAAAGTCCTTATTTTGACTATAAGCATGAGGAGAATCTAGCACGGATTGCAACAAGGAAATACAACCAATCAAAGAGTAGTTTTCATAATTAAATTCCTTGATATCCAAAATAGTGGGTTTAGCAACATCACGATTTTTATTTATTTCAATCCCACTTTCATCAATTTCATCATCAAGATCTAGAAACTCCGAATTCTTAGAATGCCTTCTAGGTAAAGGAAGATAATCTTCAGATTCATCAAGATTCATATTGCAAAACAAAGATTTAATGGGGGACACATCAATAACTTTTAGATCTTCATCTTGATTTTCATAGGAATTCAGTTTAGCGGCCATCTTATTGACTAAGGTAGCTTGCATATCCGAAATTTCAGCAGTCGTCTTTTCAAGACGAGCAATTTGGGCCCTTATACCATCAAATTCTTTAGACATATCATCGAGTTCTTTATTCATAAAGCTCATAAAACTTTTTTGTTCCTTAAGTTCATTTCTAAAGAAATTATTATGCTCAAATTGCAAAACCATAAACTTTCTAACATTGCTTTCGATTTCCTCTAGCCTTTTAAGGTGAAGGTCACCAAATCTAGGTAGAGCCATCGCAACAAAAAGGCAAACTAACACACGAGCAAGCGGGAAGGCAACGAGGAAAAAGGCAAACGGGAAAGAGAGGAGGAGATTGGGAAAGAGAGGGCAAATAAAACGGCAAGGGTGAAGTGGGGGAGAGGAAAACGAGAGGCAAATGGCAAAAAATGTAATGCGAGAGATAGGGATTGCGATGGGTACTTGGTATGGTTGAGTTGCTTGCGTGAGCCTCCCCGGCAACGGCGCCAGAAATGCTTCTTGCTACCTCTTGAGCACTGCGTTGGATTTCCCCGAAGAGGAGAGGATGATGCAGTAAAGTAGCGTAAGTATTTCCCTTAGTTTTTGAGAACCAAGGTATCAATCTAGTAGGAGCCCATGCACAAGTCCCTCGTACCTACACAAAATGATAGCAACTCGCAACCAACGCTCAGGGGTTGTCAATCCCTTCACGGTCACTTACGAGAGTGAGATCTGATAGAGATAATATTTTTGGTATTTTTGATAGATAGATGCAAAGTAAAAGTAAAGGCAAAGTAAAAACAAAGCAAGTAAATAAAGTGATATAGATTGATATGATGAGAATAGACCCGGGGGCCATAGGTTTCACTAGTGGCTTCTCTCAAGAGCATAAGTATTCTACGGTGGGTGAACAAATTACTGTTGAGCAATTGACAGAATTGAGCATAGTTATGAGTATATCTAGGCAATGATCATGTATATAGGCATCACGTCCGAGACAAGTAGATCGAAACGATTCTGCATCTACTACTATTACTCCACTCATCGACCGCTATCCAGCATGCATCTACAGTACTAAGTAAAAACAGAGTAACGCCGTAAGCAAGATGACATGATGTAGAGGGATAAATTCATGCAATATGATAAAAACCCCATCTTGTTATCCTCGATGGCAACAATACAATACGTGCCTTGCAACTCTTTCTGTCACTGAGTAAGGACACCGCAAGATTGAACCCAAAGCTAAGCACTTCTCCCATTGCAAGAACTACCAATCTAGTTGGCCAAACCAAAAAGGATAATTCGAAGAGACTTGCAAAGATAACTCAATCATACATAAAAGAATTCAGAGAAGAATCAAATATTTTCCATAGATAATACTGGATCATAAACCCACAATTCATCGGTCTCAACAAACACACCGCAAAAAGAAGATTACATCGAATAGATCTCCACGAGAGAGGGGGAGAACATTGTATTGAGATCCAAAAAGAGAGAAGAAGCCATCTAGCTACTAGCTATGGACCCGAAGGTCTGAAGTAAACTACTCACACTTCATCGGAGGGGCTATGGTGATGATGTAGAATCCCTCCGTGGTGGATGCCCCCTCCGGCGGAGCTCCGGAACAGGCCCCAAGATGGAATCTCGTGGATACAGAAGGTTGCGACGGTGGAATTAGGTTTTTGGCTCCTGTTCTGATCGTTCGGGGATACGTCGGTATATATAGGAGGAAGGAGTACGTCGGTGGAGCTCTGAGGGGCCCACGAGGTAGGGGGCGCGCCCTCCACCCTCGTGACCTCCTCGGAGGCTTCTTGGAGTGGGGTCCAAGTCTCCTGGATCACGTTCGTTTGGAAAATCACGATCCCGAAGGTTTCATTCCGTTTGGACTCCGTTTGATATTCTGTTTCTTCGAAATACTGAAAAAGGCAAAAAACAGCAATTCTGGGCTGGCCCTCCGGTTAATAGGTTAGTCCCAAAAGTAATATAAAAGTGGAAAATAAAGCCCAATATAGTCCAAAACAGTAGATAAAGTAACATGGAGCAATCAAAATTTATAGACTTTCGAGGGTAAAGTATTCAACCCAAATTTATTGACTCGACACAAGGGGAGCCAAAGAATATTCTTGAGTATTAGCAGTTGAGTTGTCAATTCAACCACACCTGGATAACTTAGTATCTGTAGCAAAGTATTTAGTAGCAAAGTGGTATGATAATAAAGGTAACAGTAGCAAAAGTAATGTTTTTGGGTTTTGTAGTGATTGTAACAATAGCAACGGAAAAGTAAATAAGCGAAACACAAGATGTGAAAAGCTCGAAGGCATTGGATATGTGATGGATGATTATGTCGGATGCAATTCCTCATGTAATAGCTATAACATAGGGTGACACAGAACTAGCTCCAATTCATCAATGTAACGTAGGCATGTATTCTGTAAATAGTCATACGTGCTTATGGAAAAGAACTTGCATGACATCTTTTGTCCTACCCTCCCGTGGCAGCGGGTTCCTAGAGGAAACTAAGGGATATTAAGGTCTCCTTTTAATAGAGAACCGGAACAAAGCATTAGCACATAGTGAATACATGAACTCCTCAAACTACGGTCATCACCGAGAAGTATCCCGATTATTGTCACTTCGGGGTTGTCGGATCATAACACATAATAGGTGGCTATAGACTTGCAAGATAGGATCAAGAACACACATATATTCATGAAAACATAATAGGTTCAAATCTGAAATCATGGCACTCGGGCCCTAGTGACAAGCATTAAGCATAGCAAAGTCATAGCAACATCAATCTCAGAACATAGTGGATACTAGGGATCAAACCCTAACAAAATTAACTTGATTACATGGTAAATCTCATCCAATCCATTACCGTCCAGCAAGCCTACGATGGAATTACTCACGCACGGCGGTGAGCATCATGAAATTTGTGATGGAGGATGGTTGATGATGACGACGGCGATGAATCCCCCTCTCCGGAGCCCCGAATGGACTCCAGATCAGCCCTCTCAAGAGAGATTAGGGCTTGGTGGCGGCTCCTTATCGTAAAACGCGATGAAACTTTCTCTTTGATTTTTTTTCTCCGTGAGACGGAATATATGGAGTTGGAGTTGAGGTCGGTGGAGCCTCAGGGGGCCCACGAGACAGGGGGGCGCGCCCCCCACCCTCGTGGACAGGGTGTGGGCCCCCCTGGTCTTGATTCTTTCGCCAGTATTTTTTATATTTTCCAAAAAGTGCCTCCGTGGATTTTCAGGACATTCCGAGAACTTTTGTTTTCTACACATAAAACAACATCATGGCAGTTCTGCTGAAAACAGCGTCAGTCCGGGTTAGTTTCATTCAAATTATGCAAGTTAGAGTCCAAGACAAGGGCAAAAGTGTTTGGAAAAGTAGATACGTTGGAGACGTATCAACTCCCCCAAGCTTAAACCTTTGCTTGTCCTCAAGCAATTCAGTTGATAAACTAAAAGTGGTAAAGAAAAACTTTCACAAACTGTGTTTGCTCTTGTTGTTGTAACATGCAAAGCCATCACTCAGGTTTCAGCAAATATTATGAACTAACCATACTCATAATAACACCCAGGTCTCACAATTACTCATATCAATAACATAATCAGCTAGCGAGCCATAATAATAAAACTCGGATGACAACACTTTCTCAAAATAATCATAACATGATATAACAAAATGGTATCTCGCTAGCCCTTTCTGAGACCGCAAAACATAAATGCAGAGCACCTTTAAAGATCAAGGACTGACTAAACATTGTAATTCATGGTAAAAGAGATCCAGTCAAGTCATACCCAATATAAACCAATAGTAATGAATGCAAATGACAGTGTGCTCTCCAGCGGGTGATTTTTAATAAGAAGGGTGATGACTCAACATAAAAGTAAATAGATAGGCCCTTCGCAGAGGGAACCAAGGATTTGTAGAGGTGCCAGAGCTCGATTTTAAAATAGAGAGGAATAACATTTTGAGTGGCATATTTGTTGTCAACGCAACAATTATGAGATGGCTGTATCTTCCATACTACATGCATTATAGGCAGTTCCCAAACAGAATGGTAAAGGTTTATACTCCCCAACCACCAACAAGCATCAATCCATGGCTTGCTCGAAACAACGAGTGCCTCCAACTAACAACAACCCTGGGGGAGTTTTGTTTAATTATTTTGATTTGCTTTGATCTTTTTGGATCATGGGACTGGGCATCCCGGTTGTCCACTCCTCTTGAGAATAACCCACCTAGCATGGAAGATATAGGCAGCCCTAGTGAAAGAACATGCGGTGCCCCCATGTTTGGTTTTGGTAATTGATGACAATCTCCATGGACTAATGGTTGTCTTGAGTTATATTTGAAGGATTTGTCCATAGGCTTTTCTTGAAGTCCATGTGTTTGTTTCAAGGAGTTTATGAGTTAACCAAGGTGCTATTAAGGAATTGTCCAAAGATTGGTCATGTGAATGTTGAGCTTATTGTAAGCATGTCTTGAAGAAGAAGGTTGTGTGATCATTCATGTTTACCTTCAAGACATCATCCAAATGAAGAGAGTTGCAAAGATTCAAGGTTGATCAAGACTAAGTCAAGAGTGAATCAAGTTGATCAACTCACAAAGCATAGAAGATGTACCGAGAGGGATCAAGTGATCCCATGGTATGGTAAGCATTGTCCATTACGCTCTGTGTGCTAACCCATGGTCTTCGTGAGAGTTCTTTGTGGGGTTAGGTTGCGGTGTGCAAGTTCAAGTGATGCATCACGAAGAGATCAAGTGCTTGAAGCTTGCTGTCCATTGTGGTGACAATGGACTTGTGAAGATGAGCGGAAGAGGGGCTCACCCATAGTTGAGTATGGGGGAGCAATCAACTAGTCTTCATCGAGCCAACACAATCAAGAAAGGTGGTCCATCTTGAGGAGGAGTAGATCGTCATCAACTAGCTCAAGTGGACTTTGTGCAAGGCAAAGGTTTGCCCTTGATAGGTTTTCTATTTTACCGGTCTCATGGTAGTTGTGGGAGACCGGGTTATAGGATAGATTGCCGTACTATCAAGGGGGGCTCTTGATGAGTTGCTTGATCGTATCGTTCGTAGAGAGCTCAAACCATTGCATCCTTGCATCATCTTTATTGGTTCTTGTTTGGTTCTTCTCCTTGTGAGTTTTGGAGCTTATGGTCATTTTTATGACAAGCTCGAGTTCATCGAAAACGGAGTTTGCATGCATCTTCTATGATGTTTTCGATGTTGGAGGTTCTGCCGGTTCTTCTCTGTTGGAGGTTCCTCTCCTCTCTTGTTAGGCATACCTCCCCTGTTTTGATGCTACTCGTTGTCTTGTATCCAACAAGCTTGAGTTTGCTCAATTCGGAGCTCATTTGCAGAAGTTATGGCAGTTCTGGTTTTATTGTTTCCCTCTGTTGTCTTCTCTGCAAAATGAAGGACTCCTAGTGTTGCTGATCTGGGGCATGCGGTAGTACTGCTCTCCGGAGCGGTAGTACCGCAGGCCCTTGCGGTAGTACTGCTCTGTGGGAGCGGTAGTACCGTGGCCTCAGGCCAGGCGCAGCTGCTCGAGCGGTAGTAGGGGCGGATGTAATTTTTTACATCTGCGCCCTACGCGGTAGTACCGTGCCGCGAGCGTGGTAGTACCGTGGGCTCTGGCCAGGCTTAGCAGCATGAGCGGAAGTAGGGGCGGATGTAATTTTTTACATCCGCGCCCTACGCGGTAGTACCGCTCTTCGTGTGCGGTAGTACCGTGCCGGAGTTTTGCGCAGGTCCTCCCTCAGCGGAAGTAGGTACGGAAGTAATTTTTTACGTCCGTGCTTTCTCTGTGCCTAGTGTTGCCTGCCTTACGGTAGTACCGTAGGGGCGCGCGGTAGTACCGCTCCGGTGGTTCTACCGCTCGTTGCCCTGTGCAACAGGCCTTCATCTGGCCAGAGCTGCACATGCAGTAGTACCACAACCTGCAGCGGTAGTACCACAGCCAACCGCGGTAGTACCGCAGCTCCCTGTGGTAGTACCGCGTCGTGCGGGCTGAGTGGGGGGATAACGGTTGGTTTTTCTCCCCACCTATAAAAGGGGGTCTTCTTCCCCATTGAGACTTATCCTTTGAGCTCGTGTTCTTCCCCCATTGTTGACCTTCTTCGAGCTTGCTAACTCTCAATCCCTCCATGGATTCTTGCTAGTTTTTGAGAGGAGATCTAGATCCACATTTCCACCAATCACTTTCTCCTTTTCGTGAGGGGAACCCTTTGGATCTAGATCTTGGAGTTCTTCGTGTTCTTCTTTCGTTCTTCCTCTCATTTTCCTCCCTAGCATTAGTTGCTTTGGTGGGATTTGGGAGAGATGGACTTGGGCACTCTGTGTGCCCTTGCCATTGCATTTGGTGCATCGGTTTGAGTTCTCCATGATGATACGTGGAAGTGAAGTGTGAGAAGCTTATTACTCTTGGGTGCTTGGTGCCCTTGAGCTTGTTCCTCTTGGGTGCTTGGGCGCCCTAGACGGTTGGTGGTGTTCAGAGCTCAATCATTGTGGTGTAAAGCTCCGGGCAGGCGTCGGGGTCTCCAATTAGGTTGTGGAGATCGCGCCGAGCATTTTGACGGGTTCCGGTGACTGCCCCCAAGGGTTGCCAAAGTGTACGGGTTCGGTGACCGCCCCCAAGGGTTTCCATTTGTACGGGTTCGGTGACCACCCTCAAGGGTCCCTTAGTGGAATCACGGCATCTTGCATTGTGCGAGGGCGTGAGGAGATTATGGTGGCCCTAGTGGCTTCTTGGGGAACATTGTGCCTCCACACCGCTCCAAACGGAGATTAGCATCCGCAAGGGTGTGAACTTCGGGATACATCGTCGTCTCAGCGTGCCTCGGTTATCTCTTACCCGAGCCCTTTACTTATGCACTTTACTTTGTGATAGCCATAATGTTTTTGTCATATATCTTGCTATCACATAGTTGCTTATCTTGCTTAGCATAAGTTGTTGGTGCACATAGGTGAGCCTAGTTGTTTTAGGTTTTGTGCTTGACAAATTAACCGCTAGGTTTATTCCGCATTTGTTCAAGCCTAACCGTAATTATTTTAAAGCGCCTATTCAATCCCCCCTCTAGGCGACATCCACGATCTTTCACCTAGTTGTAACATGAGTTGCTCGAGCATACAAAACAGAATTTCACTTGAAGGGTTGGAGTTTGGCACATACAAATTTACTTGGAACGGCAGGTAAATACCGCATATAGGAAGGTATGATGGACTCATATGGAACAACTTTTGGGTTTAAGGAGTTCGGATGCACAAGCAGTATTCCCGCTTAGTACAGGTGAAGGCTAGCAAAAGACTGGGAAGCGACCAACTGAGAGAGCGACAACAGTCATGAACATGCATTAAAATTAATTCACACCGAGTACAAGCATGAGTAGGATATAATCTACCATGAACATAAATATCATGAAGGCTATGTTGATTTGTTTCAACTACATGCGTGAACATGTGCCAAGTCGAGTGACTCAATTCATTCAAAGGAGGATACCATCCCATCATACCACATCATAATCATTCTAATAGCATGTTGGCACGCAAGGTAAACCATTATAACTCATATCTAATCAAGCATGGCACAAGCAACTATAATCTCTAAATGTCATTGCAAATATGTTTACTTCATAATATGAATCGGAAACAATGAACTCATCATATTTACAAAAACAAGAGAGGTCGAGTTCATACCAGCTTTTCTCATCTCAATAAGTCCATCATATATCGTCATTATTGCCTTTCACTTGCACGACCGAACGATGTGTATAATAATAATAGTGCACGTGCATTGGACTAAGCTGGAATCTGCAAGCATTCAACTAAAGAGAGAAGACAAGGTAATATGGGCTCTAAGTTAAATAAACAATCATGCATATGAGAGCCACTAAATATTTTAAATATGGTCTTCTCCTCTCGACCCCCAAAGAAAAGAAAATAAAATAAAACTATTTACATGGGAAAGCTCCCAACAAGTAAGAAGAAGAACGAGAAATCTTTTTGGGTTTTCATTTTAATTTCTACTACAAGCATGGAAATTAAACTAACTATTTTTTTTGGTTTTTTTCTTAAGGTTTATCAAACACACAAGAAGAAAGCGAGAAAAAGGAAATGAAACTAGCATGGATAATACAATGAAAGAGTATGAGCACCGACGACTAGTGTGTGAACATGAATGTAAAGTCGGTGAGAAATACGTACTCCCCCAAGCTTAGGCTTTTGGCCTAAGTTGGTCTAATACCAAGGACCGCCTGGCTGATATCCGTAGTTGTAGCTGAGGTCATACTGAGATGCAGCAGCAACCGCCTCCTGAGCAGCGGCATGTTGACGAGCTGCCTCCGCTCTCCCCCCGTGTTCAGCTGCTTCCTCCCTGGTAACAACATATCTTCCTTTTGCCTGATAATCAAAAAGGAGAGGAGCAGGAAGAGTAACATGGACGACGTTGCGTCTGTCATAGATTAGTCGATATTGGAGGAATTGTTCATTCCTCCTAAGAAAATGATGGTTGACCATAGCGTCATAATCTAAATAAGCAGGAGCTAACATCATATCCCCCTCTCGTGGGGCTATACCAAGATAATTAGCCACACGGGTTGCATAAATTCCTCCAAATAAATATCCAGCTCTACCATTATTCTGCAACCTACGTGCAACTGTTGCCCCCAAGTTATAACCTTTATAACCTAACACAACACTCTAGAGGACACAAAGATCAGGGACACACATATGACATGCTTCATCTTTACCGTTAATGCATCTACCAATGAAGAGAGCAAAATAATATATAGCAGGAAAATGAATGCTCCCTATGGTAGCTTGTGATATTTCCCTGGATTCCCCCACAGTAATACTAGCAAGAAAATCTCTAAATTCAGATTTGTGGGGATCATTAATATTACCCCACTGCGAAAGTTTGCAAGCAGTTGTAAAATCCTCTAAGTCCATGGTATAAGATGTATCATAAATATCAAATAGGACACTAGGAGAATTACGCGTACAGTTATATTTAAACCTCTGCACAAAGGAATCAGTCAATTGATAGTACTGAGGACACTTATATTGTAAGAAGTCCTCCAACTCAGCATTACGCACATACGCGTCAAATTCCTCCTTAAAGCCTGCTTCGACCATAAAATCATCGGATGGCCACTCACAAGCTCATACATCCGCGTCCCTCGGTAATTCAACATCTTGCTCACGTATAGCAATCCTGGGTCCTTTCTTTACCGAGGAACCACCTTGGTACATTGTCCTAGACATAATTCTTTTTCAAGCAACAATCTCCCAAAGCAGTTTTGTGAATGGAGCTTTGAGCAAGGAGATCAAAAATCGCAGCAAAATGAGCTAGAACTCATGCTTGAGCTGGATGGGGATTTTTTGGGAAGAAGATGGAGTGTGTGGTTGCTGGCATAAGTGGAGGGGGCCCACCAGGGGTCCACGAGACAGGGGGGCGTGCCCAGGGTAGGTGGGCATGCCCTCCACTCTCGTGGCCTGGTGCTTGCCCCTCCTACAGTGATTTCAGTGCCTAAAATCCACAAATATTCCATAAAAAATAATACTAAATTTGTAGGGCATTTGGAGCACTTTTATTTTTGGGATATTTTTTAATGCACGGATAATTCAGAAAACAGGCAGATAATACTATTTTTGATTTATTTATTCTAAATAACAGAAAGTAAAAATAGGGTACAGAAGGTTGTGCCTTGTAGTTTCATCCATCTCGTGATCATCAAAATGAATCCACTAACAAGGTTGATCAAGTCTTGTTAACAAACTCATTCCGAATAACATGGAACCGGATAAATTTCGAATAGCACTAAGTTACCTCAACGGGGATATGAACATCCCCAATAATAATAATATCATACTTTTTCTTGACAGTAGGAATAGGAAATTCAAAACCTCCAATAATGATAGTTGGAACTTTTCCAATAGAATTGATGCTATGAACTTGAGATTGTTTCCTCGGAAAGTGTATCGTATGCTCATTACCATTAACATGAAAAGTGACATTGCCTTTGTTGCAATCAATAATAGTCCCTGCAGTATTCAAAAAGGGTCTACCAAGGATAATCGACATACTATCGTCCTTGGGAATATCAAGAATAACAAAGTCCGTTAAGATAGTGACATTTGCAACCACAACAGGCACATCCTCACAAATACCGACAGGTATAGCAGTTGATTTATCAGCCATTTGCAAAGATATTTTAGTAGGTGTCAACTTATTCAATTCAAGTCTATGATATAAAGAGAGAGGCATAACACTAACACCGGCTCCAAGATCACATAAAGCAGTTCTAACATAATTTCTTTTAATGGAGCATGGTATAGTTGGTACACCTGGATCTCCAATTTTCTTTGGTATTCCACTCTTAAAAGTGTAATTAGAAAGCATGGTGGAAATTTCAACTTCCGGTATCTTTCTTTTATTTGTAATGATATCCTTCATATACTTAGCATAAGGATTTACTTTAAGCATATCAGTTAAGCGCATACATAAGAAGATAGGTCTAATCATTTCAGCAAAGCGCTCAAAATCCTCATCATCCTTTGTCTTGGATGGTTTAAGAGGAAAGGGCATGGGTTTCTAAACCCATGGTTCTCTTTCTCTACCGTGCTTCCTAGCAACAAAATCTCTCTTATCATAACATTGATTCTTTGATTGTGGGTTATCAAGATCAACAACAGGGTTCAATCTCTACTTCATTGTTTTTGCTAGGTTGAGCATCAACATGAACATTATCATTAACATTATCACTAGGGTCATGTTCATCACCTGATTGTGTTTCAGCATCAGAAATAGAAATATCATTGGGATTCTTAGGTGTGTTTACAGTAGGTTCACTAGAAGCATGCAAAGTTCTATCGTTTTTCTTTTTCTTCTTTTTAGAAGAACTAGGTGCCTCTAAATTATTTCTCTGAGAATCTTGCTCGATTCTCTTAGGGTGGCCTTCAGGATACAAAGGTTCCTGAGTCATTCTACCAGTTCTAGTAGCCACTCTAACAGCAAAGTCATGTTTATTATTTAATTCATCAAGCAAATCATTTTGAGCTTTAAGTACTTGCTCAGCTTGAGTAGCAACCATAGAAGCATATTTGCTAATGAGTTTGAGTTCACCTTTAACTCTAGCCATATTATCACTCACGCATCCTATCTCAAAAGCATTATTCTTTAACTCTCTACCAACATAAGCATTAAAGCTTTCTTGTCTAGCCATAAAGTCATCAAATTCATCTAAACATGGGATATGAAATTTAGTAGAGGGGATTTCAACTTTATCATATCTATAGAGAGAATTTACCTTTACTACCTGTGTCGGGTTATCAAGACAATGTGGTTCTTCAACAGGCGGTATATTAAGACCATGTATTTCTTCAATAGGTGGTAAATTCTTAACATCTTTAGCTTTAATACCTTTTTCTTTCATTGATTTTTTTGCCTCTTGCATATCTTTGGACTGAGAAATAAAACACCTCTCTTCTTCGGAGTGGGTTCAGGAATAGGCTCAGGAGTTGGCTCAATTGGTTTAGGAATTGCCTCAGGAATTGGCTCAGGAAGGGTCCAATTATTTTCATTAGTCAACATATTATTCAATAGTAATTCAGCTTCGTCGACTATTCTTTCCCTGAAAAGACAACCAACACAACTATCCAAGTAGTCCTTGGAAGCATCGGTTAGTCCATTATAAAAGATATCAAGTATTTCATTTTTCTTAAGAGGATGATCAGGCAAAGCATTAAGTAATCGGAGAAGCCTCCCCCAAACTTGTGGGAGACTCTCTTCTTCGATTTGCACAAAATTATATATTTCCCGCAAGGCAGCTTGTTTTTTATGAGTAGGGAAATATTTAGCAGAGAAGTAATAAATCATATCCTGGGGACTACGCACACAACCAAGAGCAAGAGAATTATAACAAGTCTTAGCATCACCCTTTAATGAGAATGGAAATATCTTAAGGATATAATAATAGCAAGATTTATCATCATGAGTAAACAGGGTGGCTATATCATTCAACTTGGTAAGATGTGCCACAACAGTTTCAGATTCAAGGCCATAAAAAGGATCAGATTCAACTAAAGTAATAATCTCAAGATCAACAGAGATTTCATAATCCTTATTCGTAACACAGATAGGTGAAGTAACAAAAGCAGGGTTAGGTTTCATTCTAGCATTAAGAGACTGCTGCTTCCATTTAGCTAATAACTTTTTAAGATCATATCTATCATTGCAAGCAAAGATAGCTCTAGCAGCTTCTTCATTCATAACATAACCCTCAGGAACAACAGGCAATTCATAATCATTGGGAGAACCTTCATCATCACTATCATCAATAATTTCATTCTCAATAATTTCGTTCTCCCTAGCCCTAGCAAGTTGTTCATCAAGAAATTCACCTAATGGCAAAGTAGTATCACGCACAGAAGTAGTTTCATCATAAGTATCATGCATAGCAGAAGTGGCATCATCAATAACATGCGACATATCAGAATTCATAGCAGTAGCAGGTTTAGGTGTTGCAAGCTTACTCAAAACAGAAGGAGAATCTAGTGCAGAGCTAGATGGCAGTTCCTTACCTCCCCTCGTAGTTGAGGGAAAAATCGTAGTTTTCGCGTCTTTCAAGTTCTTCATGGTGATCAACAAATATAAATCCCAAGTGACTCAGAGAATAGAGCTATGCTCCCCGGCAACGGCGCCAGAAATTAGTCTTGATAACCCACAAGTGTAGGGGATCGCAACATCTTTCGAGGGTAAAATATTCAACCCAAATTTATTAATTCGACACAAGGGGAGCCAAAGAATATTCTTGAGTATTAGCAGTTGAGTTGTCAATTCAACCACACTTGGATAACTTAGTATCTGTAGCAAAGTATTTAGTAGCAAAGTGGTATGATAATAAAGGTAACGGTAGCAAAAGTAATGTTTTTGGGTTTTGTAGTGATTGTAACAATAGCAACGGAAAAGTAAATAAGCGAAACACAAGATGTGAAAAGCTTGTAGGCATTGGATCAATGATGGATGATTATGTCGGATGCGATTCCTGATGTAATAGCTATAACATAGGGTGACACAGAACTAGCTCCAATTCAGCAATGTAATGTAGGCATGTATTCCGTAAATAGTCATACGTGCTTATGGAAAAGAACTTGCATGACATCTTTTGTCCTACCCTCCCGTGGCAGCGGGGTCCTAGCGGACACTAAGGGATATTAAGGTCTCCTTTTAATAGAGAACCGGAACAAAGCATTAGCACATAGTGAATACATGAACTCCTCAAACTACGTTCATCACCGAGAAGTATCCCGATTATTGTCACTTCGGGGTTGTCGGATCATAACACATAATAGGTGACTATAGACTTGCAAGATAGGATCAAGAACACACATATGTTCATGAAAACATAATAGGTTCAGATCTGAAATCATGGCACTCGGGCCCTAGTGACAAGCATTAAGCATAGCAAAGTCATAGCAACATCAATCTCAGAACATAGTGGATACTAGGGATCAAACCCTAACAAAACTAACTTGATTACATGGTAAATCTCATTCAACCCATCACCGTCCAGCAAGCCTACGATGGAATTACTCACGCACGGCGGTGAGCATCATGAAATTGGTGATGGAGGATGGTTGATGATGACGACAGCGACGAATCCCCCTCTCCGTGTTGGGTGCTACGATAGGGTGCGTCGACTGCAAACTAAAATTTCCTACGCGCAGAACAACCAAGAACATGCTACAGGAGATGGATCATAGATCATTACCACTAGACGCGCAGTATCGTGCAGCGGAAGTAGAGTTGAGGCCGCGCGTCCGCGTGGATTGTCTCTTTCTCGTCCGATCTCCCTCAAACAGCCGGTCGTCCGATCCCACATACAAGTTTGCTAGAGCGGCACAAGTGCACCGCCTCTAACGGTATCCGCGCATGCAGGAGGAACACCGTGCAGCGGACTGCTAGGTCCGATCACACAGCCGACGGCGAGTGGAGGTGGCTATTCACAACACATGCAAACCCTAGTCGCAGCACCGAAGCGATCAACCACCTGAGTGTGCCGCACCTCCACTTTATATAGGCGTCCATCACGGGCTCAACACTTGGGCCTCGTACGGACCCTAAAGCCCACAAGTCTACTCGGTCATGTTCCTAGTCCAGTTCGGATCACATCCGACCAGTGTCCTACGAACCGACCTCGTAGGTTCCTTCCCTTAAGCACGCGACCCCTTAGGTTCAAGTCAGCTTGGTCACAGTTCGGATCACCTCCGACCTGCACGGTTGGTAGCGTCCTCTAGCAAGGCGTGCTGACCACCAAGCAGACTATGAGGCTGGTTAGGCGAACCTGTACATCATACTTCTGTTCCCTTTGCCACATGATATATGTTGTCGGGCTCAAGGCGAGACTGTCATCCTTGTGCTAGCCCGACCTCTTTCTCGTTCCAGTGATACCGACCACAAACCGTATTATCTCATAATCCTTGTCGCATGGCCATGCTTATCCTGGTCGAATCACACGAGGGGCCCAGAGTATATCTCTCCTTATCGGAGGGGCAAATCCCATCTTGCTCGACCATGTCTCGCAGCATGGGACTAGACAAACCCGAAACCTACCTTTGTAACTACCCAGTCACGGAGTAGCGTTTGGTCGGCCCAAAGTAAGTCTGTCACCATCCTGAGTACATGCGTCAGCTCAGGTCTTAGGACATAGAATGTATGTTGTACTAGAGACTCACAGATGACATATCGCTGCGTCTCATAGGTGGGTCTGTCCGACTCGGACCTTATCTCGATCGGATCCGACTACGTCGAATCCGATCAGACCTTTCCAAGTCCATATTATCCGGTTAGCATCCAATGCTCCATGGCTAGTGAGACCAAGCCATCGACCGTGTCATATGTTAGTCTAGTTGGCTGCGCGTCCACACAGCCCTTTCGACTAGGGACCTTTTTGGACAGTTATCATACAATGCATAGTCTCACAAACAAGTCACGTACTTGCTGATACACATCATTGATAATGTCCAAGGACTATCTTTATTCATAAACACATAGGAAATATCATCATACATGATTGCCTCTAGGGCATATCTCCAACAGTCTCCTACTTGCACTAGAGTCAATCAAATAGACATCGAATGCCCATAGCTCTAACGTGCCCCTCATGCTTGGGTTGTGGAAGCGGCTTAGTCAACGGATCTGCAACATTTGCATCCGTGTGAATCTTGCATAACTCTACATCACCATTCTTTACGATCTTATGTATCAGGTGATATTTCCGATCTATGTGTCTGACCTTGTGGTGATTCCTCGGCTCCTTGGCTTGTGCGATGGCACCAGAATTATCACAATAAAGGTCAAACGGTTTCACCGAGGCTGGGAAAATACCAAGATCATCCAGAAAATGCTGGATCCAAACACCTTCCTTTGCAGCTTCACAAGCCGCAATGTATTTGGCTTCTATGGTAGAATCGGCCACCGTATCCTGCTTGGAACTCATTCAGTGCACTGCTCCTCCGTTCAGGACGTACACGAATCCGGACTGTGATCGACAATCATCTCTGTCGGTTTGGAAACTAGCATCGGCACAACCCCATACGACGAGCTCTTACTCACCTCCATAAACTAGGAACATCTCTTTAGTCCTTTTCAGGTACTTCAAAATAGTCTTTACCGCTGCCCAGTGACTCTCACCTGGGTTGGCCTGGTATCTGCTTGTTAGGCTTATTGCAAAAGCAACATCAGGCCTTGTACATATCATGGCATACATGATGGATCCGATTGCAGAGGCATACGGAATCCTACTCATCCTGCTTCGCTCATCAGATGTCGAAAGACTCTGAGTCTCGCTTAGCCTTATACCATGTGAGAGTGGCAAGAACCCTTTCTTCGCCTCACTCATGTTGAACCGCTTCAACACTTTATCAATGTACGTGCTCTGGCTCAAGCCGAGCAGCCTCCTCGATCTATCTCTATAGATCTTAATGCCTAAAATATACACAGCCTCACAAAGATCTTTCATTGAAAACTTGCCATTCAATGATTCCTTGACCGAGTTCAGCATCGAAACATCGTTCCCGATCAGTAGTATGTCGTCCACATACAAGATCAAAAACACTATCGAGTCCCACTTAACTTCTTGTATAAACAAGAGTCCTCTTCGCTTTTGATGAAACCGAGACCAATGACGACCTCATCAAAACGAATGTTCCAACTCCGAGATGCTTGCTTCAACCCATAAATGGATCTCTTGAGCTTGCATACCTTACTAGTGCTAGTCAGATCAACAAAACCCTCGGGTTGTATCATATACATGTCCTTGGTTAAATTTCCATGTAGGAAAGCCGTTTTGACATCCATCTGCCATATCTCGTAATCGAAATATGCAGCTATAGCTAGTATGATCCTCACTGATTTTAGCATCGCTACCGGTGAGTAAGTCTCGTCGTAGTCAATTCCTTGAACTTGTCCATAACCCTTAGCGACAAGCCGAGCTTTGTGGATCTGAACATTTCCATCCACATCGGTTTTCTTCTTAAAGACCCATTTGCAACCAATGGTCGTTATGCCAGGCGGCGGATCAACCAAGTCCCAGACTTGATTCTCATCCATGGACTTTAACTTGGATCTCATGGCCTCCAGCCATGCCTCGAAATCTGGGCTCACCATCGCTTCTGCATACGTGGCCGGCTCGTCGCTTTCTAGCAACAATACATCACACACTCTGCGCAATCTTTCCGACCTCCGTGGTTCCGGTGTCGCTTCCACTATAGGTTCCCTAACTGACTCCGATATGATCTCATCACCAGCCGAGCCGTCCCTGAGTGGTCCTCGAATTTCTTCGAGTCGAACCGTCCTCCCACTGGCCTCCTGACTGAGAAACTCTTTCTCAAGGAAAACCCCGTTCTGAGCAACAAACACTTTGTTCCCTTCCCGGTTGTAGAAGCTATATCACAAGGTTTCCCTCGGATATCCCATGAATATGCATTTATCCGACTTGGGTGTAAGCTTGTCTGACATAATTCGCTTGACAAATGCTTCACAACCCCAAATCTTTAGAAAAGACAAACTGGGACTCTTCCCGGCCCACATCTCATGTGGTGTCTTGTCTACGGATTTTGATGGTACCCTGTTAAGTGTGAAAGCTGCAGTTTCTAGAGCGTATCCCCAAAATGACAAGGGTAAATCCGATTTGCTCATCATAGACCGGACCATGTCCAATAAGGTCCTATTCCTCCGTTCCGACATGCCGTTTCTTTGTGGTGTACCTAGAGGTGTGAGCTGAGGTACTATACCTCGACTTTTTAGATGATCATCAAACTCCTGGCTCATGTACTCACCTCCACGATCAGATCGCAGAAGCTTTATAGTCTTGCCGAGCTGATTATCAACCTCGTTCTGAAACTCTTTGAACTTTTCAAAAGTCTCCGACTTGTGCCTCATCAAATAGATATATCCATATCTACTCAAGTCGTCAGTAAAAGTCATGAAGTACTGATAGCCACCTCTGGCAGTTGTGCTCATTGGACCACATACATCACTATGTACAAGTTCCAACAGCTCGGATGCCCTCTCGCAACTCTTTGCGATAGGAGAGTTAGTCATCTTGCCGAGCAAGCATGATTCACATGTCTCGAACAACCCGAAGTCGGACGAAGTTAGGAGCCCATCATCATGGAGCTTCTTCATGCGTTTCAGACTAATGTGTCCAAGCCGGCAATGCCAGAAGTATGTCGGATTTATCTCATTAGGCTTATGCCTCTTGACATTCACGTTATAGACTGGTTCCTGTTCTAGATTCAATATAAATAGCCCATCAATAATGGGTGCATAGCCGTGGAACATACCATTCAAAAATATCGAACAACCATTTTTCTTTAAATTGAATTCATAACCTTGACTCATCAAACATGAGGCAGAAATAATGTTCCGACTAAGTGCAAGAATGTAATAACAATTATTCAATTGCATAATGAATCCAGAAGGAAGCTGGAGCTGCATCGTGCCGACCTCTAATGCAGCAACTCTTGCTTTGTTGCCGACCCTGATGTCAATCTCCCCTTGTGCCACACGCCTAGTTCTTACCAGCCCCTACATCGAGTTGCAAATATGAACAACCGATCCGGTATCAAATACCCAAGAGCTACTAGGTATGTCAGCAAGGTAAATGTCTATAACATATGCAACAAGTGTACCTTTACCTGAAGAAGCATTTCCGGCCTTCTTGCCATGCTCTGCAAGCCACTTGCTACAGTTCCTCTTCCAGTGACCGGTCTCCTTGCAATGATAGCAAACAGTCTTCGAGTCCGGTCCAGACTTTGGTGCAGCGGCGGAGGTTACCGTCTCCGTGCCCTTTGCCTTAGCCTTTTTCTTGGACCAACTCTTCTTGAACTTAGCCGATCTCTGCACCATCAACACTTGATGCGTGCCTTTCTTAATATCCTGCTCTGCCACTTTGAGCATCCCATGCATATGATAGTTTGAGATGAACGTCCCATAGCTGGGCGGAAGAGAACCCAAAACAGCATCAGTAGCCAGCTCATCCAAGAGCGGGAAGCCCAAACGATCCAAAGCTTGCACATATCCGATCATCTTGATCACATGTGGGCTCAATGGATCACCTTCCTTCAGCTTGCAATCCATCAAGGATCGCCAGATGTTGAACCTTTCGGTCCTAGCCTGTGTCTGAAACATGCTCTTGAGACTCTCGATCATATCGTAAGCCTCAACATTTTCGAAATGCTATTGCAAATCGGGCTCCATACAAGCCAGCATCAGACAACTGATCTCCGTTGATTCATCAGCGAGTTTCTGGTAGGCATTCTTAGTTGTGGCGTTAGCATTATCGGTAGGTTCCTCTGGAAGTGGATCCTCTAGAACATGTTCCTTTTTATCGTGCTTGAGAACAATTCTCAGATTTCTATACCAGGTGGAAGTTTGTTCCATTTAGTTTATCCTTTTCCAGAATTGATTTCAATGCAAAGTTGGGTTGAGCAGGTGGTGCCATTGATCTACAATAGAAAATATGCAATCACTAAGCAATGTGTTTATGTAGAGTAGTTCTAGCCTAAACAGAAATACTCCCACTGAAGTCAGCATCCCTCCGCAAACTCTCAGTGATTCAGGATCCGACTAGCACATGCGACTAGTGAGCTTTAGCATCACTGCTAGCCAACATACCTATCCAGTAAGCAACTCCTTGCTAATCGTGTCTCTATACGACTCCTGTCGGTCGGGAAGGTATCTTATACCCTGGCTCCCAACCTTCTTTGCCACAAGGCCCAAAACCGTTTTGATAGACTTGTCAAGTTAACCTGATGCAGTGCATGTCCGTGTTCGACACGAACCCTTCAGTTCAAGGACACCCAGCAACACCCCAATTTTATGAGCCCACTACTAGATGTACTTGACGTGCGAAGGTGCAACATCGGGGATGGCAATTTGCTTGATATTCTTGAGGGATCATTCTACCATTCTAACATGCATAGAAATAAAGAAGCATAACAATCACAAATAAACATATATTGTGAAATAGTATGGCTCCTTCATGGACGTTCTTCCAGGTCGGCTCCGACTCTGATGACCATCTACGAACTCCATCTTGTTTGTCACGCCGGGACGCCAAGCCACCAACCTGATCTCTATTATCCAACTACTACAACTAGTAATGAATTTTACATAGAGTCACAAGCTGACACGCAGGTCGTTATACAATATAATGACAGCACTTTGGCTCCTGCCGGCTGACAAACATGATACGCAGGCCACATATAAATTACACACATGCATCACATACACATGAGCCATACTATTCACATCAAACCTGCAAAACAAAGGTATGCATAGAATCGCATTCTACCGGTTTGTGTGTCGGGTACGAAATACATGGCGCTACGCACACGGCGGTCCCGCTAGCCGGTTAGCGGGCGGGGTTCGGAAATCACAGATCGCATCTGAACTCCATTCATGCCGAATTTTATGATCTGACCGATCATATCAATCATCGCGAATCCGATTCGGATTTATGTTTCACTGTTAACCCCGATGGCGGATGACCGACCGGTAGGGGTAGATCGTGTCACGACCTCATCAATCTCGATTGACAGAAAACATAGCCTCAACGATCCCCATGTGCAGTTGATCACATCAACTGTGCACTTAGCCGATCTTATCAACGACAACAGATCTCATCTGTCGCCTCCACATATCTAATATGCATACGATCTGAATCCAAATCCTATAGCAGAGGCTCTGATACCACTGTTGTGTTCTACGGTAGGGTGCATCGACTGCAAATTAAAATTTTCCTACGCGCAGAACAACAGGAACATGCTACAGGAGATGGATCATAGTTCGTTACCACTAGACGCGCAGTGCCGTGCAGCGGAAGAAGAGTTGGGGCAGCGCATCCATGTGGATTGTCTCCTTCTCGTCCGATCTCCCTCGAACAGCCGGTCGTCCGATCCCACGTACAAGTTCACTGGAGCGGCGCAAGTGCACCGCCTCTAACGGTATCTGCACGTGCAGGAGGAACACCGTGCAACGGACTGCTAGGTCTGATCACACAGTCGACGGCGAGTGGAGGTGGCTATTCGCAACACATGCAAACCCTAGTCATAGCGCCGAAGCGATCAACCACCTGAGTGTGCCGCACCTCCACTTTATATAGGCGTCCGTCGCGGGCTCAACACTTGGGCCTCGTACGGACCCTAAAGCCCACAAGTCTACTCGGTCACGTTCCTAGTCCAGTTCGGATCACATCCGACCAGTGTCCTACGAACCGACCTCGTAGGTTCCTTCCCTTAAGCGCGCGACCCCTTAGGTTCAAGTCAGCTAGGTCACAGTTCGGATCACCTCCGACTTGCACGGTTGGTAGCGGCCTCTAGCAAGGCGTGCCGACCACCAAGCAGACTATGAAGCTGGTTAGGAGAACCTGTACATCATACTTCTGTTCCCTTTGCCACACGATATATGTTGTCGGGCTCAAGGCGAGACTGTCATCCTTGTGCTAGCCCGACCTCTTTCTCGTTCCAGTGATACCGACCACAAGCCGGATTGTCCCATAATCCTTGTCGCATGGCCATGCTTATCCTGGTCGGATCACACGAGGGCCCCAGAGTATATCTCTCCTTATCGGAGGGGCAAATCCCATCTTGCTTGACCATGTCTCGCAGCATGGGACTAGACAAACCCAAAACCTACCTTTGTAACTACCCAGTCACGGAGTAGAATTTGGTCGGCCCAAAGTAAGTCTGTCACCATCCCGAGTACATGCGTAAGCTCAGGTCTTAGGATATAGAACGTATGTTGTACTAGAGACTCACAGATGACATATCGCTGCGTCTCATAGTTGGGTATGTCCGACTCGGACCTTATCTCGACTCGGATCCGACTACGTAGAATCCGACCACACCTTCCCAAGTCCATATTATCCGGTTAGCATCCAATGCTCCATGGCTAGTGAGACCAAGCCATCGACCGTGTCATATGCTAGTCTAGTCGGCTGCGCGTCCACACCGCCCTTTCGACTAGGGACCTTTTAGGACAGTTATCATACACTGCATAGTCTCACAAACAAGTCACATACTTGCTGATACATATCATTGATAATGTCCAAGGACTATCTTTATTCATAAACACATAGGAAATATCATCATACATGATTGCCTCTAGGGCATATATCCAACAATGGGCATGTTATTTACTTCTGTGATGAAGCTTCTAGAATTGCCAAACCTGAAGAAAAAGATAAACATAGACCAGTTGTTGGCATGCATGTTGTCTCAGTCAAGATAGGAGATCACTATTATCATGGGTTATGTGACCTAGGTGCTAGTGTGATTGCTATTCCTTTCTCATTATATAAAGAAATTAAGGATGAAATAGCACCTGCTGAAATAGAAGGCATATGTCACCATTAAACTTGCTAATAGATATATTATATCACAAATTGGGATTCTTAGAGATGTTGAAGTCTTGTGTGGGAAAATAAAATACCCTACTGATTTTCTTGTTCTTAGCTCCCCATAAGATGACTTTTGTCCCATTATTTTTGGTAGACCTTTCTTGAACACTGTCAATGCCAAAATAGATTGTGAGAAACAAACTGTCGGTGTTAGCTTTGGTGATGAATCTCATGAATTTAATTTTTCCAAGTTTAGTAGACAACCTCATAAGAAAGATTTGCCTAGTAAGGATGAAATTATTGGTCTTGCTTCCATTGTTGTACCTCCTACCGATCCTTTGGAACAATACTTGCTAGACCATGAAAATGATTTGCATATGCATGAAAGAAATGAAATAGATAGAATATTTTTCGAACAACAACCTCTAGGAGGTCCTCCTCCACCTAAAGGTGATCCTGTGTTCGAATTAAAACAATTGCCAGACACTTTGAAATATGCTTATCTTGATGAGAAAAAGATATATCCTGTTATTATTAGTGTTAACCTTTCAGAACCTGAAGAAGAAAGAATATTGAAAGTTCTAAGGAAGCACATGGATGCTATTGGATATATTCTTGATGATCTTAAGGGCATTAGTCCCACTCTATGTCAGCAGAAGATTAATATGGAACCTGATGCTAAACCCGTTGTTGATCACCAACGTTGGTTAAACCCGAAGATGAAAGAAGTGGTAAGAACGAAAATGTTGAAACTTCTGAAAGCAGGTATAATCTATCCTATAGATGATATTAGATGGGTAAGTCCCCTTCATTCTGTCCCTAAGAAGGGAGGTATTATTGTTGTTCCTAATGATAAGAATGAGCTCATTCCACAAAGAATTGTCATAGCCATAGAATGGTAATTGATTATAGAAAATTAAACAAAGCAACAAGAAAAGATCATTACCGTCTGCCTTTTATCGATCAAATGTTAGAAAGATTATCTAAGCACACACATTTTTTCTTTCTTGATGGATATTCTAGTTTTTCACAAATACATGTTTTACAATCTGATCAAGAAAAGACCACTTTTACTTGTCCTTTTGGAACTTTTGCTTATAGACGTATGCCTTTTGGTTTATGTAATGCACCTACTACCTTTCAAAGATGTATGACTGCTATATTCTCTATTTTTTGTGAAAAGATTGTTGAGGTTTTCATGGATGACTTTTCTGTTTATGGGAAGTCTTTTGATGATTGTTTAAGCAATCTTGATCGAGTTTTGCAGAGATCTGAACAAACAAATCTTGTCTTGAATTGGGAGAAGTGTCACTTTATGGTTAATGAAGGTATTGTTTTGGCCATAAAATTTCTGAGAGAGGCGTTGAGGCGGACAAAGCCAAGGTTGATGCAATTGAGAAAATGCCATGTCCTAAAGATATCAAAGGTATTCGTAGTTTCCTTGGTCATGCTGGTTTCTATAGGAGGTTTATCAAAGACTTTTCTAAAATTTCTAGGCCTCTTACGAATCTTTTGCAAAAGGATATTCCCTCTGTGTTTGATGATGATTGTCCAGAAGCCTCAGAAACACTAAAGGAAGCCTTAATTACTGCACCTGTTGTTCAACCACCTAATTGGAACTTGCCTTTTGAGATTATGTGTGATGCTAGTGATTATGCTGCTGGTGCTGTTCTAGGACAAAGAGTTGATAAGATACTGTATGTTATTCATTATGCTAGTAAAACTCTAGACAGTGCTCAACGAAACTATGCTACTACTGAAAAATAATTCTTAGCAGTGGTGTTTGCTTGTGACAAATTTAGATCTTACATTGTTGATTCTAAAGTAATTGTTCACACCGATCATGCTGCTATAAAATATCTTATGAAAAGAAAGATGCTAAACCTAGACTCATTAGGTGGGTTCTTCTGCTACAAGAATTTGATTTTCATACCACTGATAGGAAAGGAGCAGAGAACCCCGTAGTTGATAACTTGTCTAGGCTTGAAAATATTCTTGATGACCCACAACCTATTAATGATAGCTTTCCTGATGAACAATTAGCTGCAATAAATGTTTCTAATAGTACACCTTGGTATGCTGACTATGCTAATTATATTGTTTCTAAATACATACCACCTAGCTTTACATACCAACAAAAGAAAAAAATCTTCTATGATTTAAGACATTACTTTTGGGATGACCCACATCTTTATAAAGAAGGAGTAGATGGTATTATTAGATGTTGTGTACCTGAGAATGAACAGGAACAAATCCTACGGAAACGTCACTCTGAAGCTTATGGAGGACATCACGCGGGAGACAGAACCGCTCATAAGGTATTGCAATATAGTTTTTATTGGCCTACTCGCTTCAAAGATACCCGTAAGTTTGTATTGTCTTGTGATGAATGCCAAAGAATAGGTAATATCAGTAAGCGTCACGAAATGCCTATGAATTATTCACTTGCAGTAGAACCATTTGATGCTTGGGGATTTGATTTCATGGGACCTTTTCCTTCCTCTAATGGGTATACACATATTTTGGTTGCTATTGATTATGTTCCTAAGTGGGTAGAAGCTATTCCAACCAGTAGTGTTGATCACAACACCTCTGTTAAAATGATTAAGGAAGTTATTTTCCCAAGGTTTGGAGTCCCTAGATATTTAATGACTGATGGTGATTCACACTTTATTCATGGTGCTTTCTGTAAAATGCTTGCTAAGTATGATGTTAACCATATAATTGCGTCACCTTATCATCCTCAGTCTAGTGGTCAAGTTGAACTTAGCAATAGAGAAACAAAACTAATCTTACAAAACACTGTCAATAGGTCTCGGAAGAATTGGTCTAATAAATTAGATGATGCACTTTGGGCTTATAGAATAGCTTATAAAAATCCTATCGGTATGTCTCCATATAAAATGGTCTATGGAAAAGCTTGTCATTTACCTCTTGAGTTAGAATATAAAGCATATTGAGCAATTAAAGAACTCAATTTTGATTTGAAACTTGGTGGTGAAAAGAGGTTATTTGATATTAGCTCATTAGATGAATGGAGAACCCGGGCTTATGAAAATGCAAAGTTATTCAAAGAAAAAGTTAAAAGATGGCATGACAAAAGAATCCAAAAGCGTAGTTCAAGTTGGAGAAAATGTTCTTTTGTACAACTCTCGTTTCAGATTCTTTGCAAGAAAACTCCTCTCCAAATGGGAAGGACCCTGTGTCATCGAGGAGGTCTATCGATCCGAAGCTATCAAAATAAATAATGCCGAAGGTACTAACCCGAAGGTTATTAATGGGCAACGAATAAAACACTATATCTCAGGTACACCCATTAATGTTGAAAGCAATATTATCCAAACTTTGACACCAGAGAACACAGAAAGTAAACCTTCCGGAACACTCCAGAATCATGAAAAAGGGAGGTACGTGATACGGTAAGTAAACGGACTCCGAAAAATCTGCAAAAATATTTTTTGTCAGTTTTGGAATATTTACAAAATTAGGAAAATAAGAAACTTCCAGGAAAGTGTCCTTGGTGGGCACGAGGTGGGTTGTGCCCACCTCGGGTACTTTTCGGACTCTGTTTTTCTTCCGTTCTGCTTGTTCCCCAAGATAAAAAATCTTTATATACCTCCCGAACCTGTTGACCTCCGTATCGCGGAGAAATCTCCTGTTTTCGTTTCTTACTGTTTTCTGTCAGATCTGTTGAGCCAGGCATCATGTCTTCTTCTCCCTCTGATCATATGGAAGAGGATGCTTGGTTGATGAAGATCAAGCTGAAAAGAGAAGACCCCGTTGGAGAAGCTAAGGAGGACAAGAGCAAGGAGGCCACCAGAGATCAAGTGCCGATGGACGAGCAAATCTTGGCCGCCGATGAGGAAGAGGAAGATATCCTTAAACCCTACTATGCTCATCTTACCCCCACTGAGATTGCAGCCTTCAGGATCATTGAAACGGTTCGTATACAAAATAAGTATCTCACTCGTGAAAATATTCTGCATATGGAGCACATCGCTTCCCTGCGGATTGTCATCCGAAGATTGGAGAGTCTCTTGGTCCTTAAAGACCGGATCACTTCTACTTCATCACCACCACCTCCTTCTTCACCACTGAAAGAAAACTGAGTATCGGGTATGGGAACTCCCCTTGGCTTTCGCCAAGTTTGGGAGAGGTGCCCCGGTACCGTATCATTTCTACTATCTTTTGCCTTTACTTTCTTAGTTCGATCCATGGTTATCTTTTTCTATTAGATGAATAAAAGTTTAGTTTGATACTTTAATTTTGTGAGTTTGCTTAGTGATCAATCCTTGTAATCATGTGCGAGATATATAATAAAGTTTAGTTTGAGTTTTGCCTTATTTACTCTCTTGTTTCAATAAAAAGAAAGGAAATAAAAGAAAAAGATCATATGCTAATATTATGGTAAGTGATGACATTACACAAACAAAAGTATAAGTAGAAAATTTTATTGTAGATTGAAAAACATAGCATTGGTCAATGATGCAACTCATGAAAGAATTAATAAGGGAAGAGAAGATTCACAAATAAATATACTATCCTGGAAATCTTTTATGATTGTGAGCACCCATCAAAATATTATATGCCAAAATTGTTGACGTTGGACAAGGAAGACAACTTAAGGATTTATGTTTGTTCATATTCACACAGAAGTTATATTGTCATAGATCCTTCAACATGTGGTGCTTGCCCCTATCTTTGCTAGCCAAAAACTTCGCACTAAGTAGAGATACTGTCACGCCCAATATGCGACCCTATCCAAAAGGAACTCGAAGGTCCCACCAAGGATAGACTCGCATATTGAGACGCTTTTGCAAGGTGGATATCATTACATCAACATTACATAATAGATGGGGATACATACAAAAGGCATACAATGCCACATGAATACAACAATACAACATACAAGAACAATATCCGACTACGGATGAATCATAAACAGAAACTCAAACAATATCCACCCTGCTAGCCCAGGCTGCCGACCTGGAACCTATTCCCTGATCGAAGAAGAAGCAGAAGAAGAACTCCAAAACAAGCAAACATCGCTCTCGCGTCATGAACATCGCAAAAACCTGTACCTGCAACTGTTGTTGTAGTAATCTGTGAGCCACGAGGACTCAGCAATCCCATTACCATGGGTATCAAGACTAACAAAGCTTAATGGAAAAGGAAGGGGTAAAGTGGTGAGGTTGCAGCAGCGACTAAGCATATATGGTGGCTAACCAACGCAAATAAGAGCGAGAAGAGAGCAAGCGGAACGGTCGTGAAGCTAGCAATGATCAAGAGGTGATCCTGAACACCTACTTACGTCAATCATAACACAGAAACCGTGTTCACTTCCCGGACTCCGCCGAGAAGAGACCCTCACGGCTACACACGCGGTTGATGCGTTTTTAATTCGGATCTGGTGTCAAGTTATCTACAACCGGACATTAACAAATTCCCATCTGCCACATAACCGCGGGCACGGCTCTTGAAAGTTTATACCCTACAGGGGTGTCCCAACTTAGCCCATGACAAGCTCTCGCGATCAACGAAGGAATAGACCTTCTCCCAGGAAGACCCGATCAGTCTCGGAATCCCGGTTTACAAGACATTTCGACAATGGTAAAACAAGACCAGCAAAGCCGCCCGATGCGCCGACAATCCCGATAGGAGCTGCACATATCTCATTCTCAGGGCAACACCGGATAAGTCAAGCTACGAGTAAAACCAGACGTCGAGTTTCCCCGAGGTGGCCCCGCAGGTTGCTCATTTCGGACCAACACTTAGACAAGCACTGGCCCGGGGGGGCTAAAATAAAGATGACCCTTGGGTTAATTACTCCCAAGGGAAAGGTAGGTGGTGGTGAGGCAAATGGTAAAACCAAGGTTGGGCCTTGCTGTACAAGTTTTATTCAAAGCGAACTGTCAGGGGGGTCCCATAAATCACCCGACCGCGTTAGGAACGCAAAATCCGGGAACATAATACCGGTATGACGGAAACTAGGGCGGCAAGAGTGGAACAAAACACCAGGCATAAGGCCGAGCCTTCCACCCTTTACCAAATATATAGATGCATTAATAATATAAGAGATATTGTGATATCCCAACATAACCCTGTCAACCATGGAGCAATCTTCAACTTCACCTGCAGCTAGCAACGCTATAAGAGGGGCTGAGCAAAAGCGGTAACATAGCCAAGCAATGGTTTGCTAGGAAGGGTGTCAAAGGTTAGAGGTTCATGGCAGTTTGGGGAGGCTTGAAGAGCAAAAGATAGGTAACGCAGCATAGCGATAGAACGAAGCAACTAGCATAGCAATGATAGTAGTGAGATCCAGGGTAGCGGTCATCTTGCCTGAAATCCCGCAAGGAAGAAGAACGAGTCCATGAAGAAGATGAAGCCACGAAGACGAACCACACGTAGACGAACGCATCCTCACGATCGCAACGAAACGGGAACTATCGAGAAGAAGCACACAACATGGTAAACACACCACACATAGGCAAGACAAGATGCACAACAAGCATGATGCATGATAAAGCTACATGAAGCTACTCATGGCAAGAGATGATGCAAACAAGAACAACACATCAAGGCAAGTTTAAATGAGGCCGGGAACAACATATAACAATTCCGGTAAGTCCTCATATGCAAATTTCGAAATTGGTCCAGAACTGAATAGACCTTATGTTCAAGTTGTTAAACAGCAAGTTAAATAGCACCAAGAGGATCTACACGAAATTCTAGTCAAGTTACATATAAAGTTTATTAGATTTGGAGCTACGGCCTAGAAGATATGAGCAAAACAAGTTAAACATGGCATTGTTGCAAAATGCATACAAACATCAAGCAAACACCTCAAAACATGGATGCAACATGATAATATGAAACAACATGCAAAATCAAGCAAGTTTCATATAGAGCACACTCAAAACGGAGCAACGGTGCAACACATACACTCTATACAAGCCATAACAATAATCTGTCCATAACAGCAACTAGGCATCTTACAAGCATCAAAACAACAAGCTACAGCACCCCAACATGATAAGAAAAGGCATGGGCATGAAGTACAGGTAAAGCACTACAAAACATGAACACTAAGCTATCTCCAGAAAACACTAGATCATGCTCCAAAACACATGGTAAGATTGCAAATAATAACAGTTTCAGACTTTAGCAGGAATAACATCAGGTTGCAATGTTTAGAGCAAGCAAACAACATGTTACAGGAACATATCATGGCAAACAAAGGCATGGCATGAATCTACTAATTGCATAGATCAAAAGTACCTTACTGACCATGAGCCAAAAAGGACCAGAAAATATGATGGCACCCATGTAAACATGGCAAGTTATATTACAGATTCAAACATGGCAGAAACAACAATAAGTAGGCATGTTGGTGAGCTTGAACCACTCACCACAGAGCAATACATGGCATTGCAAGGCAACCAACAGTAAGAAGGCATGTTTATGAAGCTAAGCATGGCAAGAGCAAGGTCATAGGATGCATGGAACACTAGCAAAACACATGGGAACTAGTGAACTTAATGTTAACAGGCGGATAGCAACATTATGAAGCAACTTTAGAGCAAGATTACAACAAGCTACAGCAAGCTATAAATGCAACCAGGGGTATGGATGGATAGAGCATGACATGTAGATCAAAACATGTTTATAGGACATCTCCAGATTATGCACGAAATGACTAGTAGAAGCATGTTAACATGGCATCACAAAATTACAGAATCTGTCTAGCAAAACAGCAACAGCAAGTACCCTCCTTAACAAGCTCGAAGCACTCAGCACACAACTCACAAAAATACATGGTTAACACCCCTGGAAAGATGGCATGGCATAGATCAAAACACATGAAGACATCAACCTCATAGGATGCACACATCAATCATGGCAAAAATGACAAATGAGCAAGTTATAACAGTTTCAGCAGGTTAACATCAACATGCACTCTTCCAACAGCATTTCGGGCATCAAGATGAGCTCAAATGAAAATGATGCAATGGAATGAAATGAAGTACTCTTCGATACTAACAATTTGACATATTACACGCACAAAACGGAGCTACGGATGCAGAGATATAGCATGATGAACATGGCATGATAATGTCAAATATATGCGGGACTTAGTCATTTTTACCTCCGGGAAAAGTCAACCCGGGACGGAGGCGTTCCGGGACGGAGGGATCCGGGATGGGGACGGCACGTTTGGTTGGGTGGCCTGGTGGATCTGGTCCACCTCCAGATCCGGCGAGGGCGGCGGCTCCGGCGAGCTCCTCCGGCGAGGTGGCGCGCCGGCCGGAGCGGAGGAGGACGGCGAGGGACGGCGAGGTCTGGCTGCGGAGGACGCCGGCAGGGGCGGCGCGCGAGCTCCGGAGAGGCGCGGAGGAAGAGGCGGCGGGCGAGGGGCAGCGCGGCCGGTGGCGGAAGGCCATGGCCGGCGGCGGTTGCCGGCAGGGCGGCGGGGCAGAGGCCGGCGAGCGCGGCCGGCGCGGATGGAGGC
>NC_041381.1:173622515-173702244 GCF_002162155.2 Triticum dicoccoides
GCCTCGCGGGCCGGCGGAGGCGGGCGCCGGCGGCCGACAGGTGGCAGGCGGCGATTCGGCGGGGGAGGCGGCGCGGACATGTCTGGCGGGGTCCGGACGTGTCCGGCTGCAGGAGGAGGAAGAAGCTAGGGTTTCGGGGGGATTTGATCCGCGAATTTGGACGGGGAGGGCATATTTATAGATAAAGGGAGCTAGGAGAGTCCAAATGAGGTGCGGTTTTTGGCCACGCGATCGTGATCGAACGACCGAGAGCATGGACAGGAGTTAGGTGGGTTTTGGGCCACTTTGGAAGGGGTGTTGGGCTGCAAACAAAAGAGGCTTTGTGGTTACCCGGTTACCCGTTGGAGTATCAAACGACCTCCAAATGGCACGAAACTTGACAGGCGGTCTACCGGTGCTATACCAAGGCCGCTTGGCAAACCTCGGGCCATTCCGAGAACGTTTAACACCCGCACACAAAAAGAGGCAAAAGGGGGCGCCGGATGACATAGGAGTGCCGGATTGCAAAACGGACAACGGGAAAATGCTCGGATACATGAGACGAACACGTATGCAAAATGAGATGCACATGATGACATGATATGAAATGCATATGATGACATGGAAAAGTGCAACACGCAAGCAAATGACATGGCAACGACGGCGAATAACTGGCAGACACCTGGCACATCGAATCCGGGGCGTTACAGATACTACTTGTGCATCCAAAATCCTTAAACCCAAATCTTGTTTGAGAGTCCACCATACCTACCTATGGATTGAGTAATATCCTTCAAGTAAGTTGTCATTGGTGAAAAAAGGGCAATAAAAATTGCTTCTAAAAGTGTAAGATCATTTAGTGTAAGGGAAAATTGAGCGTTGTACGAACTTGTGATGGTGAAGAATAAAAGCGACAGACTACATAATAAAGGTTGCCATCACAAGGGGCAATATAAAGTGACATTCTCTTCCACTAAGGGGTTGAGCATATAAACAAAAAGCGCATGGCAACCTCTGCTTCCCTCTGCGAAGGGCCTATCTTTTACTTTCATGCAAGAGTCAAAGTTTTTCTCTCTATTCCTTTTATTTTTCTCCTTTGGCAAGCATCATGTGGTGAGGAAAGATCTAGGCACATATATCCAGTTGAATATGGGTAGCATGAGTTATTATTATTGACATCATCCTTGAGGTGAGTGCGTTGGGAGGTGAAACTATAAGCCCCTATCTTTCTAAGAGTCCGGTTGAAATGTTTTGCCATGTGTACGCGGTGAGTGTTAGCAATCATAGAAGACTAAAATCATGGTTGAGTATGTGGACTTGCCTAAAGGCTCCGATACGTGACCCTTCCTGAAAAGATGATGAATTGTAGTTGCAAAGTTGACTGAGAACATAGTTTGTTGGTTTCCAATAGAGTTTATGCTTTATACTTTGATGCTATGATGAATTGTCACTTGTTCATGATAAGTGTATGATAAAAGTTCTATGATAAAAGTATTATGTTAAAGTTTGTTACTGTTATAATAAGTTACATGATGCTGCTATGTCCGTATTTTTGTTTTTATCGACCTCTCTCTCTCTCTCTCTCTCTCTCTCTCTCTCTCTCTCTCTAAGCATGTGGACATGTTTTTCGATTTCGGTTTTCGCTTGAGGACAAGTGAGGTATAAGCTTGGGGAGTTGATACGTCCATTTTGCATCATGTTTTCCTACTGTTATTTATGTTGTTTTTGTTGGGGAACATAGCATGCAATTTCAAAAAAATTCCTACAATCACGCAAGATCTATCTAGAAGATGGATAGCAACGAGAGGGGGAGAGTGTGTCCACGTACCCCCATAGACCGAAAGTGGAAGCGTTAGTTAACGCAGTTGATGTAATCAAACATCTTCACGATCCAACCGATCCAAGTACCGAACGTACGGCACCTCCGTGTTTAGCACACATTCAGCTCGATGATGTCCCTCGACTCTTGATCTAGTAGAGGGTCGAGGGAGAGTTCCGTCAGCACGACGGCGTGGCAACGGTGTTGATGATGTGATCCGCGCAGGGCTTCGCCTAAGCACTATGACGCTATGACCGGAGGTGTAAACTGTGGAGGGGGGCACCGCACATGGCAAAGAGAACAATTGATGTGTCTTTGGGGTGCCCCCCGCCCCCGTATATAAAGGAGGAGAGGGAGGAGGCCGGCCGGCCCCTGTAGGATGCGCCAGGAGAGAGGAGTCCTACTAGGACTCCAAGTCCTAGTAGGATTCCCTTTGGTGGAAGGGGGAAGAAGGAAGGGAGAGGAAGAAGGAGAGGGAAAGGGGACCGCGCCCCCTCCCCTAGTCCTATTCGGACTCCCCATGGGGGGGCCTTGTGGGCTGTCCTCTCTCTCGCCTATGGCCCATGATGGCCCATTACTTCCCCGGAGGGTTCCGGTAACCCCTCTGGCACTCCATTTTTACTAGGTACCTCTCGGTACTCTTCCGGTGTCTGAATAACATCGTCCAATATATCATTCTTTATCTCTCAACCATTTCGAGACTCCTCGTCATGTCCGTGATCTCATCTGGGACTCCGAACAAACTTCGGTCATCAAAAACACATAACTCATAATACAAATCGTCATTGAACGTTAAGCGTGCGGACCCTACGGGTACGAGAATTATGTAGACATGATCGAGACACATCTCCGATAAATAACCAATAGCGGAACCTGGATGCTCATATTGGCTCCTACACATTCTACGAAGATCTTTATCGGTCAAACCGCACAACAACATAGGTTGTTCCCTTTGTCATCGGTATGTTACTTGCACGAGATTCGATCATCGGTTTCATCATACCTAGTTCAATCTCGTTATCGACAAGTCTCTTTACTCGTTCCGTAATGCTTCATCCTGCAACTAACTCATTAGTCACATTGCTTGCAAGGCTTATAGTGATGATCATTACCGAGAGGGCCCAGAGATACCTCTCCGATACACTGAGTGACAAATCCTAATATCAATCTATTCCAACCCAACAAACACCTGTGGAGACACCTGTAGAGCATCTTTATAATCACCCAGTTACGTTGTGACGTTTGATAGCACACAAGTTGTTCCTCCGGTATTCGGGAGTTGCATAATCTCATAGTCAGAGGAACATGTATAAGTCATGAAGAAAGCAGTAGCAATAAAACTGTAAGGATCATTATGCTAAGCTAATGGATGGGTCTTGTCCATCACATCATTCTCTAATGATGTGATCCCATTCATCAAATGACAACAGATGTCTATGGTCAGGAAACATAACCATCTTTGATCAACGAGCTAGTCAAGTAGAGGCATACTAGGGACACTTTGTTTTTTCTATGTATTCACACATGTACTAAGTTTCCGGTTAATACAATTCTAGCATGAATAATAAACATTTATCATGATATAAGGAAATATAAATAACAACTTTATTATTGCCTCTAGGGCATATTTCCTTCAGTCTCCCACTTGCACTAGAGTCAATAATCTAGATTACATAGTAATGATTCTAACACCCATGGAGTCTTGGTGCTGATCATGTTTTGCTCGTGGAAGAGGCTTAGTCAATGGGTATGCAACATTCAGATTCGTATGTATCTTGCAAATCTCTATGTCTCCTTCCTTGACTTGATCGTGGATGGTATTGAAGCGTCTCCTAATGTGTTTGGTTCTCTTGTGAAATTTGGTTTCCTTTGCCAAGGCAATTGCTCCAGTATTGTCACAAAAGATTTTCATTGGACCCGATGCACTAGGTATTACACCTAGATCGGATATGAACTCCTTCATCCAGACTCCTTCATTTGCTGCTTCCGAAGCAGCAATGTACCCTGCTTCACACGTAGATCCCGCCACGACGCTCTGCTTGGAACTGCACCAACTGACACCTCCACCATTCAATATAAATACGTATCCGATTTTTGACTTAGAGTCATCTGGGTCAGTGTCAAAGCTTGCATCGACGTAACCATTTACGACAAGCTCTTTGTCACCTCCATAAACGAGAAACATATCCTTATTCCTTTTCAGGTATTTCAGGATGTTCTTGACCGCTGTCCAGTGATCCACTCCTGGATTACTTTGGTACCTCTCTGCTAAACTTATAGCAAGGCACACATCAAGTCTAGTGCACAGCTACATGATAGAACCTATGGCTGAGGCATAGGGAATGACTTTCATTTTCTCTCTATCTTCTGTAGTGGTCGGGCATTGAGTATGACTCGACTTCACACCTTGTAACACAGACAAGAACCCTTTCTTTGACTGGTCCATTTTGAACTTCTTCAAAATTTTATCAAGGTATGTGCTTTATGAAAGTCCAGTTAAGCGTCTTGATCTATCTCTATAGATCTTGATGCCCAATATATAAGCAGCTTCATCGATGTCTTTCATCAAAAAATTCTTATTCAAGTATCCTTTTATGCTATCTAGAAATTCTGTATTATTTCCAATCAACAATATGTCATCCACATCTAATATTAGAAATTCTACAGAGCTCCCACTCACTTTCTTATAAATACAGGCTTCTCCAAAAGTCTGTATAAAACCATATGCTTTGATCACATTATCAAAGCATACATTCCAACTCCGAGAGGCTTGCACCAGTCCATAAATGGATCGCTAGATATTGCACACCTTGTTAGCACCTTTTGGATCGACAGAACCTTCTGGTTGCATCATATACAACTCTTCTTTAAGAAATCCATTAAGGAATGCAGTTTTGACATCCATTTGCCAAATTTCATAATCATAAAATGCAGCAATTGCTAACATGATTCCGATAGACTTAAGCATCGCTACGGGTGAGAAGGTCTCATCATAGTCAACTCCTTGAACTTGTCGAAAACCTTTCGCAACAAGTCGAGCTTTATAGACAATAACATTACCGTCAGCGTCAGTCTTCTTATTGAAGATCCATTTATTTTCTATGGCTTGCCGATCATCGGGTAAGTCCACCAAAGTCCACACTTTGTTCTCATATATGGATCCCATCTTAGATTTCATGGCCTCAAGCCATTTCGCGGAATCTGGGCTCATCATCGCTTCCTCATAGTTCGTAGGTTCATCATGGTCTAGTAACATGACTTCTAGAATAGGATTACCGTACCACTCTGGTGCGGACCGTACTCTGGTTGACCTACGAGGTTCGGTAGTAACTTGATCTGAAGTTTCATGATCATTATCATTAGCTTCCTCACTAATTGGTGTAGGAATCACTGGAACTGATTTCTGTGATAAACTACTTTTCAATGCGGGAGAAGGTAAAATTACCTCATCAAGTTCTATTTTCCTCCCACTCACTTCTTTCGAGAGAAACTCCTTCTCTAGAAAGGTTCCATTCTTAGCAACGAATATCTTGCCTTTGGATCTGTGATAGAAGGTGTACCCAACAGTTTCCTTTGGGTATCCCATGATGACGCATTTCTCCGATTTGGGTTCGAGCTTATCAGGTTGAAGCTTTTTCACATAAGTGTCGCAGCCCCAAATTTTAAGAAAAGACAACTTGGGTTTCTTGCCAAACCACAGTTCATATGGGGTCGTCTCAGCGGATTTCGATGGTGCCCTATTTAACATGAATGCAGCTGTCTCTAAAGCATAACCCCAAAACGATAGCGATAAATCAGTAAGAGACATCATTGATAACCCACAAGTGTAGGGGATCAATTGTAGCCTCTTTCGATAAGTAAGATTGTCGAACCCAACGAGGAGCTAAAGGTAGAACAAATATTCCCTCAAGTTCTATCGACCACCGATACAACTCTACGCACGCTTGACGTTCGCTTTACCTAGAACAAGTATGAAACTAGAAGTACTTTGTAGGTGTTGTTGGATAGATTTGCAAGATAATAAAGAGCACGTAAATATAAAGTAGGGGTTGTTTAGATAAAGAAGCAATAAAGTAAATATAGCGAGTGTGGAAAAGTTGTGGTAGGACTTGTGAAATTGTCCCTAAGCAATTGACTACTTTACTAGACCGATAGAAAGTTTTATGTGGGAGAAGCATAAGCTAACATACTTTCTCTTCTTGGATCATATGCACTTATGATTGGAACTCTAGCAAGCATCTGCAACTACTAAAGATCATTAAGGTAAAACCCAACCATAGCATTAAAGCATCAAGTCCCCTTTATCCCATACGCCACAACCCCCTTACTTGGGTTTATGCTTCTGTCACTCAAGCAACCCACTATAAGCGAATCATGAACATATTGCAACACCCTACAGCGGGAACCCCTCACGCTTGTGCGACACGGAGGGCACAATAGGACAGCAACATAACCACAAGCAAATTAAACCAATCATAGCAATTCAGCAATCAGCGGTAGGACAACGAAAATCTACTCAGACATCATAGGATAGCCATACATCATTGGGAAATAATATATAGCGTTGAGCACCATGTTTAAGTAGAGATTACAGCGGGTAAAAGAGGGGTTACACCGCTGCATAGAGGGGAGGAAGGTGATGGAGATGTTGGTGAGGATGGCGGAGGTGTTGGTGTAGATCGCGGTGATGATGATGGCCCCCGGCGGTGTTCTGGCGCCACTGGAAGCAAGGGGGAGAGAGCCCCCTTATTCTTCTTCTTCCTTGACCTTCTCCCTAGATGGGAGAAGGGTTTCCCCTCTGGTCCATGGCCTCCATGGCTTGGGAGGGGCGAGAGCCCCTCCGAGATTGGATCTGTCTCTCTGTCTCTCTCTGTTTCTGCGTTCTCAGATTCTGCCCTTTCACCGTTTCTTATATATCCGGAGATCCGTAACTCCGATTCGATTGAAACCTTCGCCACAATTTTTTTCCCGAAAATTAGCTTTCTTGCGGCCAAAGAAGAGCAGTAACCGCCTTACGGGGTGCCCACGAGGGTCAGGGGCGCACCCCCTGCCTTGTGGCCCCCTTTGGGCACCGTCTCGCGTTGATTTTTCTTCCCAAAAATCATAAATATTTCAAAAATGATCTCGATCCATTTTTATCCCGTTTGGACTCCGTTTGATATGGGGTTTCTGCGAAACACAAAACATGCAACAAACAGGAACTGGCACTAGGCACTGGATCAATATGTTAGTCCCAAAAATAATATAAAAAGTTGCCAAAAGTATATGAAAGTTGTAGAATATTGGCATGGAACAATCAAAAATTATAGATACGACGGAGACGTATCAACATCCCCAAGCTTAATTCATGCTCGTCCTCAAGTAGGTAAATGATAAAAAAGATAATTTTTGATTTGGAATGCTACCTAGCATAATCTTGATCATATATCTAATCATGGCATGAATATTAAGACACGAGTGATTCAAAGCAATAGTCTATCATCTATTTATATATATATAAAGTACTTGACGGGTCATCAGAATAAAGACAATTAGCTTAGTAAATCCCACAATAATTAGATCTTCGTAAACCAGGTGAGTCCATGCCGTAAGACAATAAAATCCAATTATTATATATTTGTAAACCAGGTGGGTCAAAATAAAGATAAGTCCAACCATTAGATCTTCGTAAATGATGTGGGTCCATAGCGTCCAATGACGGCTTCACGTTGATTTTCACGATCCCAACCACAACCCCAATGCTTGGACCAACCCGTGAGGGATCAGAAACACACATGCATCAGGGAGTTCCTATGTGACGCATTCTGCGTCAAAATGCTGCACTTTCGCACAGGCACGTCGTCGGTGCGCCGATTGGGCCGGCCCATTGCAGTGCGCTGCAAATACCAGGTGATAAATTGCAAAAAATGTAGGGCGCGACAGTTGGGAATCGAACTCAGCACGGGCGACTCGCACGCACACCCTACTAGCCACTAGGATGGACGAGCACAGTTGACCAAACTGCAGCGGGTAACTACAAGAACTAAAGAAAGTATAAGACTGTTTGAAAAACATACTTTACGATTTCCCAAATAGCGAAAACAAAAGGTGAATATTTTATCAAACGCGAACACTATTAGTTTTATTTTACAAATTTTGAGAAAACTCAAACATTTTTTCAACACACAAACGAATTTTGGAGACGCGAGCATATTTTTTTGGAACGGAAACATTTTTTAAACTACCCAAAAAACTGAACAGGAACAATTTTTCAAATTTCAAAACAAAATTTGGAAACACAAACAACTTTTGAATTTCCCAAATATTCTTGGAATTTGTGACATTTCTTTAAAGCACAAACATTTTCTAAATCTTAAGAACAAATTTTGAAACAGAGAACAAATTTGGAAGCACGAACAATTTTTTAAAGCACGAACAATTTTTGAATGTTGAGAACAAATTTTGAAATGGAGAACAAATTTGGAAGCTCGAACAATTTTTGAAAGCACGAACAATTTTTGAATCTTGAGAACAAATTTTGAAATGAAGAACAAATTTGGAAGCACGAACAATTTTTGAAAGCACGAACAATTTTTGAATGTTGAGAACAAATTTTGAAATGGAGAACAACTTTTTAAGCGCGAACAATTTTTGAATGTTGAGATTTTTTTTTGAAATGGAGAACAAATTTAGAAGCGCGGACAATTTTTTAAAGCCCGAACAATTTTTGAATGTTGAAAACAAATTTTGAAATGGAGAACAAATTTGGAAGCGCGAATTTGAAATGGGAAGATTTTTTGAAACTCCCAAACATAATTTGAAATGTGAACAAAAAGAAAACAAAAAGAGAAGAAAAAG
Source organism: Triticum dicoccoides (assembly GCF_002162155.2). Classification (NCBI taxonomy): domain Eukaryota; kingdom Viridiplantae; phylum Streptophyta; class Magnoliopsida; order Poales; family Poaceae; genus Triticum; species Triticum dicoccoides. The sequence goes on from NC_041381.1 coordinate 173,631,151, forward strand.
GAATTGAAAAATAAAATAAAGAAACAGAAAAACGAAGAAAGAAAAAGAAAAAAACAGGAAAAACAACAAAGAAAAAACAAACAGAAAAAACCAGTGAAAACCCGGTTCAAGAATCTTCTAGAAGGTTCCCAAAACCTTCAGGAACCCTCCAGAAGGTTCCCAAAACGGGAAGCTGTAGCGCCAGCGCTATCTCCTAACTGGGTCGGCCCATCTTGATCGCTATCGCTAGCTCTTTGTGCGAAGCCTAGACAAGTCGACGCAGCGAGCGTCGAATAGGATTTTCCCATGCATCATGCATCATTAATCTACTACCACTATAAAAGAAAGAGAGGGGCAGATCCAAACAATCACACCCATCCATCATCAAGATCTAATGGTCCATGGTGTCTCTATGTTTAACACTAGCAAGCCACTAATCTCCCTAACACAACAAGCCACGCAATTAAGCCCCGCACACCCCGTTCGACACGCACGCACGCCCCCACCACGATCTTTCCCACGTCCGCACCTCCTCCTCCCAACGACCAGAGCACGGCCGGGCCTCCGCTGTCGTCCGCTGCTCGCCCATCCTCCGCCTCCGCCACCAGCCCATCCTCCTCCGCCTCCTCCGCCGTGGCCGCCCGCCGCCCGCCGCCAACTACTCCTCCTCCCCATACTGCCCTGGCCATCCCAACCGTCGTCATCCACCCACTCCTGACCCACCCTCTCGGCCTCTCCCCCTCCCCTCGATCCCCCAGATCCGATCGAGGCATGCCCCACCGCCACCCCCACCCACCCGCCGCTGATCCACCATCACGCTCGGTAGCGCCGCCCTCCTCCTTCTCTCTGCAGTCCATGGCCGGCACCGCAGCCTCGTCCCCACAGCTGCTCCGCAGCGCCTCCGACGACCGCGCCCGGAGCGCGACAGTGGCATCATTCCGAGCACATGACGCCACGCTCCGCCGGGGCTCCTTCACCGTCCGCGGCTCCTCCAGGCTCTGCACCTCGCCGACTCCCCCTTCGTCACGGCCTCTCGTCCATGCTAGAGGCAGCCACGTCCTCGATGGTTGCTGCTGGATTCTACCCCTCCAAGTTGCTCGGACGCCTCCCCAACTCTCCATCCTCCCCAACAAGGTCGCTGCCATCACCAAAAGCCAGGATGAAGGCCAGGAAGCCCTACACCATCACGCCCGGGAGATCTGGACCGAGCCCGAGCACGACAAGTTCCTCGAGGCGCTGCAGCTGTGAGTCGCCCCCTGCCCCCCAATCCCCGCCCTACTCTTCGGTAACTGATGGTGTCGGTCGGGGGATTAGATTCTGTCGATTCCTAATTGGTTTTGCTTGCTGGCCGAATTGGCCTGGTTATTTTTCTACAAAATCTCTATACGGGGATCCGTTCATGGCTAGCAGAGGTCGAGCATACTATCAAAAGACATAGTACGTGTTTTATTGGATGTCTGTTTTAAAGCATGGGGGAGGTTTTATTTTACTTACTGTAAGTTATGATTCATGTCTAACTGATGTATCACCCGGATTGTATACTTTTGGGTTTTGGTTGTTGTGCATGCTGTATGTATATCCGCAGCTGGGAAGAGAGAGGGGGAAAAGTGATTTTGACAAGGAGTTCAACTACATTTGTGTTAGTTATAGGTAGCGAGTATGTAACTGACAGTACTATGAAGCGATTCATCTCCTTCTTTTTGTCTGTTATTATAGGTTTGATCGTGATTGGAAAAAGATAAAAGCAACATCGGCCACTTGTGGTGGTCCGAAGGCCTCCGGGCGCCGCAGCACCACGCCGTCCTGACGCCGACCCAGTCGCAAACGGCGGCCATCTCTGGTATGTAATATATGCCTTCAACCTGTAACATAATTGGATCTTGTTATCAGTATGTGCGGAATGCTGTGGGTCAAGTCAATACTTAGCATTGGTTGACTGTGAGCAACTCAGAGATTAGACATGCGAACAGCAGCGTATCTCAGTAAATTCTGAAGAGAAGAGAAACATCACATGTCCATCTGTGTGCAGATGTTTTTCTCTGCTCCATAATTCCTAAGATTTTTCTTGTCTTCCAAACTAGAGCTGGTCCAACATAGAACTATATTGCTTTAGAGTTCAATTCAGAAGGAGATTGATCATACCCAAATCAGACACACCAGGAGTCTGTCTCACCTATTGCTGCATTGTTTTGATCGCAGGGAACCAGGCTCCCAAAACCGAGTCAAACTCTGACAGCGAGTCATTGGTCGAGACAGGGGGCGGCCGATGCAAGCGAAGCGGCGAATCATCAGATACCAGGTTTATAAGAAGGTATGCAGAGATCAAGTCTGGGTCCAGTTATTATCAGGATACAACATAGAAACCTACACTACCAGTAGTAGTCTGAATCTAAAGAGGAGTCCGAGTCAGGGTCGACCTGCTTCTGGACTTCCCTCCTTGAATCCTCCATTGAAAGGTACACGTCCTTAACGATTTATCTAGCACGCGCCTTGCTAAGTTTGTTGCCACTAGAATTCAGAGATTTCGTGGTTTGTGTGGCTAAAAGTTTTGTGAATTGGCTTGGTCAGCATATCGCCTTGGTCAAATTCGGCCGCCCTCCTCGATTCCATTTACCCGCTGCGGCGCCCGACTACTCCACCCACGGTGAGCCTAGCTCTGCATCTCCTGTTTTTTGTCGTACTGTCTGTTGCCTATTTCCTGTATAGTATGATGATGGCGTGCCTGGTCAAATCAATTATTTTTTCTGGGTATAAAATTGTAACTATGTGAATTGGATTAGGATGCAACCAAATTCAAATGCAGTAGGAATGCACTACTTTTTTCTGGAATGAAAAGTAGAGATCTGCAGTGCTGCATGGTAATTATTGGCAAGGCCTCAATGACAATATTTGCTACCAGATATATTCCTACGGGTAGGAGGTGAATTACATGGATGCCATAGATATCAAGTCTCTATATGGTTGCCATAGATGCTACTATTACATGGATTTATTACTATTTTTCATGTGTTGTTGAAAATAGAACTCACTCATTTATTTGTCTACGGAGGGAGTAGCATACAGTAAGCTTCATTTCACCGAGGAGATCTTCCGTTACATAGAGTTATTAATTTCAATATGAATTCAGAATTCAGTACCCACACGAATTTCGTAGATGCTTTGATCGAGACGTGCGTTGCACGTGCATGCTTACTAGTAAGAAAAAACATACAGGTTGGGCCACCGCACTCATACGAATGGACCATGCCATCAGCGATGAGGCCATCTCAGAAAAAAAAGGTTCTAATGTGCTTAAAAAAACAAACTGTCATATCTCTCCAAACAGAATGTGTCCACACAGAATCCAATTTTTTCCATCGTGCAAACATGAGAAACTTAACCATCCATATAAGACCTTCCCCACAACCTCATAGGTTCGTTGTCCTCGAGATTTTAGGTTACAACTTCTACATGATCTTGCTCCCACATCATCTTCCTCCGGCGACCCAAACTTCGACATCAACTTCAGAATTGTCTTCCTCCAGTGACCACAGGATAGCTCTGTCAAGCAATCAGGAAACATCAAGTAAGTTCAATCTGCACGAAATTATAAATGATACCGATTCATGGATCAATGATGGTTCAATTATGCTCTACGCAGTCCTCATCTAAGAATATTTGACATGTTACCTCAGAAGGTTGATTACGTAAAATCCTATAGGTGTGGGTTCATGTCTTAATGGTGTCATGTTCATATTTTTTACGCATCTACAAAAGGCTAATGCCATGGATGTTGATTGCTGTGATATAGATAAACATATATGGTGCATCAGATGGTGTTCATGTTATAGATCAGACCTATTAATGGATCAATGATACTTAGATTATACTGTCGGTAGTGCTAATCTAAAAAGATTTCACATGTTAGCTCACAAGTTTCATTATGTACAAACAGATATGATGGTGTCCATGTTTGATCAACCTCAGATGCTATAGTGGTTTCCTTTCATAATGCCAGCAGCTCCATCTGAAACAAAAATAAAAAACAATTGTCAATAAAATTGTATTGGTTCATCTACTATGATTTCATATAGACTCATCTATACATACATAGTTGGTTCCTGTATTTGGTCAACCTCAGATGCTATGGGGTTCCTGTCGTAATTCCAGCAGCTCCATCTGAAACAAAATTTAAGACCAATTGTTAATAAAATTGTATCAGTCCATCTACTATGATTTCATATAGACTCATCTACAGAAGGCTAATGCCATGGATGTTGCTTCCAGTGTTTTCACGTTAAGATAACATACAATCGAAGTCTAGAATCATACAACTATAACAGAAAGAAGTGGGATTGCTTGCTGCGATATATATAAACATATATGGTGCATCAGATGGTGTTCATATTATAGATCAAACCTATTAATGCATCAATAATACTTAAATTACACTATAGGCAGTGCTAATCTAAAAGCGACAAAAATATTTTGTATTTATAGAGCTTGCATGTCATTATTACTTACTTTATCAATCAACACTTTGTTCTTATATTTTTAGGGCCTCAAAGATTATGGCACACACCGCTGAATGCATCGACTACAGGAAACGAGACATGGACAATGAAAGTCAAAGTTTTAAGACTTTGGAACACAATTAACTTATTAACTAATGAACTCATTAGCACTGATATGATTTTATTAGATAAAAAAGTGCAAGTATTACATATATAATGTCTCTTCAATTTACCCTTTCCAAAGTTTGCGGGTGTTTTCTCTCTATGTAAGGTGATGTATTCTATTGGGAGCAAACTGGTCAATAAATTTAAATCAAAAATTAAGACCATCAAAGTCTGGGAGTATGAAAAATACCGACCATTGAAGAACAATCTCAAAATAAGTTTTGTCTATGATACAACGATGAAGGAAGTGGATGAAGGAAAATCCAAGTTTTTGGACTACCACTTCGAATTTGTTGATGGTGATACCTTGGATAGTAGGGTGATTATTGATAAATAGTGCTCAGGTACAATCAAAGTCCATATCGAAGAACAAGCATCAGTGAACTAGATTTTTAAGTATGATTATGTGCAGATGTCATTGGATTGCTTACTGCAATGAAGCCAATATAGCATGTGCAAAAATAAATAAAGGGACGGGCATGGCGCAAACTTCAAACGTCCGTGAGATTGAAGTCCTTTTACTAGAGTAAGTGATTATATTCTATAGATATTTTTGAATTACATATATGATATTTATATCACTTTTTCATGATTAAATGCATGAAGTGGTGAGATAATCAGAATCACGCTGTGGGGGGATATTTGCAAATATGGTGAATGAAAGGCTTTTAAACAAACAAACAATAGTGATTATCACTTCAAATTTGGTCAGAAAACTAAATGGTGAGAACTATAATCTCTATGTGTAAACCTGAATCCAAATTACTGACAATTTATTACTAGGGCTATCACTACGCACGAATTTTTTTTATTTTTTTTTTAGAAAAGGAGGATGACCCCCGGCCTCTGCATCTGGGAGATGCATACGGCCACTTTATTGATTATTCTCGAGGACCTTACAAAGTATTACAACAATATGCCTGAATCCGCCATCTTGGCAACATATGCCACTACTCCTATCCATATGATGAAGGGGTGCTACCTGGGCCACATACCCGGTCTACTCACCTAAACCTATCATCAAAAGCCAGAAGCTCCAGCCTAGCCACATACCGGGTCTGGGGCATAAACTGGTCTGACGCACTCACATGTGTCGTCGCCGCCATCTTTCATAGGTCCGTCTTCAGAGCAGATATTGAGGCTTCTACCTTGTCAGGCCACTCCGTCATCGACGACACCTTGACGCCAAACAACTACCTCCACCTGCGCGAGTCCATCCCCGCGCATCGGGCGCCGAGTCTCCACTGCACCACGCCGCCGAGATTCGCCGTCATCAATGTGAAGGATGAAGTACCGCTCCACCAATAAGGCACCCGCTGGTCCCTCGATCCCGTGTACGCCTCCAAGAATGACGCCCCCAAGGAGGAAACGACACCAACGCGTCGCCATCATCCGATCAACTGATCTAGGGTTTCCCCCGGAGGTAGCGGATAGAGGTCTAGAGCTTCTCCACGGCGATGCCTTCAAGAAGGTAATGACACCACAGGGTGCCACCAACGCCGGTCTTGGCAACAAGCCGAGCACAAGGTTTTCACCCGGATCCGCTCGAAGAACCTCCATCACGTATTGTGCGCACGGGTCGCCGCCGATCTGAGCCGCCGCACATCGAGCAAGCCGCACCGGGCAGATCGGATCTGTCCGGAGGGCAAACCACACATGGCGCCGACCCAACCACCAGGCCCTCCATACCGCCACCGCCGATCCGAGGACAGATGGTCCGCCGCTGCAGATCCGGCCACCACCGCCGAACGCAGCCAAGGCCGCTGCCCGACGCAGGGCCGGCCGCCGCAACCGCCACCACCACCGCCCTAGGACGAGGCCGCCGTCGCGCTGCCGCCGGTCAAGGCAGGCCCGCCACGCCACGGAGGCCAGATCGGCCGTGCCACCTCACGCCGCGGAGCTCCGCACCATCCCCATGGAGCGGGAGAGAGGAAAGGCCCCCGCCACCACCGTCAGCCCCCGGGCAAAAGGCCGGCGGCGTCCTTCGGCGGCGGCGGAGGGAGGGATGGAAGGAGGGGGAGCCCCGGCGGCTAGGGTTGGGACTACGCACGACAAATGCATCTAAAGTCTTCCTGGACCCTGAAATTCCAGAGACAGACCAAATTATTGAGAGGTATGTATATAATAATGCAATTATGTATGTTTTTGAAGTTACAAGTTTATGTGCTCATATTGTTTTTCGAGAAAACGCAAGAAGAGCTTGCATTTCATTGCTTTGGAAAGAGGGTTTCGGTTACAATCCTCCTAGGAGGGAATTACAAGGCTGAGGGCATGTTAGTGCACGTCCCAGGTTTGGGGCAAGATGGCACGAAGCCCGAGGGCGCCGGCTCTGGCCCAGAGGGTGGCCTCGTCTTTGATCTTCGTGAGCAGGTCGGTCGTCGAGGGCTGGCCTCTGTTGAAGACGCAGTCGTTGCGGTGCTTCCATATCATCCATGGGACGAGGAGGGTCGCGGAGGCGAGGCCCTTGCGCATGAGTGTTGGGGTGGCATGTCGCGCCGTGCGCCACCAGTCGTTGAGAGAGAGCTCTCTGTCGGGCGGGGCGCAGGTGAGCCTGAGCCAGTGCAGAACCTCATGCCAAATCTGTCTGGTGAAGGGGCAGGCGAGGGTGAGGTGGTGCATGGTCTCGGGGGCCTGATCACAAAGGAGGCAGCGTGCGGGGTGCTGCAGGCTGCGGCGGGCGAGGCGGTCGGCAGTCCAGCATCGGTCCAGGCGGGCGAGCCAGTGGAAGAAGCGGACGCGCGGCGGCGCCCAATTCTTCCAGGTGAGCTTCCATGCATCGCAGCCCAAGGAGCCGTTGAAAGTGGCGAGGTAGGCTGATTTGGCGGAGTAGATGTCGCTTGTGCTCCACTTCCAGACTAGGCGATCTGGCTCGGCGGAGAGTGTCGTGGCGCTGATAGTTTGCCAGAGCTGTAGGTACTGCCCGATCTCGTGTATGCCGATCGTGCCGTGAATGTCCCGTGCCCACTTGTTGGCCTGGAGGCCATCGGCGACGGTCCGGAGCTTGCGGCGGCGCTTGGGGGTGCAGGCGTAGAGGAGTGGCGCGATCTCGCAGACGGAGCGACCGTCGATCCAGCGATCTTCCCAGAAGAGGGCCTTCGTGCCGTTCCCGATTTGCATGGTGGTAGAGGCGAAGAAGAATGAGCGCTCCTCATCGGTGAACTGCAGGTCGAGGCCTGCCCATGCTCTGGTGTTGTCCGTGCGGCTGAACCACAACCAGCGGGTGCGGAGCGCAAGGCTGGTCCGTCCGAGGTCGCGCACGCCGAGGCCACCGAGCGAGAGCGGCCTAGCGACGCGCTGCCAGTTGACATGGCAGTGGCCTCCGTTTGCCGCCGCGCGCCCAGCCCACAGGAAGCCGCGCTGAATTTTCTCAAGTGCGCGGATGGTCTTCTTGGGTGGCGCGAGGGCGAGGAGCTGGTGGATCGGTATTGCGCTGAGGATGGCTTTGACGTACGCAAGGCGGCCGGCTTTGTTCATGAGATGCGCCTTCCAGGTGGGGAGCATGCTGGCCGTTTTGTCGACGACGGGCTGCAGCAGTGCGGCTGTCGGGCGATGCAGAGTCAGGGGGATGCCCAGGTACGTGATCGGGAGCTCGGCGAGGGGGCAGCCCAACAGGTTGACAGCAGCCGTGACCTCATCAGCGGTGCATCGGATCAGGGTGGCCGAGCTTTTGTTGTAGTTGACGAGGAGGCCTGAGGCTCGGCCGAAGAGCAGCAAGATGCTCTTGACGGCGGTGATGTCGGCAACGGTGGGGTGGCAAAAAAGGATCACGTCATCGGCGTAGAGGGAGACCGAGGGGATCGGGCGCCGGGGGTGTAATCGCTGCAGGACGCCCAGCTCCGTGGCACGGCGTAGAAGGCGACCGAGTGTGTCGACGGTGAGGACGAACAGCTGCGGGGACACTGGGTCGCCCTGGCGAAGGCCACACCGGTGCCAAATGGTGGGGCCGGGGTCTCCGTTGATGAGCACCTTCGTGCTGGCCGAGGAGAGCAAGATGGCGAGCCATTCCAGGAAGCGGTAGCCGAAGCCGTACTGCCGGAGGACCTCGAATAGGAACGGCCAGCTGATGGTGTCGAAGGCACGAGCGAGGTCCAGTTTCAGGAGGGCGCGAGGGGCCCCGAGCTGGTGCAGGAGGCGTGCAGACTGGCGCACGAGGATGAAGTTGTCGTGCAAGCTGCGCCTAGGGATGAAGGCATTCTGGCAAGTGCTGACGAGGTTGCAGAGCTTCGGCGCAAGCCGGAGCGAGAGGACCTTGGCGAAGATCTTGGCGACGAGGTGAATTAGGCTTATAGGCCTAAAGTCGCCAAGACCACGTGCGTCCGCGCGCTTCGGTAGCAGGGTGAGCAGGGCCTGGTTGAGGGAGCAGAAACCTCGACCGCGCAGCTCGTACAGTTGCTGGAAAACGTCGACGAAGTCTTGTCGAACAATGGGCCAGCACGCACGCAGGAACTCTGCGGTGAAGCCGTCCGGGCCCGGAGCCTTGCGAGCGGGGAGACGCTTCACAGCGTTCCAAATTTCCTCGGCGTCAAAGGGGGCGTCGAGGTCGTCGAGGTTGGTGGGCGTGATCAGCTCGGAGAGGTCGAGGCTGCAGTCGCGGGGCGTCTCGTGGCCGAGCAGGGCGTCAAAGTGCGCGTAGGCCGCGGCCGCCATGTCGCGGGGGGCGGAGATTGGGGCGCCGTCCACGGTGAGGCAATGAATCCGATTCTTCTGCCGGCGATACGTGCATTGCCGGTGAAAGAATGATGTGTTAGCGTCGCCGTCCTTTAGAGTTGCGATGCGGGCGCGCTGTCGGGCGATGGTGCGCTCGAGAGAGGCGAGGCCGAGGTAGGAGGCCTTGATCTGCCGTCGAAGCCAGTCTTCGTGCGGGGACAGGGGCCGGCTCTTCTGCGCCGTGTCCAGCCTGAGAAGGAGCTCTCTGGAGATAGCGAGCTTGAGGCGAACGTTGCCCACAGTTCGCATGCTCCAGCTAGTGAGCTTGCGCGCAGTGATTTGCATGCGCTGCATGAGTCGCCGGAAGGGGTCGCTGCAATGGGTGGAGTGCCAGGCGTCCGCCACAGTTTCATGGAATCCCTCCAAGCGTGTCCAGAATTCCTCAAAGTGGAAACGGCGATGACCTGGTGGCACCGGTTTGCAATCAAGCAGCAATGGGCTGTGATCGGAAACAACGGAGGCGAGGCATCGGAGATGGAACTCCCCATGCAGTTCCTCCCAGTCGGGGGTACAGAGGACGCGGTCGAGGTGCACCAGGGTGGGGGGTGACTGCTCGTTGGACCACGTGTAGCACCGGCCATTGAGGTAGACTTCTTTGAGGACAAGGTCGTTGATCGCATGCCGGAAGCGACCCATCATGCGGCGGTTGAGATTGCCATTGCTCTTGTCTTTGTCACGGTAAATGAGGTTGAAGTCGCCACAAAGCATCCAGGGGCCGTTGCAAGCCGCCCGGACGTCACGAAGCTCCTGTAAGAAGGCGATCTTGTAATATATTATAGGCATTGTGAAAGCGATGTTACTCCAACAATGGTTGGAATTGACGAAAGCACCCAAGGAACGATTGAAGAGCAAATGTTCTACAATAAAAAAAACATTGAGGGAAATTATAGAACTACGATATGTTGATGTTAAAAGAAAGGTTTCCCTCTAACCTTGATCATAAAAATCTTATACCTTATCTATTTTACATTATTATGTAAACTCATATGTTTTATCTTTAATAAGAATTTGTATGCAGAACAAAAGCAACAATTGATGATATTATAACAGAAAAACCATAACTATATTTGCACTTCCTGTCATTAAGTATCTGAAAATCCCAATATAAGGTGAGCATGTTATGCACTAGATTGTCTTTGGTGACATTTCTTTTAATAATAGACCAGTAATAACTGACCATCATATTAGGTACCTAATTAAACTCAAGGTACGCGAGGACACGGCAACAACAACTTTCGTTATGTTTAATGAGGTAGCAAAAAGTCTTTTAGGCAACATATCTGCATCAACCCTATTAGAGCAGGAGGGATTCAACAACATAGTACCAGATATTATTCAAGACCTTTATGGCAGAACACTCATATTCCGACTTAAGTTAAATTCAAGGAATCTATAAGAGTGTATGGAAAATTTTGAAGTGAGCTTCACTTTTGAAGTTGATGACAGACTTGAGATGGAATATTCAAATGAAATATTTGAAGAGGTATGCATATGCACATTTCAGTATTTAAAATAGTTTATACAATTATAATGCAAGTACATTCTTTATAGGGCATACTGGAAAGGCAAGACACACAAGGTTCTTCAAATTTTGCTATGCAGAAGTCCGATAACGAGGTATTGCCACTAATTAATGGTTTTGCTGTCACGAGTGTGCAATTTTTGTTATAAAATATTTAAAACAAAATTATAGGTCAACCACTCCTCCAAGAATGCAAGAAATGATGATGAGGAGGATATGTGCTGAAAGGAAACCTCTAAATCATCTAACAAAAAGCAACAAAGGAGGACAAAGAGACAGAAGTCTAGCAAAATATATGAAAAAGATGTGACAATGTTTGCTTCCAGAAATAGCAGAAAACCAATTGTTAAAATCGAAGCTCCTGATGACGAGGTAACAAATTGAAAAAATTTATCTTCCTGTATATGCATTGATAATTGTTTACAGCCTATTTATTTATGACATCACAAAACACACAGGAAGAGCCAAAAACTGTTTCGCAGAAGATAAAAGGAGAGACCAAACATAAGAGATGTAAAAAGGATTTGAAAAGAAAGGCTTTGCGAAATAAAAAAAAGTTCTTATAGAGAGCAATCTACTCGATAATGAGGTATTCTTTCAAACTAATTACCCTCATCTATATGTACTAAAAATAATAATCCATGACAGTGTATCGGTCAATTCCCACTTTGGTCTAATTTTGTATGCATTTGATCTTATATATGTATTACATAATACTCCCTCCGCCCAAAATTCTTGTCTTAGATTTGTCTAAATACGGATGTATCAAGTCACGTTTTAGTATCAGATACATCCGTATCTAGGAAAATCTAAGACAAGAATTTTAGGACGGAGGGAGTACATTGTTAAATATGACGATGATACACAAGCTTAATATCTACCATGCATTTATGGAAATTTATGAATGTTTCAATAATAACATTGTTCCTGCATTTATGCAGCGAGACAACAACTGTACCAGCACAGATGACCGTAATGAAGAATGGAACGCCAAAACTAGAAGCAGAACAAAGAAGGAAAGGACAAATTGCATAAAGAGGAGGAAAATATCATCTGAAGACATGCAGCCAACCTTGTATGATAGACCTAAGAGGATTAGGAGAGAACCAGCGAAATACATGGGCTAGGCATTATACATCAGCAAGTGCTTACATACGTCCAATAGCTGCAAGAATTGAAGAATATACTATACACACTCTATACTTAGTAGTAATTTGCATTGATAAACAATTATGTTTATTTTATGCTCCACGAGAGTAATGTTTATATACTTAAATTATTTAGTTACACTCGCTTGTGTCTTCTTTAGCATCTACCTCATTCAACACTAACAACGCCCATAAAGAAATAAACACTGATTATTTTTAAGAATTGAAGAAAATCGAAGTAGGCATACCCAACTGGAGATGAAGACACATAGCATGAATGGAGCATATAAACATTCCCAAAAAACACCTCCTTAAGATTGACATGTGGCTCTCTTACTCTTCATGTCACAAATATGATATCACCTGTCCAAATCAAATAAAAAAATTGATATCTAAACAAGATAATAAATTAAATTACTATAAAACAGACTAAAGGAAAACATTTTGCGATTACTATAAAACTTCTAGATGGGTGCTGGCTTGGATTCTAGGCAGAGTAGAAGTCGTGTACATCGCCAAAACACACCGTATGGTGACGCACAAAATGCCCTGGTAAAGTATACACTAACTTATACAGTATATACTTACATTTTTAAAATGTACACTAACTTATTAGTATCTACTCTATACCTCATTCAACACGTATAGATCACTTAAAAAACATGCTATTCAAGAATTTAAGGGAAAAATATGAAATAATTACAGCTAACAAGCATTACCTTAATCAAATTATATTGGTTGAATGGCACAAGGACAGGAAAAGGCTAGGAGAAAGGGGAAATATTACAGTCAGGAAAAGGAAAAATAAGGACCTGCAGCTCAACTTGGAACAATGTTGCCGTTGCAGACCTGCGGGAGATGATATCCAAGACCAAATCAACTGCACGGACGACAGCATCAACGGCAGCGTCCAGATCGATGACCTCGCCTAGACTCTGGTGTAGTAGATCCTTGGGCCCTGCTAACCCTCAATCGTCGTCGATGGTCACCCCGTCGAAGCACCAGGTGCGGGGGTGGCTTCAGGTTAGGACGAGCATCCTGAATGCAGTGAATCAAGAGAGCAACCTGATGGGTGGTATCCAACATCAGCAAATTTTAACTGAGAAGAAAAATAAGAGGAGAGGAGAAAGGGGATCGGCCAAGAACATTCTCACTTGTGTGAGAAAGAAGAATGGAGAAGTCCAGAAGACTACAGAATGGGTAAAGTGAAGAGTAATACTGGTAGGACCCATGACACCAATTAATACGTACGTACTGTGGAAAGTGTGAGACAAAACAAATGTAACGTCAAAATATAAGGCAACTTGGTACTGCCGAGTTTTTTTTTTTAAATACAGAACTTGGTAGTACTGTTGAGTGCACGTGTATGGAAGCAAACACCAACAAACCTTTTATGCATATACATATACTGTATATAAAAATAATAAAACATTTACTCTACAAAAACAATAAAAAATATGCCAATATTTCGTAGCGTTAGTAAAATAATTTATGACTACACGAAAACAAGAAGAATAACTTTACACACACAAAAAAGTGACATGATAAAAATGTTAGAATATATATATATATATATATAATTTGAAGAATTCAACCGAACATAAAACTAAAAAAACCTTTACCCAGGTGAAATCTACGTTACCTATATCAAGTTATAACTACAAGCATTAATTTGCTTATTCTCCAAATAGAGTTGTATGTTTATCCCAGTCAAACCTACAATACCTCATGATGATTGGTTAGCCACAGGAGAATAACACAAGACAATATCTTTATAGCTACAACCATGCGAAAATGCTAAATGGAGGCCGAGCTCCATGGAGCAATTTATTTTGAAAATTTTAAAAATCACATTTTGAAGCTTAAAAAAGATCTGAAAAAAAGTACGCATTCATACGGATGTGTAATACATGTGTGTGAAATTTGAAGATGATATACATTACGATGAGAGCTATACAAAAAAGACAAAATCATGATTTTGAAATGATGAACAGTACACGCACTGTTCACTAAAAAAATGCAAGAATTTGTCTTTTTTATGTAGCTCTCACCGTAATGTATTTCATCGTCACATTTTACACACATGTAGAACACATCCATATGAAAGCCTATGGATTTTTTCACAATTTTTCAAAACCTAAAAATATGATTTTTGAATTTTTCAAAAAAAAGAGCTCCATGGAGCTCGTCCTCCAAAATGCTGCACTCCAACCATGGCATGATACTACTCTTAAAAAAGAAAGTTAGCAAGGTACTCACTCCATTTCATATTAGTTGTCACTCAAACGAATATATGTAACACTGAAATATATCTACATACGAATATTGTTTTTTAGACAGAACACATATGCAAGCGATCACCCTTGCTACTTGTCTATGTAAACAAATACTATATCTGTCTCAAAGTGATGTTTTTTCTCGATATAAAAAACAATTATAAAAAAATAAACATGCCAATCAAACATGCCGTATCAAATTAGTATGGCATGATTAATTAGCAGATAAAGGGTGTTCGGAAAATAATTATATTCAGGTATCAATAGAAAGTCAAAGAATAAAGTTTCCAAAATTGTAATACTTACATAATGTCTCAACAATTGCTTTCGAGTTTACTTAAGAAAATAACAAATAAAATATATCTTCCAATTCAACTTCGCAAAATCCTAGCCCGCGCATTGAGCGGGCCACTTTGCTAGTTTGACATAAAAACAATAATACTTCAAGCGTACTAATAAAGCAATCATGTCTTTTCAAAACAACATGGCCAAAGAAAGTTATCCCTACAAAATCATATAGTCTGGCTATGCTCCATCTTCATCACACAAAATGATCAAATCATGCACAACCCCAATGGCAAGCCAAGCAATTGTTTCATACTTTTGATGTTCTCAAACCTTTTCAACTTTCACGCAATACATGAGCGTGATCCATGGATATAGCACTATAGGTGGAATATAATATGATGGCGGAGGTTGTGTGGAGAAGATAAAAAGGAAGAAAGTCTCATATCGACGCGACTAATCAACGGGATATGGAGATGCCCATCAATTGATGTCAATGCGAGGAGTAGGGATTGCCATGCAACGGATGCACTAGAGCTATAAGTGTACGAAAGCTCAAACTGAAAACTAAGTGGGTGTGCATCCAACTTGCTTGCTCATGAAGACCTTGGGCATTTGAGGAAGCCCATCATCGGGATATACAAGCCAAGTTCTATAATGAAAATTCCCACTAGTATATGAAAGTGATAACTCAAGAGACTCTCTATATGAAGAACATGGTGCTACTTTGAAGCACAAGTGTGGTGAAAGGATAGTAACGTTTCCCCTTCTCTCTTTTTCTCTCATTTTTTTATTTTCCTTTTTTTTATTTTTTTATTTTTTTGGTGGGCTTCTTTGGCCTCTTTTTTTATTTGGGCTTCTTTGGCCTCTTTTATTTTTCATAAAGTCCGGAGTCTCATCCCGACTTGTGGGGGAATCACAATCTCCATCATCCTTTCCTCACTGGGGCAATGCTCTAATAATGATGATCATCACACTTTTATTTACTTACAACTTGATATCTAGAACAAAGATATGACTCTATATGAATGCCTCCGGCGGTGTACCGGGATGTGCAAATGATCTAGCATAGCAAAGATATCAAAAAATGGACAAGCCATGAAAACATCATGCTAGCTATCTTACGATCATGCAAAGCAATATGACAATGAATGCTCAAGTGATGTATATGATGATGATGGAAGTTGCATGACAATATATCTCGGAATGGCTATGGAAATGCCATGATAGGTAGGTATGGTGACTGTTTTGAGGAAGATATAAGGAGGCTTATGTGCAATAGAGCGTATCGTATCATGGGGTTTGGATGCACCGGCGAAGTTTGCATCAACTCTCGAGGTGAGAAAGGGCAATGCACGGTACCGAAGAGGCTAGCAATGATGAAAGGGTGAGAGTGCGTATAATCCATGGACTCAACATTAGTCATAAAGAACTCACATACTTATTGCAAAAATTTATTAGCCATCGAAACAAAGTACTACGCGCATGCTCCTAGGGGGGTAGATTGGTAGGAAAATACCATCGCTCATCCCCGACCGCCACTCATAAGGAAGACAATCAATAAATAAATCATGCTCTGACTTCATCACATAATGGTTCACCATACGTGCATGCTTCGGGAATCACAAACCTCAACACAAGTATTTCTACTAATCCACAACTACTCACTAGCATGACTCTAATATCACCACCTTTATATCGCAAAACTATTGCAAGGAATCAAACATATCATATTCAGTGATCTACAAGTTTATGAAGGATTTTATGACTAACCATGTGAATGACCAATTCATGTCATCTCTCTAAATAGATATAAGTGAAGCAAGAGAGTTTAATTCTTTCTACAAAAGATATGCCCATGCTCTAAAAAATATAAGTGAAACAAAAGAGCATTCTACAAATGGAGGTTTTCTATGTGAAGAGAAACATGCAATCCAAACTTCAAATGATATAAGTGAAGCACATGAAGCATTCTATAAAGCCATACTAAAAAGATTTAAGTGAAGTGCAATGAGCATTCTATAAATCAACCAAGGACTATCTCATAACAGCATGGTGCATAAAAGAAAAGTGAAAAGTAAATGCAAAAGATGCTCCAAGATTTGCACATATCACATGAACGAAACGAATCCGAAAACATACCGATACTTATTGAAGAAAGAGGGGATGCCTTCCGGGGCATCCCCAAGCTTAGACGCTTGAGTCTCCTTGAATATTTACTTGGGGTGCCTTGGGCATCCCCAAGCTTGAGCTCTTGCCTCTCTTCCTTTTCGTCATATCGAGACCTCCTCGATCAAACACTTCATCCACACAAAACTTCAACAGAAAACTCGGTAAGATCCGTTAGTATAATAAAGCAAATCACTACTCTAAGTACTGTTGCAAACCAATTCATATTTTGTTATTTCATTGTGTCTACTGTAATATAACTTTTCCATGGCTTAATCCACTGATAGAAATTGATAGTTTCATCAAAACAAGCAAACTATGCATCAAAAACAGAATCTGTCAAAAATAGAAGAGTCTGTAGCAATCTGAACATTCGCCATACTTCTGGTACCCCAACAATTCTACCAAAATTAGTAAGAACAAAAAATTTGTATAGCAAGACAGTGCAAAAAGAATCAGAACCGTTTGACATTCCAGTAAAAAATTTAAAATCGTGCACTACAACCAAAGTTTTTGTCCTGCACCGCACAAACCAACAAGCATTGTAAACATCCTAAAGGCAAACCTTAGCACATTATTTTTATAATACAATGGAATTGTACAAGGGGATAATTTTTTTTGATGAAAAGTTTCTGTAATCAAGATTCACAAAGTTTTCGTGAGCATGAACAAAGTTCAAGGAGCTCTCCCACTTCAACAGTGCTTGTCTCTCTCACTTTCACTTTCCTTTCTGAAAAGTTTTGGGTTCCCCTCTTTATTTTTTTGTTTTTAAACTATATAAAAGCACTCAACAGAAATAAATGACTCTATAAAACTTCCGGGTTGTCTCCCTGGCAGCGCTTTCTTTAAAGCCATTAAGCTAGGCATATAGTGCTCAAGTAATGGATCCACCCGGATCCCAAGGTATATCAAAGCCAATTTTAATTAACAATGATTTGTGATTTAGTAGTGAGCACAAAGTAACATATATCATGCAACAACGAAGTCTAACTCTGTTCCTATGCATCGGCATGTCATAAAAGAACAATTCATGCACACCAAGTCAAAGGCCAATGCATAGTATAAGCAGTTTCTTGCAATTTTATCATGTTGGAAACATGGAGAGGTGGAGATGTAGTTCCTCTCTCATAATAATTGCAAGTAGGAGAAGCAAGCACATGCATATTACATTCATCAAAATTATCATGTGCAACGGTAAAAGGCAACCCATCAATATAATCCTTAATAAGCACAAACTTCTCTGATATAGTGTAGTTTGGAGAACTCAAAAAGATAATAGGACTATCATGCGTGGGTGCAATAGCAACAATTTCATGTTTAGCATAAGGAACTATAGCAAGTTCATCTTCATAAGCATAATTCATATTGGCATCTTGGCCACAAGCATAGCAAGCATCATCAAAAAGGGATATTTCAAGAGAATCAACGGGATCATAACAATTATTATAGCAAACATCCTTCGGTTAGCACGAAGGGAAATTAAACAATGTATGAGTTAAAGAGTTACTCTCATTCGAAGGTGGGCACGGGTAGCTAATCCCCTCTTCCTCCTTTTGTTCTTCGCTCTCCTCATCATCTTTTTCATCCAATGAGCTCACAGTTTCATTAATTCCTTCTTCCATAGACTCCTGCAAAATATTAGTCTCTTCTTGGACAGTGGAGACTCTCTCAATAAAATCATCAATATCGGAATTGAATTCATAATTCTCATAGCAATATTTAAGTATAGCAAAATTTTCAGGTCTGTAAACAACATCATCAAGATTTTCAACTCTTTAAACAAAGATTCAATTTCATAAGCACCCATAAAAGCAACGAATTCTTCTATTTGTTCCACATCATAGTAATCATATATACCATTAGCATAAGAGGCCAAGGTTTTATCATCATTAAATTTGCATGAGAAGGGAAGGTGTGGAGCCTTCATCCTAGAGCAACAAGTATAATCATATCTCAAGCATAGTTCCCGATCATACCAATGCAACATATGAATCCGATCCCATAATAGTTTCCCTTTTTGTGTCAAGCGATAATCCCTAAAGTATTCACTTTGATCCAACGTGTCTCCCATAACATAATTGAATGGGATTTTCTCAGGATTATCAAAGTAGTACATAATATTTTTCACATAACCAGCATCGAGGGTTTTAGGAGGTTCCCCATCTCCATGAGTAGCAAGTACACCTAATTTTTTTGGTATTCCGTGTTCCATATCCATAACTAAAGATAGAGAACAACTTATAATAGTAAATAAAAATTACTTAGTGATAAAGCAAACAAGCACACACGAGAATATTCACCCCACTCTATGACTCCCCAGCAACGGCGCCATAAAAAGGTCTTGATAACCCACAAGTGTAGGGGATCAATTGTAGCCTCTTTCGATAAGTAAGAGTGTCAAACCCAACGAGGAGCTAAAGGTAGAACAAATATTCCCTCAAGTTCTATCGACCACCGATACAACTCTACGCATGCTTGACGTTCGCTTTACCTAGAACAAGTATGAAACTAGAAGTACTTTGTAGGTGTTGTTGGATAGGTTTGCAAGATAATAAAGAGCACGTAAATATAAACTAAGGACTGTTTAGATGAAGAAGCAATAAAGTAAATATAGCGAGTGTGGAAAAGTGGTGGTAGGAGTTGTGAAATTGTCCCTAAGCAATTGACTACTTTACTAGACCGATAGCAAGTTTTATGTGGGAGAGGCATAAGCTAACATACTTTCTCTTCTTGGATCATATGCACTTATGATTGGAACTCTAGCAAGCATCCGCAACTACTAAAGATCATTAAGGTAAAACCCAACCAATAGCATTAAAGCATCAAGTCCCCTTTATCCCATACGCCACAACCCCCTTACTCGGGTTTATGCTTCTGTCACTGAAGCAACCCACTATAAGAGAATCATGAACATATTGCAACACCCTACAGCGGGAATCCCTCACGCTTGCGCGACACGGAGGGCACAATAGGACAGCAACATAACCACAAGCAAATTAAAGCAATCATAGCAATTCATCAATCACCAGTAGGACAACGAAAATCTACTCAGACATCATAGGATAGCAATACATCAGTGGGAAATAATATACATTGTTGAGCACCATGTTTAAGTAGAGATTACAGCGGGTAAAAGAGAGGTTACACCGCTGCATAGAGGGGAGGAAGGTGATGGAGATGTTGGTGAAGATGGCGGAGGTGTTGGTGTAGATCGCGGTGATGATGATGGCCCCCGGCGACGTTCCGGCGCCACTAGAAGCAAGGGGGAGAGAGCCCCCCTTATTCTTCTTCTTCCTTGACCTTCTCCCTAGATGGGAGAAGGGTTTCCCCTCTGGTCCATGGCCTCCATGGCTTGGGAGGGGCGAGAGCCCCTCCGAGATTGGATCTGTCTCTCTGTCTCTCTCTGTTTCTGCGTTCCCAGATTCTGCCCTTTCACCGTTTCTTATATATCCGGAGATCCGTAACTCCGATTGGATTGAAACCTTCGCCATGATTTTTTCCCGAAAATTAGCTTTCTTGCAGCCAAAGAAGATCAGTAACCGCCTTACGGGGTGCCCATGAGGGTCAGGGGGGTGCCTGCCCCCCTGGGGCGCGCCCCTGCCTCGTGGCCCCCTCGGGCACCGTCTCGTGTTGATTTTTCTTCCCAAAAATCATAAATATTCCAAAAATGATCTCCGTCCATTTTTATCCCGTTTGGACTCCATTTGATATGGGGTTTCTACGAAACATAAAACATGCAACAAACAAGAACTGGCACTGGGCACTGGATCAATATGTTAGTCCCAAAAATAATATAAAAGTTGCCAAAAGTATATGAAAGTTGTAGAATATTGGCATGGAACAATAAAAAATTGTAGATACGACGGAGACGTATCAATCATAGATCACACCATATCCAATAGAGTACGATTACGACGTTCGGACACACCATTACGCTGTGGTGTTCCAGGTGGCGTGAGTTGCGAAACTATTCCACATTGTTTCAAATGAAGACCAAACTCGTAGCTCAAATATTCGCCTCCATGATCAGATCGTAGAAACTTTATTTTCTTGTTATGATGATTTTCCACTTCACTATGAAATTCGTTAAACTTTTCAAATATTTCAGACTTATGTTTCATTAAGTAGATATACCCATATCTGCTCAAATCATCTGTGAAGGTCAGAAAATAACAATACCCGCCACAAACCTCAACACTTATTGGACCGCATATGTCGGTATGTATTATTTCCAATAAGTCAGTAGCTTGTTCCATTGTTCCGGAGAACGGAGTTTTAGTCATCTTGACCATGAGGCATGGTTCGCAAGCACCAAGTGATTCATAATCAAGTGATTCCAAAAGCCCATCAACATGGAGTTTCTTCATGCGCTTTACACCAATATGACCTAAACAGTAGTGCCACAAATAAGTTGCACTATCATTATCAACTTTGCATCTTTTGGCCTCAATATTATGAATATGTGTATCACTACGATCGAGATTCAACAAAAATAGACCACTTAACAAGGGTGCATGACCATAAAAGATATTACTCATATAAATAGAACAACCATTATTCTCTGATTTAAATGAATAACCGTCTCGAATCAAACAAGATCCAGATATAATGTTCATGCTCAATGCTGGCACCAAATAACAATTATTCAGGTCTAAAACTAATCTCGAAGGTAGATGTAGAGGTAGCGTGTCGACGGCGATCACATCGACCTTAGAACCATTTCCGACGTGCATCGTCACCTCGTCCTTAGCCAATCTCTATTTAATCCGTAGCCCCTGTTTTGAGTTGCAAATATGAGCAACCAAAACCAGTATCAAATACCCAGGCGCTACTACAAGCATTAGTAAGGTACACATCAATAACATGTATATCAAATATACCTTTCACCTTGCCATCCTTCGTATCCGCCAAATACTTGGGGCAGTTTCTCTTCCAGTGACTAGTCCCTTTGCAGTAGAAGCAGTCAGTTTCAGGCTTAGGTCCAGACTTGGGCTTCTTCCCTGTAGTAGCAACTTGATTACTATTCTTCTTGAAGTTCTCCTTCTTCCCTTTGCCCTTTTTCTTGAAACTAGTGGTATTGTTAACCATCAACACTTGATGCTCCTTCTTGATTTCTACCTCCGTAGCCTTTAGCATTGCGAAGAGCTCGAGAATAGTCTTTTCCATCCCTTGCATATTATAGTTCATCACGAAGCCTTTATAGCTTGGTGGCAGTGATTGAAGAACTCAATGACACTATCATTAGGAAGATTAACTACTAGTTGAGTCAAGTGGTTATGGTACCCAGACATTCTGAGTATGTGTTCACTGACATAACTATTCTCCCCCATTTTGCAGCTATAGAACTTGTTGGAGACTTCATATCTCTCAACTTGTGCATTTTCTTGAAATATTAACTTCAACTCTTGGAACATCTCATATGCTACATGTCGGTGTTCTGGGAACGGGGGTCCCCAGACTTGCCTGCCTGCGGCCTGTGGCGTGGGACAAGTGGGGGCCCAACGCAGCCCAGCTTCATCAGCTCAAGCTCAAGACCCTCGCGTGGGGCCAAGCCCCGCGGGGCGGACGACAGGAAGCTTCCTCAGGAGCGGCCTCCTCAGGAAGGCTCGCGAGGAGGCGGAGAGATCAAGGCAGGGTACTTCCCGAGGAGCCCGTGACGCAAGCCATGACGATTGAAGGCCAGGCGGGCGCGGCCTACACAGTGTCCTTGTTTCCCTTTCGGTGCAAAGGGGGCAAGCACAGGCCAAGGCATCAGGCGAAGGTGTAAGTGCATCTAGTGCTCCTTAGTGATTTTGGTGTATTGAAGACTTATAGGTTAAGTGACTGATGCATTTGTGAGTGTACACAGGTCTATAAGTCTATGAGGAGTTTGATATTTACAGAGAAAGTCGACCCCTAAAAATTAAGTTCTTCGACTGAAGACTTTGATATTCTGAAGACTTTCTGAAGACTTTGAAAGTGAAGAAATTGGTGTGACCTTGAAGACTTGGTATTCATTCGAGGAATATGAAGCGTGAAGACTTTTGTTTTCGTAGTTTCATTTTCTCTTTCTTGAGTCATAGGAAACACCGTACTGTTAAAGGGGGTCGAGGAAATACTAAGGAAAAATTTCCATGTGATGCTCAACTCAAAATCCTACACCTACCAATCCCTTCGAGTGAAGCCATTGGAAATCTCATACAGTTCAGTCAATTTCTTCAGTGACAGAGACGCAGTTCTTCTGGTCACTGAGGATTTTGCTCTGACTGAGGAGTTAGGAATTCGCCAGTGCGAATTGCCTACACAGTGAGGAACATGATAGCCCTGAGAAATTTGAGAGTCAAATTTCCGACCGTTGCTGTGCTGCGCGCCGGCTGTCCAAAATATCTTATCCACCTAACGGTCATATCATTGAAGGGCATTTATGTCTTATCATGTCGGGCTGCTCCCTAGGCTATAAATAGCCGCCCCCTACAACCACTAGTTGGTTGGCTGCTCCGAGAGAACTTGACACTTGTCATCTGAGAGCAACCCATCCTCCGAGGACTTTGAGCGAAAATCATCAAGTGAGGAAAATCCCAAAACCAAACCCCCACAAACCCAAGTGATTGAGCATCACTGAAGAAATTGATCCTGCGTGGATCCGACGCTTGTTACCTTTGAAGATTGTGCTTCTTCCAGACGGTTAGGCGTCAAGGTCTAGAGCATCCAAGAGGAATTGTGGATCGCCGAGTGACCAAGTCTGTGAAGGTTTGGAAGTCACCTGAAGACTTACCACGAGTGATTGGACGAGACCTGCGTGGTCTTAGTTCAATGATAATACGGTGAGGACTGGGTGTCCTGAGTTGCGGCTCAGAGACTGGGTGTCCGGGACTGCGTGTCCTCGAGTTTAAATACTCAGCCGCTCCAACCAGACGTACAACTGAGACAACAGTTGGAACTGGTTTACCAAATCATTGTCTTCACCAACTAACTGGTTCTATTTCCTCAACTCTTTCATTTCCTCATGACTGTGTTGTATGTTGTTCATATCTGTGCTTGAAGACTTTGACTGAAGACTTTCACAAATTCCTCAGTTCAATTTCTTCAGTCTGTTTGTCTTCATCTTGTTATCCTGTGTTTACGCTTTCTGTACTCTGTGCTAGTCTTCATTTCATCATGATGACTATGTTTGTATCCTGTTATGTTTACTTCTGAGTACTTATTCCGCTGCAAGTAGTTCTTCGCTAAGGAATTTCCTCACCGGCAAACTCCTCAGTGAAGAATTCATAAAAATCGCCTATTCACCCCCCTCTAGTCGATATAACGCACTTTCAATTGGTATCAGAGCAAGGTACTCCCTTGTTCTATGTGATTTTGGTTTAACCGCCTGGAGTTTTAGTTATGTCGACTGCAGGTATGAAGAAAGTGACATGCCCTATCTTTGACGGTCATGACTACCCCAAGTGGAAGGCCATGATGAGGAAGCGCCTCATGGCAAGGAACAACGAGCTGTGGACCGTCACTGAGATTGGTCTTACTGATTTATGCAAGATGGCGAATGCTGATGATATTCGCAAGTACACTCGACTTGACATCATAGCGAAGGATATCATCTGCTCCTGCCTATCCAGAGATCAATTCGGGCGAATTATGCATCTTGGCAATTCAAAGCTCATCTGGGACCGAATCTCTGATGTCTATGAAGGTCATCGAACTCGTCATGATCCCTGGTTTGAGGACTTCAAGGAATCTCTCAAAACGATGACTTTTGAGCCAGAATCATCATCTTCTGCATCTTGTCTCATGGCAAACGGTGCTGAGGTAACCGAATGCTCCTCATCCGAGTCTTGTGATGATGAATCTGATAATGATGAATCTGATGATGATATTGAATCCTGCTATACCAAACTTGTTTGCATTGCCACTAAACAACAAACGGCTTTAGAACAAACTCAAGATATGCTAGATAAAAGTGATAAAATGTTGCGCAGAGAAATGGATCAGTCAAAAGCTTTGGGTGAATGTCTTCAGAGAATTCACTCCAAGTTTGACGCCCTTCAAGATCAACATAATACCCTCTTGACTGATCACGAGAAGCTTTCTCTTGAATCTCTTCAAAGAGAGGAAGATCTTGAAAAGCTAAGAGTGTGTTATGAAGATCTTCAGAAGGAGCGCGATTCATTACTAGCTCAACAAATCAGCGCTTCTCAGGAAGAATTTGTTCCCCCATGCTTAAAGTGCATTGAACGTGAAACTGCTAATTCTTCACCTGAATGTTAGCTTCAACTGTTACAAATTCTTCATCTGCCCCTGCTATCACTAATTCCTCGTCTGAGGACATTGCTAGTATCACTGACAATGCAGGGCTGAAGGAACTCTACATGACAGGCATGTACAAAAGCCTCAAAGGGCATCAGACACTTTGTGATGTGCTCAAAAAGAAGATCCTCAACAGAAACCCTAGGAAAGAGGGTATTGCCTTTGAGAGGAAACTCAATGCTGATGGAACATATTGGAAGCCTGAGCAGTACCCCAAAAACTCATGGGTGGCTGCAAAAGGACCTCCAGTTGATCCATCTAACTTATCTGGCTTTACATGTGAATCTCCTCATTCTTCTGATGAGTCTTTTGATTCCAACTATAAACTGTTCAAAAATCAGAATGGTGAAGTATTTGCTAGATATGTTGGCACTAACTGCAGGAACGGTTCCCCTATGAAGAAAATCTGGGTTCCCAAAAGTTGTGTTGAAAGTCTTCAGGTGAATGTCCTCATGACACCACCTGTGAAGAACATGAACCCCAGATCAAATTCTTCATATGGACCAAATTCTTCATATGGATCCAAGTCCTCTTATGGACCAAACTCTTCACATGGATCGAATTCCTCAAATGGATCAAAGTCCTCATATGATTATCATCGTGCTAACAACTCTGTCTCGCAGGGTAGAGCTAAGGGCTATGAATATGTGCATTATTCTTCAAACCATTATGTTCATAAGTCCTCGAAGAATTACTCTGCTTATTCATATGCTTACCCTAACCTCTCTTATGTGAAACGAAATGGTTTGGCATCTTTGCCACCTTTCTCATATGGTGCTCGCAGAATGATGAACTCTTTGCCACCCCTCCAGATGTGGGTGGTGAAGAAAAAGAACTAATCTCTTCTGCAGGGTCGGGTCTCCAGACGTGCTTTAATGTTTGAAGAATTTGCTGGGGACCTGACGAAATTGCCTGAAAGGACACAGGAAAATCATGATGAAATGAACTTTCATTTCACACGTCCTCATACTGCTATATATATGTTTTCTGCTTGATGAAATTCATCTGATGAACTTGATATCATATTCTTCACTGATGAAGCATATGAGATTGTAAGTTACACTAATTCATCTGCAGGATGATCAACCCAAAACCACTGAGTGGGTCCTCGATAGTGGATGTACAAATCACATGACTGGTGACAAGAATCTATTGATGGATGCTCCCTTATCACCGTCATCTGTGAAGCATATCATCTTTGCTGACAAAGGCAAAAGTCAGGTATTGGGTCTTGGTAAGGTTGCTATCTCTAAGGATAAGCACATGGACAAAGTCATGCTTGTTGAGTCCTTAGGATACAATCTCATGTCAGTCTCAATGCTTTGTGATCTTGATATGGTTGTTGTCTTCGGCAAATATCGCTGTGTTGTGATTATGGAAGCTGACAATTCCAAAGTCTTCGAAGGCTTTAGGAGAGGAGATCTATATATTGTTGATTTCTCTACAGGACCACAACCAGCCGTGTGTCTACTTGCAAAAGCTTCAAAAGGCTGGCTATGGCATCGACGACTTGGTCACGCAGGCATGAGGAATTTGAACACGCTTGCGAAGAAGAAGCATGTCATTGGCATTGAGAATGTCAAATTCCTCAAGGATCACTTATGCGGAGCCTGTGAAGCTGGAAAAATGACCAAGGCCAAGCATTCAGCGAAGACTATCATGACCACTACCCATCCATTCGAATTGCTTCACATGGACCTCTTCGGACCTAATCATTACTCAGCAGTCACTAATGATGCATCTCTATATGGTTTTGTCATTGTTGATGATTATTCTCAATATACATGGGTACACATTGTTACTTACAAACATGAAGTGCAGGAAGTCTTCAAACGATTTTCCTCGAGGGCTTCAACCAACTTTGGTGTGAAGATCAAGCATATCAGAAGTGACAATGGAACTGAGTTCAAGAATTCCGGTCTTGATGCTTATCTTGATGAACTTGGTATTACTCATGAGTTATCTGCTCCCTATACTCCTCAGCAGAATGGCGTCGTGGAGCGCAAGAATAGAACTCTGGTTGAGATGGCTCGCACTATGCTTGATGAATACAAAATGCCTCAGCGTTTTTGGATTGATGCAATTGATACAGCGTGCCACATCATCAACAGAGTATATCTTCACAAATTCTTCAAGAAGACAGCATATGAACTCCTCACTGACAAGAAACCCAATGTGAGTTATTTCAAAGTCTTCGGTGCTAAATGTTGGATTAGAGATCCTCACCACAACTCTAAATTTGCACCGAAAGCACATGAAGGTTTTATGCTTGGTTACGGAAAGGACTCGCACACCTACAGAGTCTTCAACATTGTTCTTCACAAGATTGTTGA
Source organism: Triticum dicoccoides (assembly GCF_002162155.2). Classification (NCBI taxonomy): domain Eukaryota; kingdom Viridiplantae; phylum Streptophyta; class Magnoliopsida; order Poales; family Poaceae; genus Triticum; species Triticum dicoccoides. The sequence continues at coordinate 173,658,508 of NC_041381.1, forward strand.
CACTGTAGATGTGCGGTTCGATGAAACTAATGGCTCGCAAAGAGAGCACCTACCTTCTGTGTTAGATGAACCAGCACCTGAAGATGCTATCAAGCTCAAGGCAACTGAGGATGTCATTCCGACTGAAGAATCTGCTGAAGAATTCATTCCTGTTCATGAAGAACGTCGAGCTAATGCACCTAAAGAACATGATGAGGAAAATGGTGCTGAAGAAAATGCTGATCAAAATCCTCAGCGACAGCCAACTCATCCACGCGTTGCAAAAGAAGTGCAAGTGGAGAAGATCATCGATGACATTAGCGCACCAGGTCCTCTCACACGCTCAAAAGCTTCACATTTATCTAACTTTTGTGGGCACTATGCTTTTGTCTCTATCACAGAGCCCACTAAGGTAGATGAAGCATTTCTGGAGCCGGAGTGGATTCAGGCTATGCAAGAAGAATTACATCAGTTCGAGCTAAACAATGTCTGGGAATTGGTCAATCGCCTAGATCCTCACAAGCATAATATCATTGGCACAAAGTGGATCTACCGCAACAAGCAAGATGAAAATGGCCTTGTGGTGAGGAATAAGGCACGACTAGTAGCTCAAGGCTACACACAGGTTGAAGGAATTGATTTCGATGAAACTTTTGCACCTGTTGCTAGACTTGAGGCTATTCGCATATTACTTGCTTACGCTAACCATCATGATATCATCTTATATCAAATGGATGTGAAAAGTGCATTCCTCAATGGTAAGCTTGAGGAAGAAGTATATGTTGCTCAACCCCCAGGTTTTGAAGATCCCAAGAATCCTGACAAAGTCTTCAGACTCAATAAGGCTCTCTATGGCCTCAAGCAAGCCCCTCGGGCGTGGTATGACACACTGAAGGAATTCTTCGTGAAGAATGGCTTCACACCCGGTTCACTCGACCCTACTCTTTTTACTAAATCATATGATGGTGAACTGTTTGTGTGCCAAATATATGTTGATGATATTATCTTTGGCTGCACTAACCAACGTTATAGTGATGAATTTGCCTATATGATGAGTGAAGAATATCAAATGTCTATGATGGGAGAGTTAAAATTCTTCTTAGGTCTTCAAATTCGTCAGCAGCGAAATGGCATATTCATATCTCAGGAGAAATACCTCAAAGATGTACTGAGGAAATTCGGCATGCAAGATTGCAAAGGCGTCAAAATTCCTATGCCCACAAATGGCCATCTATGCACTGATGAAAATGGTATTGACTTCGATCACAAGGTATACCGCTCCATGATTGGTTCCTTATTGTACTTATGTGCATCTAGGCCAGATATAATGCTTAGTGTTTGCATGTGTGCCCGATTTCAAGCTGCACCGAAGGAATCACACCATAAGGCTGTGAAGCATATTCTTCGATATCTAGCTCACACACCAACACTAGGATTATGGTACCCCAAGGGCTCTGCTTTTGATCTCATCGGATATTCTGACTCTGACTATGCTGGTGATCGTGTGGACCGCAAGTCAACATCTGGCACTTGTCATTTCCTCGGACGATCTTTGGTCTGTTGGTCCTCGAAGAAACAGAACTGCGTATCACTGTCTACTGCTGAAGCTGAATACATTGCTGCTGGCTTATGCTGTGCTCAACTGCTTTGGATGAAGCAAACCCTCAAGGACTATGGCGTCAACGTGAAGAATGTGCCTCTCCTCTGCGACAATGAGAGTGCCATCAAGATTGCTCACAACCCAGTTCAACACTCGAAGACAAAAGCACATCCAGATTCGTCATCATTTTCTTCATGATCATGTGTTGAAGGGCGACATCTCCATCGAGCATGTGAAGACTGAAGAACAGCTAGCCGATATCTTCACTAAGCCCTTGGATGAGAAGAGATTTAGCAAGTTGCGGTGTGAGCTAAATATCTTAGAATCTTCGAATGTTCTTTGAAAAGGACACACATCCTAACCCTTATACAGAATTGATGACTTAGATGTGCAACACATGAAGAAACATTTTTCTTCAATCAATGAAGAATAACACTCTAAGTGTGAAGAAATTAATGAAGAATTTGATTCTCAGAACCCTACGACAATTGTACGCGGTGTCTGAAATCATCATTCTTATACGGTGGGTCACGCCACCACAAAAAGTTGAAAATCTTCAATTTGAGTTTTTCCTCATTTTTGAAATTCTTCAGTTTTTCAAATTCTTCAACTTTGCAAAATATTCACTGTTTCCGACGTTTGTCTTTATTGGATATATATATATATATATATGAGTTTATGTCCTCTACAGCATTCACTTATTGCTATTTCTTCAAGTTGTGATTTCTGCTAAGTGAATGTGATCGGACCCTTCCCCCTCTATGCTATACTCAACCCAATCTATTAAAAAATTCTTCATGTGCGTTCTAATTGAAACTCGTTTCAAAGTCTTCACTGTGTCCTTGTCAGCTGAAGAAATTGCGAACGAAACTTTAAAACAAATCTTATCCAGATTTTCGGTTTTACCGCTCAAACCGTTCCGCATCCCATGATGCATTATTTTATTCACCCACGATCTTACACGATCTCATCTGCACAGTACGTGGGTGACACATGTCGCGTGAAGAAGAAAGGGCAGAGGCATGTTCGTCCCAAAATCTTCGGGCGAACAGTTTTTACCATGGCTATAAATACCCCTCCTCCCTTCCTTACTTCATTTACTCTGCTCGGTCGCTGTCTCTCGCTCGAGCTCCTCAAACCCTAGCGCCGCCGCTACTCCATCGCCGCCGGTGAGGAAGAGCTTCACTGCCTCGACCTCGTCGCCGTCGTACTCGCGCCGGCTGCGGAAATCTTCACTCCGCCGCCGCAGTAGCTATCTCCCTCTGCCAAGTTAGGGCGTGGGAGATCTAACTTGACGAACTTCACCACGGTTCATCTCGGTTTGTCGTGTTCTTCAGTTCGGGTAATTAAAAGTCACTTTTATTACTCGCTTTGATTCTCAAACTTTTCTGAAAATCTTCAAAGGTGTTTTATTCTTCAAATCTTCACATATGAACACCTCACACACTGTATGCTCTTGATCCATCTCTCTAAGCACTCATTTCTTCAAGATTCCTCAATTGTGCGGATTTTCGATCTGTACAACTCTGGAACCTAAGACAAGAACGCTTAGTGAAATTCCTCAAGGCTCAACTGGTCAAATTCCTCAAAACTTGTCTTTTTCCAAAAATCTTCTGAGAATGCATATGACCTCTACAAATTCCTCGCACCTACACTCTGTTCATAGGTACTCATGTCCGCTGCTGAATCACTAGGTTCTCATCAACTTAACTCATTTGCAGCGTTCCTCGAAGAAAAACTGCATACTTCTTCAGAGTGTTCTATTGTTCAAATTCCTCATCTGAAGAAAATGGCAGAAGGCAAGAGACCGCAGAAAGGAGGAAAGAAACTGGAGGTCATGACTACTTTCGAGATCCCTGATGAAATATACAAGGATTACTGCACACCTGATGAAGCCAAGTTTGGCAAAGAAAACAAGAATCAGCGCAAAGTGCGCATTCAGAGGATTGAACGAAGATGGGCACGAGAATGGAGGGAATATCGATATGTTACTCCTAAGTACATGAAGAAATTCGCCTTAAATCCTCCATGCCCAAGAGCTCCATTGGCACCTGGCCAAGTCGCTGATCCCACTAGCATCAAAAGTGGTGAAGACTTTCCTGAAGAATGGGCTAGGCGCCAAGCAAAACTGGCAAGACAAGCCAAGGAGGCAGTGAGAAAATTTAATGAGGATTCTGCTGCTGCTGCCGCCGCTGAGACCTCGGTCAAGCCGAGGAAATCAATGCCGAAGAAGCCTGCTCGCAAGCCAAGTGCTTCACCATCAGCGCCCTCACGGCCAAGTTCCTCAGCCGCGCCCTCACGGCAAATTCCTCAGACTACTGCTGCTCCACCAAAGTCCTTAGCAGCTCCCTTCAAGTCCTCAACTCCTGTGCATCTGGCTACATGTCAAAGGACTCAGGGTTTCTCAATTGCTTTAGGTGTCTCAGCGAGTTCCTCAGCTGCACCAATGTCCTCATCAGGCCCCACTCTGCTGAAGACAAAAGCAACAGCTGGACGCGGTCCTCGGCCAAGTCCAAGAAAGAAACAGGTTGCGTTCCAAGTGTCCTCTGATGACGAGGCATCTGATGAAGAACTTGCAGAAATCATCAGAGATAGACAAGCAAAGGCCGCCAGAGCCAAAGGAACACCTGTGCCTCTGCTTCTGGATCCAAAGAAGATCCTCGACTACATTGACTTATGGCATCAGGATCCAAACACTCCAATGCCTGATCTGCCTCTGACTCCTGGTCAAAGTCATATGCTGACCCATTTCATCTCTCAAGAGAAATGGAAGTTTGAAAAGGCTCGTGAGATAAAAAGAGCTCAAGCTAGAAAGGAGAAGCTTCTGAAGAAGAACGTCGTCAGACTAACTCCTGAAGAACTTCTCAAGGCTCAATCTGAGATCCAAGCCCTCAGCAAGGACTTCGATGCATACAATGCTGATTGGCAAGGAGCCAAAGTGAGATTCGTCAATTTGATGAAGAAAATGACAACGGTTGCAGCCCCATCACAACAAGAAAATCCTCAGGCTGCAGACTCTGCTCAGCCTGCTGAAGAACATGCCAGCACTGCTGATGACTTTCAGCCTGCTGATGAGAATACAAGTTCTAGGGCTGATGACTCCATTCCAGCCGCTAAATACATTCCCAGGGCATCCACTAGTGGTGCGCCTGAAGAAACTAAAGAGATCAGGGCAACTACACCTGTTGCGCCTGAAGAAACTGAACCACAGTCCTCAGCTCCTCCTGCGCCAACACCAACACCAACTCCAATTCTACCTTCTGCTTATGAAGTGAAGAAGACCAAGGCTGCAGAGCAAGCTGCAGTGAAGAAAAGGAAGGCATCAGCTGTGTCAAATTCCTCGGCCGTGAAGAAAATGAAGCCAATGACCAGCTCACTTGAAAATCCCATTGATGCCGTTCCCATTTCCTCCATGTCGTCTAAGGAAATTGTTCCTTATGGAGAAGACTACAAGATCCCAAGTGGATCTGATGAAGAAAATCATTCTGTTGCTACCTCAGAGCAGTTTGATGAAGAAATTGAAGTGGAAACATTCCCTTCAACGCCAGTCGTTTTCTCACCTATGCCTCAGTTCACCGCTGAAGAGGCTGGTGTTGAGGAAATTGAAAAAGAAGAAGAAGATGTGGATATTGGATGCACTACACCAGTGATGAACGATGACTTTTGGGAAAGTCAGCATCCCAATACTCCTCTCTTCACTCCTATTCAACAAATTCCTCAGTCCCCGGCTACAACTGTTCAAATGGGCTCTGAAGAAACTCATCCCACATTGTCTGTTCATGAAGAAATTCCAGCTGCTAGTGCTGAAGAACCTGCTGCTGATCCCCAAACTGCACAAGAAGAGGAACCAGAAATTCCTTAGCCTGAAGCACCTGAGATCGCGATTCCTGAGGTTGTGCTGCAAATCACTGACACTCCTCTGCCCAAACCGAAGAATCCGTTCTCTAGCAAGCAAAAATTCAAGGCTGAAGACTTCTTTTCTGAGCATGTGTTCTTCACTGATTACAATCCATATGACTCTGCTCGCATAAGGAAGAGATGTTTCTGGACTGCTACACAAGCCAACTTCTATTCCTCAGTACTCTTTGACAAGGACAAAATCTTCGATCATGAACATATTCCTCATGTGGATATGGAATCTCTACCGTGCTTCGAGCCAGTTCTCCGAGTTATTCACGATGCAGGACTACTGAATTTCTGCACTGATATCTGTGATTGGAATGAAGAACTCATTCTTCAGTTCTATGCCACTTTGCATATCACCGGAGATGCTGAAGATGTCAATTCATGGGTGCTAGATTGGATGACAGAAAACACTCACTATAAGGCACCAACAACTGAATTGCTTCGTGTCCTTCCTCTTGATCCTCCTCATGCCAGCGCATGTTGCATCTACAATGACCGCGAACTGACAGATCATTATATGCAAGTGCTTATGAAGCCTTTGAAGCCAGAGCAGGCCCCACGAACCAAATTCCTCGTCAAGGAATTGCTATATGTGCCTCGGACTGTCTATCGCATCCTGACGAAGACAATGAGTCCTATCAAAGGCCACGACTCAAATGATGAAGATGTCGTTGGCATCATGAAGAACATGCTTTTCAACATCATTCATGGCGTTCCCGTCAACTTCCATGATTTCTTCATGAGGACTCTGGCTAATGTTGCTATGTCACCTTTTGAGCTAAAGCCCTATGCGCCTTGGATTATGAGATTCATAAGGGCAAGATCTTCACTGAATTATAAGGCTGACACTCTGAACCATGGTAGCTACTTGCCGCCCATTGAAGTCCTCAAGCGACCAGTTTCATCATCTGATGATAAGGGCAAGGCAGCTGCTGTGATCGATGAAGGCACTCGTCCATTGGATGGTCAATTCCGTCTCGCTACATCCTACTCCACCAATGACGATTCTGCAACACATGATACTGCCGCAAATACATCTGCCAAGCAAAAGCCTCAAGCAACTGCACCCAGGGTGATGACTGACCGTGAGTTACTCCTCAGTCTTCATCAGAAGGTTGATCGCAATCACAAATGGGTGAAGCATCAGTTTGCTGCAATTCTTCACAACATGACCTCAACCCATAATGCAGTGAAGAAAAATCAGTATCACCTTCATGAAACCCTCAACCGCACCTGGGCTGTTCTCACTCATGTATATTCCGTGAAAGAACTGAAGACTATGGGTCTCCAGGAAGCATTTGACTGGTCTGCACCACCTCCGAAGAAATTCAAGAGAGTCAAAGTTCCTGATCTGGTGGCCATCTCTTATTCTTCATCGCGTGAAACTGATGAACATGAAGATTTGGACGACACTGCGGCAGGCCCTACTTCAACAAACAACCCCGACAACTCTGGAGCTCCTCCATCAACTTGAAATTCTTCAGGGGCGTTAGTCCTCAGTCTCAATCCTTTTGGTCATTTGATGACAAAGGGGGAGAAATCTGAGTTAGTCTTCAAGCGGGTTTATATTATGGGTGTTTTGTTAAGTTACAACTCTCGTTCTTCCGAAACTTTTTATTGGATCGAGTTGTAATCTTAAATCCGATGGTGCCCTGATACTTTTGGTTGGTGCATGGTTCTCTGACTTTGATGCACTGTGTTCTGATACTTTTGATGTGTTATTCTGCATGCCTATTCCTCGTTAATATTATTGCATGCATGCTGAATCTCATCAGGCACCATATTTCATCATGCATTTCAAATTCTTCATATTATATATCAAATGCGTGTATGAATTACAAGATATAGGGGGAGATCTCCATGATTCAATTCTTCAAATGTGCATTGCCTCAAAAGCAAATTCCTCACTATGCACATATTCAGGGGGAGTTCTTCTATATCTTGCAATCAAATTCCTCAATATCAGTATTTACACTTCATATGTTTATCCCCGTTGAAAACTTAACCTATGTTGTCATCAATCACCAAAAAGGGGGAGATTGTAAGTGCATCTAGTGCCCCTTAGTGATTTTGGTGTATTGAAGACTTATAGGTTAAGTGACTGATGCGTTTGTGAGTGTACACAGGTCTATAAGTCTATGAGGAGTTTGATATTTACAGAGAAAGTCGACCCCTAAAAATTAAGTTCTTCGACTGAAGACTTTGATATTCTGAAGACTTTCTGAAGACTTTGAAAGTGAAGAAATTGGTGTGACCTTGAAGACTTGGTATTCATTCGAGGAATATGAAGCGTGAAGACTTTTGTTTTTGTAGTTTCATTTTCTCTTTCTTGAGTCATAGGAAACACCGTACTGTTAAAGGGGGTCGAGGAAATACTAAGGAAAAATTTCCATGTGATGCTCAACTCAAAATCCTACACCTACCAATCCCTTCGAGTGAAGCCATTGGAAATCTCATACAGTTCAGTCAATTTCTTCAGTGACAGAGACGCAGTTCTTCTGGTCACTGAGGATTTTGCTCTGACTGAGGAGTTAGGAATTCGCCAGTGCGAATTGCCTACACAGTGAGGAACATGATAGCCCTGAGAAATTTGAGAGTCAAATTTCCGACCGTTGCTGTGCTGCGCGCCGGCTGTCCAAAATATCCTATCCACCTAACGGTCATATCATTGAAGGGCATTTATGTCTTATCATGTCGGGCTGCTCCCTAGGCTATAAATAGCCGCCCCCTACAACCACTAATTGGTTGGCTGCTCCGAGAGAACTTGACACTTGTCATCTGAGAGCAACCCATCCTCCGAGGACTTTGAGCGAAAATCATCAAGTGAGGAAAATCCCAAAACCAAACCCCCACAAACCCAAGTGATTGAGAATCACTGAAGAAATTGATCCTGCGTGGATCCGACGCTTGTTACCTTTGAAGACTGTGCTTCTTCCAGACGGTTAGGCGTCAAGGTCTAGAGCATCCAAGAGGAATTGTGGATCGCCGAGTGACCAAGTCTGTGAAGGTTTGGAAGTCACCTGAAGACTTACCACGAGTGATTGGACGAGACCTGCGTGGTCTTAGTTCAAGGAGAATACGGTGAGGACTGGGTGTCCTGAGTTACGGCTCAGAGACTGGGTGTCCGGGACTGCGTGTCCTCGAGTTTAAATACTCAGCCGCTCCAACCAGACGTACAACTGAGACAGCAGTTGGAACTGGTTTACCAAATCATTGTCTTCACCAACTAACTGGTTCTATTTCCTCAACTCTTTCATTTCCTCATGACTGTGTTGTATGTTGTTCATATCTGTGCTTGAAGACTTTGACTGAATACTTTCACAAATTCCTCAGTTCAATTTCTTCAGTCTGTTTGTCTTCATCTTGTTATCCTGTGTTTACGCTTTCTGTACTCTGTGCTAGTCTTCATTTCATCATGATGACTATGTTTGTATCCTGTTATGTTTACTTCTGAGTACTTATTCCACTGCAAGTAGTTCTTCGCTAAGGAATTTCCTCACCGGCAAATTCCTCAGTGAAGAATTCATAAAAATCGCCTATTCACCCCCCCTCTAGTCGATATAACACACTTTCAGAAGGTTACCGTTTTGGTGCAACAAGACCAAGACCAGTAGAACGGCAGGATGGAGGTCATCATGGAGCCCAGGACGGCGTCATCGTCAGAACCTTTGGCAGCCGAAGACCAACTTTAGTCAGGATAAGTGTACTAGATGTTCCCCTTCAAAATGGCCAATTGTTGGCGCCTTTCCCGCTCATTTTTTGGGAAGAGGCCCAGGGCCTCCCTCTATAAATAGGACTAGCCACCCACAGGGTAGAGGCATCTAGAGACGGCTAGAGAACCGATCGGCCAGAGAGAGAGAAGCGACTGAACTCACCTAAGCAGTTCGTCGCACCAGCTCAAGAACAGCCCCTCGCGAGGCTGTTCTCCCCTTGTACTGTTCATCATCAGCCCCTGAGGCAATCCACCACACCACACACTAGAGTAGGGTATTACACCACAATGGTGGCCTGAACCAGTATAAATCTCGTGTCCCTTGTGTGTTCTTCTTTCTAGCTTAGATACTTGTGAGACTTCGACGCGTGAGCTGGTAGGGGAAAGATCTTCGTGCGCACCCCAGTGTTCGAACCTCAAGGGTCTGCCGGAACCCGAAATCCGACATTTGGCGCGCCAGGTAGGGGTGCGCCGGAATCTCACTTCCGCTAGTTGCGTGTGATCTCCCACCGTGTCCATGGCTGACGCTCGCCGAGTGTCGGGCTGCTCTCGCCACCCGCGTCGCCCAGACGGCGCCCGTCGGCGGTCGCCCCAATCGTTCCCCGTCGCCTGCCGCCAACGCCGCCACTGGCCCGACGGGGAACGAGCAACAGGCCTCGTCCCTGCATCCTTCGGTGCGGCGCGACGGCCGCACCACCATCCCGTTGCTGACTCCAGCCGGTTCGTCGTCCCACGCCCGTCGCGGCCCCACGGACGCGCACGCTGCGCTACTCCTGGCGCGTGAGCTCCTGCACTACCGTCTCGTCGACGACCTCTACAAGGGCTGGCTCGCCCGCATCACTGAGCTCGTCAGTGCCGCAGGGGGCTCTCCCATGCCATCCCTCTCGCTGCCTCGCGCTCCATCCTGCGCAGGAGGCAAGGAGCAGGAGGTGCCTCCACCACCTCCTCCCCAAGAAGGCGCCCTGGCTCCAAGGCGCGCAGCCCCAGGATGAGACCCTCCGCGTCCGGTGCCTGTGCGACAAGAAAGGAGCTGCCAAGAGATCCCTCGTCCCCAAGAAGGTGCTCGCGTGCTCCCAACACCGGTGCGCCATGACTGCATCCCTGCACCGCCACGTCAAGACCCCGCGCTGCTCCAGGCAGCGGTGCGCGGGAATCCCCAGCAGCAAGCCCCGCATCAGTAGAGAGCCCCGGTGGCCACTGCAGGCTGCCGCGCCTTCACCTCCGAGCTGCGTAGCGTCGTGTGGCCCAGCAAGTTCAAGCCAGACCTACCTCCTCGCTACGACGGCACTACAGACCGCGCGGAGTTCCTCCAGCTCTACGAGCTGGGCATCGAAGCCGCCAACGGGGACGAAAATGTCATGGTGAATTGGTTTTCCATGGCGCTCAAGGACGGTGCCCGCACCTGGCTCCTGAACCTGGCTCCTGGCACGATCTCCTCCTGGGACGAGATGCGCACCCGCTTCATCGCCAACTTCCAAGGCACTCGCAACCGGCCCCCGGCCATGAGTGACCTGTGCTGCATCAAGCAACAGCCAGGAGAGACCCTACAGAAGTACATCCAGCGTTTCAACAACGCCCACCTCAAGTTCCCCAGGGTGACTGAGGAGGCCATTATCTCAGCCTTCTCCGATGGCGTGCGCGACGTCAAGATGAAAGAGGAGCTAGCAATCCATGAGGACCTGTGCACATCGCTGGAGCTGTTCAACTTGGCGACCAAGTGTGCTAGAGCTGAGGAAGGGCGCCTCTCCCTCCTTGAGCTTCCGACTGCTGACCCAGAAGAGAAGAAGCCCAAGGTCAAGGACGTGAAGCGCAAGGGGGCTGCCGTGCTCGCAGTAGAGCTAGACACCAAGCGAGGCAGAGATCAGCCTGAGTCATCCAAGGGCAGCCGGTACTGCGTGTACCACGACCTCCACAACCACAACACCAATGAATGTCAAGAGCTCAGGGCCGTGCGAGATGGGCGTATCGGCCGACGCCCCGACCGCAACGACCGGGGCTATGGCCGAGGAGGAGGAAGAGGTGGACGATGGGAAGACCGTGGCCCTCGCCAAGGGTGGCGTGACCGACCTCGTGAGGACTGCTGGCAGGACCAGTCTCGCGAGGCTGGTTGGATGGATCAGCCTCGTGAGGACCGCCCTCAAGGCAACACAGGCCTCCATCCTCTGCCACCACCTCCAAGGAGGAATGAAGACCATCACCAAGACGAGGGGGCTGTGGGCTTCCAGGAGCCGTGCATGATCGCTTCCATCCTGGGCGGTGCTCAGGCCCCAGCCTCTCAGCGCATCTTCAAGCAGTTTGCTTGCGAGGTGAATGCAGTCCTCCCCAAGCTTGAGGCCACGCGCCCTCTCAGGTGGTCAGCATGCGCTATCACGTTCAGCTCAGCGGATCAGCTCAACTGCGCAGCGATGGCCGGAGTCCTTTCGATGCTTTGTTCCCCAGTCATCAGGAATGTGCAAGTCACCAGGACCCTCATCGATGGCAGAGCAGGACTCAACGTCCTATCCATCGAGACATTCAACAATCTCCAAGTGCCATACGATCAGCTTCAGCCAACCAAGCCTTTCTTGGGAGTCACTGATGGTTCCACTGTTCCGATAGGGCAAGTTCGCCTTCCGGTCACCTTTGGGCAGCGCAACAACTACCGCACCGAGCTCATTGACTTCGACGTCGCTCACATTCGCCTGCCATATAATGCCATCCTCGGGTACCCAGCTCTGGCCAAGTTCATGGCAGTGACTCACCATGGCTACAATGTGCTCAAGATGCCAGGAAGCGGTGGAATCATCACAGTGCCTTGTGAGGAAAGGGATGCAGTGTGTTCTCTTGAGCGTGCCTTCCAGGCCGCGGCAATCGAAGACCCAGATCACAGGAGCAGGAGGCTCGCTGAGGCGGTTCCTAAGAAGAATAAGGCTTCACCTGGCCCAAACCCTCGCGAGGCAGGCACCTTCGGAGGTGTTGTGTCAGGATCCGCGCCCGTCCAAGGGGCGCCACCCTCTGTCACATAGGAAGGCGCGCCCGGCGCCCTCCTCAGGCAGGGCTCGGGGGCTCTCTTTTGGAGGGCCACCGACCTCGCCAAGGTCACGAGGGAGGCGCTCGGGCACCACTTGGAGGCGTGCTTCAAGGCACGTTTCCCTCAGGAAGGCATGAGGCAAGGAGGGCCAAACCCTCAGGAGTTCATCGCAAGGAACATTCAGGAGCTACATGAGTCAAGAGTCATGCGCGGCAGTCGCCGCCTACCACCATAGCCCCACATCCCGGCGAGGATGGTGGGCTGCGTGTCTGCATCGACGTACCAGGGCTCAACCAAGCCGCGTCTCAGGAGCGCCTCTGGCCTTCACGTGTGGGGCGTTGTGAGGGTCCACCTCACAGCTACGTTCGCATGCCCTTCGGCCTGCCGAACGCGGCTGCTGCCCACCAGCGCCTGATGAGGAGCATCTTGGAAGCTCAGGTGGCCAGGCACCGCGCGTTCCTAGAAGAGATGGAGATGGACCTTAAGGAGCCGCCCGGACCCCTAGAGCCTCCCGAGGCTAAGGGTTCCGAAGGCTCGTGAGGGGTGGCTTCTTCACCATGCATCGCCAGCTACTCCGACACTTCATCCCCAACGGTATCAGGTGACATCTTTCCAAGTTCCATTTTCAGCTGGGAGCGCCCGCAGGGCCGCATCATTCCCCAGGTCGTGTGGGTCCGTCCCTGCGGCATGTATCCGTTTTGCTATGCTCTCTACCTACCTTGTTGGGGGCACCCCTCGGGCTGCATTATCCCCAAGCTGCTCGGGCCTGACCCAGTGGCGTTTGCTTTCTCCGCATCTATCTAAATGAATTTGCTCCTCCGAGCTTAACCTGGTCCCCATGGTTATCATCTGCTGCTTATCGCGGACCTCTCCGCTCGCATGCAAAGTGCTTGCATGTTAAAAGGGGGGCACCTGAGCATCGCGACTCATGGGCTCTTACTGGCTCTCCAGCCCTCACCCCTGTCCTTGATCCACGGCATCGCGAACTGTCATACCAGTGGCGGCTGAGCTCGCTCGAGGGCCGGGACCTGAGGACGTAGAGCATTTGCATTCTAACCACCCTGCAGGAACACTCCATTGATAAAGGCCCAGAGCCAGGCGCAACCCGCCTCGAGGTAGGGCCTCGTGAGTCCCGCGCTGGCTCACGGGTGCCCAGATACACCTCTCCTAGCCCTACCGTGCCAGCCACGTGTTAGGCTGGGCTGTACACGCCCCGGGGGCTCCTCCCACGTACCACTGGAAGCACCATGCTCCATGCTGGCTGACGACACTGCCGAGGAGCGGCTATGCCCGTACACATACGAAAGCGCTATGCTCCGCGCTGGTGATAAACAACTGAGGGCGGCCCACGGCCGTATCAACCTCAGGGAGCCCAGAGCTAAGTGTCTGGCACCATCGCAATGCCTCCCCTCGGGAGTGCCACACGAGGGGGCTGGACACGGGGGCTGCGCCCGGGCTACGCCCGAACACACGCCACCTAGCCAGGTCCCTCGGACCTGGTCGTCGTGCGCCTCTCCCCGAGCGGAGCCAAGGTATGAAGACTCGTTTGCACATCAAGGGGGACTCCTGAGCATCGCGACTCAGGAGCCTAACTGGTCACGTAGCCCCTCACTCCTTAGTCCCGTCCTGGTTTCCGGTCGGGGCTAATGGCGGCTGAGGTATGCGCGGGGCCGGACCCTGCCGACGTAGAATGACAAATCCACTCCTACGCCTCCCTTCCCTACTTGTTGTTTGCGCGTCAAGGGGGACTCCTGAGCATCATGATTCAGGAGCCTAACTTGCCACATAGCCCCTCACTCCTTAGTCCCGTCCTGGTTTCCGGTCGGGGCTAACAACGGCTGAGGTATGCGCGGGGCCGAGCCCTGCCGACGTAGAACACAAGCAAATAGGAGGGAAAATGCAAATTCTAGAGAATTCAAAAGCAAATATTACAAGCCATAGAGTGTTCCACAACACCAAACACAAGTTTAAACGCCTCCACGAGGCATGGTGCATGTTGCAGGAATTAAAACAGGACAGAAGCCGCAAAGGGATCAGTTTCCAGTGGCGCTGCCGCCTGTGGTGGAGTCACGCTGGGCGGCTCCACCTCCTGAAGCCGTGGAACTGGCGGCATCGCATCTAGGCAAGGTGCTGAAGGCACGGAACCTCCCCAGCAAAGCCTCGGCTCGGCCCTTCACGGCCTCAGCAGCTGCAGCGGCAAGGTCGCCGCTCACGGGTTCCATCAGGCTGTCGAGGTCGATGTTGGGGTCGTGAAGGTAGATGTGGCTGAGGACGCGCGTCAGCGATGCAGACGACAGGGCACGCGCCTCGACCTCGGTCGTAGGACCAAGGCCATCCGCGGCATCTTCAAGCGCACGGACCAAGAAGGGAAGCGGCAGGGCCGTCCTCTTCGCCAGCCAACAGCTCCTCTAAGCCGCCCTCATAGAGCGTCTTCAGTGCAGCGCAAGCCTTCTCTCCAGCTTGGCGAAGGCCACTCGATCCTCGGCTAGGACCTTCACCTTGCGGTCTAGCTCGGTCCTCTCCACCTTCAACGCCTGCTCCAGCGTCTCCAACCGGCCATGGCAGCCAACAAGCTCGGCGTCCCGATCCTTGACGGCAGCCTCCCGAGCCTTCATCTCCTCCTCCTTCTCCTGACGGATGCGGACCTCCTTCGCGAGTTCGTCATGCAGGTCTTGCAGCTCGACCTCCAGCACCTTGCAGCCGCCCCGGGCATCCACAACGTCGCCCTGGGAAGCATCACAAGCGGCCTTGGCCTGGCGGGCGGCTTGCTTCTCCTCATCGGAGGCAGACGCAGCCTGGCCCAGCGCCGCTCGGACAGAGGCGGCAGAGCGGGCCCAACCAGAAGCTAGCTCCAGGCGCCCGACCACTAGGCAGGGGTCCGCGCTCTGGAGATCCTCCCGCAGCCGGCTCAGTTTGTTGGTGGCCTGGTCCAAGACGGTCGAGGAATCAGAAGATACGGGAGCCGGCGGAGCGGGCGGAGAGGACGGCAGTGTGATCACGCCTTGGGAGGAAGGAGCCTCTCGGGCCTTGGGCATCTCAGCAGCAGCACCAAGCCCAGGTGAGGGAGTCCTGGATTAGGGGGTGTCCGGATAGCCAAACTATCACCTTTGGCCGGACTCCTGGACTATGAAGATACAAGATTGAAGACTTCGTCCCGTGTCCGGATGGGACTTTCCTTGGCGTGGAAGGCAAGCTTGGCGATACAGATATGTAGATCTCCTACCATTGTAACTGACTCTGTGTAACCCTAACCCTCTTCGGTGCCTATATAAACCGGAGGGTTTTAGTCCGTAGGACGAACAACAATCATACCATAGGCTAGCTTCTAGGGTTTAGCCTCTCTGATCTCGTGGTAGATCTACTCTTGTACTACCCATATCATCAATATTAATCAAGCAGGAGTAGGAGTTTACCTCCATCGAGAGGGCCCGAACCTGGGTAAAAACATCGTGTCCCTTGTCTCCTGTTACCATCCGCCTAGACGCACAGTTCGGGACCCCCTACCCGAGATCCGCCGGTTTTGACACCGACAATGGTGCTTTCATTGAGAGTTCCTCTGTGTCGTCATCTTTAGGCCCGATGGCTCCTCCGATCATCAACAACGATGCGGCCCGGGGTGAGACCTTTCTCCCCGGACAGATCTTCGTATTCGGCGGCTTTGCACTGCGGGCCAATTCGCTTGGCCATCTGGAGCAGATTGAAAGCTACGCCTTGGCCATCAGGTCAGATTTGGAAGTTTGAACTATACGGCCGACGTCCGCGGAAACTTGATCTTCGACGGGTTCGAGCCACAGCCAAGCGCGCTGCACTGTCACGATGGGCATGATCTAGCTCTGCCGCCGAACAGTGCCCTGGGGGCCACACCAGTGTCTGCTCCAACCCTTAGCTCGGAGCCGACTGCGCCTATCGAGGACGGGTGGCTGGACACCGCCTCAGGGGCTGCGATCTCTACGGCGATTGAGCCGTACACCAACCCTGTCCTTCGCGAAGCCCATGAGGTGCCGGACTCCGCTCCGGACTCCGAACCTTCCGCGCCCCTGCCAATCGAATCCGATTGGGCGCCGATCATGGAGTTCACCGCCACGGACATCTTTCAGCACTCGCCCTTTGGCGACATCCTGAATTCACTAAAGTCTCTCTCTTTATTAGGAGAGCCCTGGCCGGACTATGGTCAGGAAGGTTGGGATGTGGACGACGAAGAAATTCAAAGCCCACCCACCACCCACTTCGTAGCCACTATCGATGATTTAACCGACATGCTCGACTTCGACTCCGAAGACATCGACGGTATGGACGATGATGCAGGAGACGACCAAGAACCAGCGCCTACAGGGCACTGGAAGGCCACCTCGTCATACGACATATACATGGTGGACATCCCAGAAGATGGGAATGGCGATGGAACAACGGAGGGTGACCCCTCCAAGAAACAGCCTAAGCGCCAGCGTCAGCGGCGCCGCTCTAAATCCCGCCACAGCAAAAATGGTGATTCCGGCACGGGAGACAATAACACCCCAGACAATGCCGAAGACAACCCCCTCCAGCAGGATTCAACGCAGGAGGATGGAGAAGCCAGCCCTCATGAGAGAGCGACAGACAGAGAGGTAGAGGACGACAATTATATGCCTCCCTCTGAAGATGAGGCAACCCTCGACGACGACGAATTTGTCGTGCCTGAGGATCCCGTCGAACAAGAGCGTTTCAAACGCAGGCTTATGGCCACGGCAAGCAGCCTCAAGAAAAAGAAGCAATAGCTTAGAGCTGACCAAGACTTGCTAGCTGACAGATGGACTGAAGTCCTTGCGGCCGAAGAATATGAACTCGAACGCCCCTCCAAGAGCTACCCAAAACGCAGGCTGCTACCCCGATTAGAGGAGGAAGCACCTAAACCTACCTCACCAGCGCATGATACGGCCAACCGACCACCTCGTGGCCGCGATAGAGAGGCCTCTCGGCCCTCCACTCAAGCCGCACCCCGGCGTCGCTCAAAAAGTACCAAGGCACGGGGAAATGCGCCAGACCTGCGAGATATATTGGAGGACAAGGCAAGGCAAACAAGATCGATCTACGGATCGCGTGGGCGCCCCACGATACGTGATGATAACTGTCACGCCAGATATGGCAATTCCGGCCGGGCTGAACACAGTAGACAAAGCTCATTTGAGCTGCATCGTGATATAGCCCAATACAGAGGCGCCGCACACCCACTATGCTTCACAGACGAAGTGATGGATCATCAAATCCCTGAGGGTTTCAAACCCGTAAACATTGAATCATACGATGGCACAACAGATCCCGCGGTTTGGATCTAGGACTATCTCCTTCACATCCACATGGCCCGCGGTGATGACCTACACGCCATCAAATACCTCCCACTCAAGCTTAAAGGACCAGCTGGGCATTGGCTTAAGAGCTTGCCAACAGAGTCAATTGGTTGTTGGGAAGACCTGGAAGCCGCATTCCTCGATAATTTCCAGGGCACTTATGTGCGACCACCAGACGCCGATGACCTAAGCCACATAATTCAGCAGCCAGAAGAATCGGCCAGACAATTCTGGACACGGTTCCTAACCAAGAAAAATCATATCGTCGACTATCCGGATGCAGAGGCCCTTGCAGCCTTCAAACATAACATCCGCGACGAGTGGTTTGCCCGGCACCTAGGACAGGAAAAGCCGAAATCCATGGCAGCCCTCACAACACTCATGACCCACTTTTGCGCGGGAGAGGACAGCTGGCTAGCTCGTAGTAACAACATGACCAAGAGCCCTGGTAATTCGGATACCAAGGACAGCAACGGCAGGTCGTGTTGCAACAAGCACAAGCACCACATTAATGGCGATAATGCTGAGGATACAGCAGTCAATGCCAGATTCAGAGGCTCTAAACCCGGTCAGCGGAAAAAGCCATTCAAAAGAAATACTCCGGGCCCGTCCAATTTGGACCAAATACTTGATCGCTTGTGCCAGATACACGGCACCCCCGAAAAACCAGCCAACCACACCAACAGGGATTGTTGTGTGTTCAAGCAGGCAGGCAAGTTAAATGCCGAAAACAATGACAAGGGCTGCATAGCGACGACGAGGAGGAGCCCCGGCCGCCAAACAATAGAGGACAGAAGGGCTTCCCCCCACAACTCCGGACGGTGAACATGATATATGCAACCCACATACCCAAAAGGGAGCGGAAGCATGCACTAAGGGACGTATATGCGATAGACCCAGTCGCCCCAAAGTTCAATCCATGGTCCTCCTGCCCGATCACTTTTGATCAAAGGGACCACGCCACTAGCATCCGCCATGGCGGATTCGCCGCATTGGTTCTAGACCCAATCATTGACGGATTTCACCTCACTAGAGTCCTGATGGACGGCGGCAGCAGCCTGAACCTGCTTTATCAGGATACAGTGTGCAAAATGGGCATAGAACCCTTAAGGATTAAACCCACAAAGACGACCTTTAACGGCGTCATACCAGGTGTAGAGGCCAACTGTACAGGCTCAGTTACACTTGAAGTGGTCTTCGGATCCCTGGATAACTTCCGAAGTGAGGAGTTAATCTTCGACATAGTCCCGTTCCGCAGCGGCTATCACGCACTGCTCGGACGAACCGAATTTGCAAAGTTCAATGCGGTGCCGCACTACGCATACCTCAAGCTTAAGATGCCAGGCCCTCGAGGAGTCATTACGGTCAACGGAAACAACGAACGCTCTCTCCAAACGGAGGAGCATACGGCGGCCCTCGCGGCAGAAGTACAAAGCAGCCTCTCAAGGCAATTCTCGAGTCCGGCTATTAAATGTCCGGACACCGTCAAGCACGCCCGGAGTAACCTACAACAAGACCGCCTGGCACGTCCCGAGCACGCGTAGCAATGCGGCCCCAACCCCAGCCCTCGCGAAATTGCGAAACCAGTACTACGCGTACATAATTACGCTCTGGAAATACCATGGGCATAGGGGGAGGGGCACGACCACGGCAGGCCCAGAATGCGGCTCAACCGCACCAGGGGCTCCCGATTGTGTCATTCTTTCTTCTTCTTTTTTCTCTCTCTTACTTTCAGGACTCCTTTCTCAAGAACCCCTGTCCGGCAGTAGAATCGCCGAACACACGATGAACAGCCAGGGAAGTAGAAAGCTACGTCGAGTGTCCAGGTGGTCTCTATAACGAGCAGTATACTTGTTTCACATATCATCCCGCAGCTCGCCCCTGGAGGGGGACATGTCAAATAGTCCCGTCCATTGCTTATCGCACTATTTGTATCGTTCTGCTTTTACCGCAGCCTTTTTGAATAAACAATACATAGCTTCTGCCTATTATTGCATTACTTTTTTTATCTATATATGTTCACTTATGACATGTTGCACCCGTACACTTTGGTACGGCCAAATACACCAGGGGCTTAAGTACCCCAAAATATGGTGTGATAAGTCCGAACACTTTCACAAGTGCGGCACCCCGAACTTATAGCATTATATGCATCGGCTCCGAATCATGTCTTGGGTCAATAGTTGGGTTTGCCCGGCTCCCATGTGTTTGGTACCTTACGTTCCGTTATATCGGCTAAGGTAGTGCTGGGAGAACCACTGCGATTGTGCCCCGGTTGAGCTGGGTTAAGCACCTCAGTGGAGAAAGCCAAAACTGACCGTCATGATAGGGCGAGAGCCGGTCGCTGTTCGAGAGGTTTTCGAGTCCCTAAAGACTTATGCCGCTTAGACCAAGGAGCCGGCTTTGTCCGGCCCAGGCGTGGATAGCGCCCGAACTCGGTCTTCCGAATACTAGGGGCTTCGCCAAAATTTAAAATTATAGAATTCTATGGCTAAGTGAGAGTGTTCAAGCATTATAGTCCGGTTGCCTCGCTCGTTGCGTTGAGCGCCTCCCTCGAAGGACCCAAGAATGGGAAAAAGAGCGCTCAAGTTTATCCCGAACACCCCAGCACTCGCGGCATGGGGGCAGAAGCCGACGACTCGCCATATCTCAAATTTAATAAACGGCCGCACAGAAGGTAATATTTTAAATTCACAAGCGTTGCTTAGTGCATATGAACACGTTTTCAAGCGTACAGGATAAAAAATGCGAGTTTACTCAAAAATTACATCTTTGGAGCATTCACCCGCTATAAGGCGGGCACCCTTCAGGACACCCTCATAATACATCTCGAGCTTGCGATACTCCCTGCCCGGCGGTGGTCTGTCCGTCACAAGCTTCTTAGTGTCCATCTTGCCCCAGTGCACTTTAGCACGGGCAAGGGCCCTACGGGCACCTTCGATGCAGATGGAGCGCTTGACGACTTCAATCCATGGACAGGCGTCCACCCCTCACCAGCCCGAAGTAGCTCCTAGGCATGGCTTCCTTAGGCCATAGCCGAACTATGAGGCCCTTCATGGCCTGTTCGGCCACCTTATGGAGCTCGACCAGCTGCTTCAGCTGGCCGCTCAAGGGCACCGGGTGTCCGGCCTCAGCATACTGAGACCAGAACACCTTCTCCGTCGAGCTCCCCTCCTCGGCTCGGTAGAACGCGGCAGCATCGGACACACTACAGGGCAGATCTGCGAATGCTCCTGGAGAGCTCCGAATTCGGGTAAGTAACAGATAATTCACTTTCACGTGCTTGGTTTGCATAAAGAATGCCTTACCCGCCGCTATCTTCTTCAATGCCTCAATTTCCTGGAGGGCTTTTTGGGCTTCAGCCTTAGCAGCTTTGGCGCTCTCAAGGGCCGAGGCGAGCTCGGACTCTCGAGTCGTTGAGTCACGCTCCAAACTCTCGTGTTTTTCCACGAGAGCCTGGAGCTCTTGCCGCACCTCCGCCACCTGTGCCTCCTGCTTCTCTCGCTCGGTGCGCTCCGCGGCCGCGTTGCTTTCGGCCTTGGACACCGCTTCCTTCAGGGTCGCCACCTCGTTCATGGCCCCTGCAATACTCACGTTATTCCTGTCATTTTTTGCAACCACATCCTTTATATACTTCCATAAGGTATTGCTTACCTTCCTTGTCCTCGAGCTGCTTTTTGGCAAGGCTGAGCTCGTTCTCGGACCACTCGAGGCTCTGCTTCAATGCATTGACCTCCGCAGTCAGTGCGGCAGAGGTCAGCAGTGCAGCCTGCATTCCCATATTGACATACTTATGTTAGACTCCTGCGTACATCTTTTAGATCCTCAGTTTGGCTTTTCTTTCCGAACACCAAACCGAGCATCAGGGGCTACTATCTATGCGGTAACATTTTCACATATCTTAAATACATACCTCAAAGCCTGTTAGAAGGCTGGCACAGGCTTCAGGCAGCCCGCTCTTGGCGGACTGAACTTTCTGGATCACCACACTCATAACAGTGCGGTGCTCCTCGTCGATGGAGGCGCCGTTAAGCGCCTCCAGCAAATTATCCGGTGCCTCCGGTTGGACGGAGGTCACCGGTGTCGCAGTCTTGCCCTTCTTACGAAGGGGCGGCCTGCCGGACTCTGGAACCACTGAAGGTTCCGGTGCAGAGTCCGGCCCAGGGCTGGACTTAGAGCCCTTTGGGGTTTTATCCCCCTTGCGCCTGGAGTCCGGGAGGTTGCCTTGCGGCGCCTCCTGGACCACCTCCTCCTAGCTGGGCCCCTTTTGGGACCCCACCTCGGCGTCATCCGCAGCGCGAGGAGAGGAGGCAGCCGGAAGTGAGGTGCTATTCACGTCCGACGAATCCAGGGAGCCGCTCATTGAAGCGTCGAGCCCGTCCTTGGGTGGGCTGCAGGGTTATATTCGAAGTTAGGAGATTCTGTACAATAAACGAAACGCCATGAGTTATTCTGGTATCCGGACACTTACAATGTCGCCAGGGGCTTAGCCCTCGGTGGCCATTCCTCTTCGCCGTCGTCGGTGTTGGTGGAGTAGCCCGGAGGAAGGGTCCTTCCCTTCTTGGACCCTCCGGCCTCCCCAGTTGGGGCGGCCTTCCTTTTCTTCTCTCCCCCCGCTGGGGGAGAGGCCTCTTTTTTCTCCTCCTTGTCCTCACGGGAGGAGTCCTCCTTGGAGTCATCGTACGATGAGTCCGACAACACCTGGCGCCGGGAACTCCTTCGAGTTCCCGTGGCCTTCTTCTTGGCCTTCTTCTCCGGCACCACGTGAGGTGTCGGAACCAGCAGCCCCGTCAATCGGGCGTCTGCTGGGTCTTCTGGCAAGGGAGCCGGACAGTCAACCTGCCCGGACGTCTTCTGCCAATCCTGTCAAAGGCAAGGGAGTTTAGATCCCGCATAGAGTCAAACTATGGAAAACAAGAGTCCCGTAAAGGGTAAAGTAGCTTACCTCGCTGGCTTGACGCTGTGAGCTGAATCCGCGATCTTCGGTAGCGAATGCGGGAGCCTCGGCGCCCTTGAACAGCACCTTACAGGCATCTTCGTACGTAGTGTCGAAGAGCCTGCTCAAGGTTTGGTGCTGTGCTGGATCAAACTCCCACAAGCTGAAGGCCCGTTGTTGGCACGGGAGGATTCGGCGGATGAGCATGACCTGGACTACATTGACAAGCTTGAGCTTCTTGTTCACCAGGTTTTGGACGTAGGTTTGGAGTCCGGTCAGCGCTTCCGAATTACCCCACGTCAGGCCCGTCTCCTTCCAGGAGGTGAGCCGTGTAGGGAAGCCAGATCGGAATTCGGGGGCCGCCACCCATTTAGGGTCACGCGGCTCGGTGATGTAGAACCACCTCGATTGCCACCCGTTTATGGTCTCCACGAAGGAGCCCTCGAGCCATAGGACGTTGGCCATCTTGCCCACCATGGCACCTCCGCACTCCGCTTGGCGGACGCCCACTACCTTCGGCTTGACATTGAAGGTCTTCAACCATAAGCCGAAGTGGGGCTGGATGCAGAGGAAGGCCTTGCACACGACGATGAACGCCGAGATGTTGAGGATGAAACTCGGGGCCAGATTGTGGAAATCCAGGCCATAGTAGAACGTGAGCCCCCGGACAAATGGGTGAAGTGGAAAACCTAGTCCCCGGAGGAAGTGGGTGAGGAACACCACCCTCTCATGGGGCCTGGGGGTGGGGATGAGCTACCCCTTGTCGGCAAGCCGATGTGCGATGTCGTTGGACAAGTATCCGGCCTTCCGCAGCTTTTTGATGTGCCCCTCTGTGACGGAGGAGGCCATCCACTTGCCTCTCGCTCCGGACATGGCTAGAGAAGGTTGAGGTGGATGTGTGGACTTGGGCGCTGGAGCTCGAGTGCGCGGAAATGGATGAGCAAAGGAGGAAGAAGGTGCAGGTAAATAGGTGGATCCTTGTCCCCTTATATGGACGGACGAAGCTATGCGTCCCCACCAGCCTGGTAAAACTCGCTTATCTCCCAAGCGCCATAATCAATGGCGCGGTTGGGTTACCCACGCCCGTATTGATGAGAATCCCGGAATAAGGGGACACGATCTCTGCTTTGACAAGACATGCCAAGGAAACCGCCTCGCTAAACGCGCTGAGGTGGGACAGTAAAAACGATTCGAATAAAGGCTTGGCCGTGGTGTGATGTCACGCCATGGAATACGTCAGCAGATTGAATTTGTGTAAATATTATTCTCTTTACGGTGGTATGTGGAACTTATTTTGCAGAGCTGGACACTATCCTTGTGTTCAAAATCTTTTATGAAGTATTCGGAGGAGGAACCCGCCTTGCAATGCTGAAGACAATATGTGCGCCGGACTCGTCGTCATTTAAGCCTGGTTCAGGGGCTACTGAGGGAGTCCTGGATTAGAGGGTGTCTAGATAGCCGAACTATCACCTTTGGCCGGACTCCTGGACTATGAAGATACAAGATTGAAGACTTCGTCCCGTGTCCAGATGGGACTTTCCTTGGCGTGGAAGGCAAGCTTGGCGATACGGATATGTAGATCTCCTACCATTGTAACCGACTCTGTGTAACCCTAACCCTCTTTGGTGCCTATATAAACCGGAGGGTTTTAGTCCGTAGGATGAACAACAATCATACCATAGGCTAGCTTCTAGGGTTTAGCCTCTGTGATCTCGTGGTAGAGCTACTCTTGTACTACCCATATCATCAATATTAGTCAAGCAGGAGTAGGGTCTTACCTCCATCGAGAGGGCCCGAACCTGGGTAAAAACATCGTGTCCCTTGTCCCCTTTTACCATCCGCCTAGACGCATAGTTCGGGACCCCCTACCCGAGATCCGTCGGTTTTGACACCGACACCAGGCACCTCCAGGGTCAGTGGGGCCACGGGGGCTGACTCCTCGCCAGAGTGTCCCTGCTGGGCTCGCGAGGACCACCGGGCAGGGGAGGCACGAACCTCGATGCCTCCTTTCCCGGCAGACGAAGGCGCTGCCCCGGCAGACGAACTCGCCTCAAGCAGGGCCGCAGAAGCCCCCTTCAACCTCTTCGCCGCAGGTGCCAGCCTGGTCAAAAGAGTGCAGACGTCAAGTCTCAGCGGCAGAAACAAAGCAAAGTGTGGATCGAGCACTTACTGGTCATCGTTTGCGGGCTCAAGCAGCCTCCGACCAAACTTGAAGCCCGAGAGCCTGCAGCTGGGATCGGCCTTGGGAGGCACGGAAGCAGAGGACGCGTCGGGAAGGCCGGAGCTGGCCTCATACCGCCCTGGTGCCAGAGCGGATCCTGGGAGCACCAGCCTCGACCTATCCTTCCTCGGGACCAGGGGAGAATCCTCCCCTCCTCGCCTGGCGCTGGCCTCGTCGTCGTCCGGCATGGAGCGGAAGGCACGGGACCTGCGCCGGGGAAAGGACTCCTCCGACTCCCTGCCAGTCGCCTTGGAGCCAGACTCTTCTTCTTCCTCCTCCTCCTCTTCTTCCTCCTCGCTCCCGCTGGAGTCGTTGGAGGACACATTCATCGTCGGCAACGCCGCCAGATCCTCAGGAGCCACTGCGGGCACCAGCCCCTCATCGTTGAAGATGGGCATGGCGTTCACCACCTGCTCCCAATCGCCGCGAAGAAACAGAGGGACGGGGGCACCATCCGGCCTCGCCACGTCTCCCCCGACCAAGGAATGGAGGGCCGCGACCAGATCTTCATCGGCTAGGGCTGCAGAGCTCAAGCGAAGGGCAGCGTCCGCTTCCCCAAGCCTCCACAATGGGAGCGAGTGCTCCCGGAGTGGCCACCCGGTGCTCTAGGAACTCCCTCAGGAGCGTGGCCCCGGTCAGTTTCGCCGCCCCCAGGTTGCTTGGCCTCAGGTCCGCGTCCATCCTCTTCAGCACCGCCCTCGCGCACGGGTCGACAAGCTCCGCGCGAGATCATGCATCGACGGCCTTGGGCTGCCCTGTGGGCAGCACCAGTCGGGGGTGGAGGCGCCCGACATCCACCATGACCCACTTGCTCCGGAAGCCTTCGATCCTCTTCCCGGGCTTTGAGATGGCGTTGGAGCCGGAGTATGTGATAAGACTCGCGCATGCGGAGATGGGGCCACGAGAAACCCGAAGGTAAAAGTAATGGCGCAGCAAGGCCACTGAGGGCTTTACCCCAATGTGAGCCTCACAATAGTAGGCGAAAATCGCCAGGAGAAGAACAGAGTTGGGGTGGAGGTGCAGAGCTTGCAAGTTGTATAGGCGAAGGATAGCAAGGAAGAACTCGGAAAAAGGGGGCACCAGACCGACGATGATGGCGCTCACAAAGAGCGGGTAGAAGGTGCTCCCCTTGACTTCAGGCTGGTCGGAGCTGGCCTTGAACACGGTCGCTCCCGCGTTGCCCTGTGCCACCGTCCTCAGGTGCATGAGGGCGAGATTCTTCTCCGACACATTCAGGGGATCCAGAGCCGGCGAGTACCAGGCCTCGGTCGGGGTCTTGTGAGGCGCCATGGCTTGCAGGATGGGAAGGATTGAGGCAGATCTGGAGGATTTTGGAAGCAGCAAGGAGAAGAGCGAGAAAGGGGATCTGGAGCAAGGCAAGCGAGAACAAAGTAGGTACGTCTAGCTCGGGCACCTCTTTTTGTCAGAAGGGCGGTTGCCGAGGCGTCGTGGGGAAGCGGAGACGCCCACATCCAATCAATCGCCACGCGGCGCCCAAGGCCGCATGCTATTGGGGCCCGTGGCGCTTCACACTTCCCCTTCTCTTCTCTGCAAAGCCAAGTCCGGGTGCGCCTTGGGCCTGGGGGCTACTGTCGGTGTTCTGGGAATGGGGGTCCCCAGACTTGCCTGCCTGCGGCCTGCGGCGTGGGACAAGTGGGGGCCCAATGCAACCCAGCTTCATCAGCTCAAGCTCAAGACCCTCGCGAGGGGCCAAGTCTCGCGGGGCGGACGACAGGAAGCTTCCTCAGGAGAGGCCTCCTCAGGCAGGCTCGCGAGGAGGCGGAGAGATCAAGGCAAGGTTGTCAGGACCCCGACTCAATGCCACATCGATCTAGCATGTAACACCTCATATCACTTTGCGGCCTCACGCACGGTATTCCCACGGTGTCGCCTTACCTTTGCCCGGGACCGTTTGCGTCTTTTGGCACACGTATATGATAATGTCGCTAGCATCCATATGACAAGGAGCCCGGGCTGACATGACTAGTCGTAAACCCAAAGTGGCACAGACTTACAGGGACAAGCATCCATGACCCAACATCGAACGTGTCGGTCATCAGCAAGTGGGTCCGGGCTGTAGCACTGGGCTAGCAGGACTCCGGTACTCAATGCGTGACATTTCCCCGAAGGGACAGACACAGGAACGAAGAAGGACACATGCCGGCCAGCCTAAGTGTTCCGGAGCAGTAGCAAGCTACCATGGCTCAATGGAAACACTAGGAGACATTTCCCGGTAAGAGAGGCTACTAAGGATAAAGAACTAGATAGTCAGATCCCACACATACCAAGCATTTCAATAACATACACACAATATGCTCGATATGTGCAAATACAACATGGCATCAGAACATGACTCTATAACTCAAGTATTTTATTCAATAGGCTCCGAGGAGCGAGATATTACAAACATGGGTCCTACGACCCAACATTCAGAGCATACAAGTCAAAACACAAGCGGAAGCTATCATGTCTGAGTACAGACATCTATAAATGAAAAAGGCTGAGAAGCCTGACTATCTACTAAATCCTATTGAGGCACAAGATCGTAGCTGAGGTAACAAGCTAAACGTCGAAGTCCACGCGGAACTACTAGCGAGACCGAAGTCTCTCTGCAAAAACATAAAATAGGCAAACGTGAGTACAAATGTACCCAGCAAGACTTACATCAGAACTAACTACATATGCATCATTATCAACAAAGGGGATGGTGGGGTTTAACTGCAGCAAGCCAGCTTTGACTCAGTGGCTATCCTAAACTACGACTGCAAGCAACTCTTTTGAGGAAGCGCACACGAGTCCACATATTCACCATATCAATACACCACTATGGATCCGCTCCCGTCTCCCTACGAGAACGCCATCCATAGCACTCACGCTTATCTTGCGTATTTTAGAGTATCCACTTTCACTTGTCTATGAACTGATATAAGCAACCCAGAAGTCCTTTTCCGCGGACACGGCTATTCGAATAGATGATGTTAACCCTGCAGGGGTGTACTTCTTCATACATGTTTCCACCACTTAGCGTCTGCACACGACATGTGCTCGGCAGACTTCAAGCGAAAGCCGACGTGGGTGTAGATCACGACCTACCTAAACACTCAAGTCTCTAGTCCAGGTTTATCGCGTATTCGGGTTCCATCCATGAGGAGATCCGGCCGGAGTTTCACTCACAGCCCCAAACAATGTGTACAGGGTTCCCGAGATACCTAACGGGTATCCGGTACACCGGGCCACGTACCTACCGCATCACAGCCCACCCCTACGGTCAGCGCTGTCCACGGCCTCCAGTAAGCTACAAACACCAGAAACTACTTGCAACTCCTGGACAGGGGACTAGGGTGAATAAGAAGTCGAGCGGGGTCATATTTCAGGGCCCAATGCATGGTAGTAGCTGAATCATGGATCACAAACACAGAACTCAGTTCCTAAGGACGGCTTCAATGAGACAACCCACCATGTACTTCTACATGGCCTCTCACCGCTACCTTTACCAAATCGTGTTCACCACTTAGCTCACACACAGTAGGACATGTTCACACACCTCTGATTCATTCCCGATGAATCAGACCTGACTCAACTCTAAGCAATAGCAGGCATGACAAACAAACATGAATGAGTAGGCATGACATGGCTCAAACAACTCCTACTCATACTAGTGGGTTTCATCTATTTACTGTGGCAATGACAGGTCATGCAGAGGATAAAGGGGTTCAGCTACCGCAACAAGTAACAAATGACTCGTTGTTGTCCTAATGCAGTAAAAGAGAGCAGGGCGAGAGAGTAGGATTGTATCGGAATGAACAAGGGGGGTTTTACTTGCCTGGCACTTCTGAAGATAATATAGTTCTTCATCGGTGTCATCGAATTCATCGTTGGTATGTCGTCTACTGAGAGGGAACAAACACCGGCAAACAAGGAAGAACACAATTAATGGAATGCACATTCACATGAATGACATGTCATGTTAAGGTACTGAATTCACCTAATGCAATATCTAGCCAAGTTAATTGAAGTGGAACTCGAACAAGAACAAATTCCAACTCCAAATGTTATTTCATAATTTGCCCTAATCGTCATTTGTCATATTCAGTGAGGTTAACTTGTTCAAACATGCATGATCATGGCATAAACAGATTCTTCATATTTTTCTGTTCATTTTTCATATATAAATTATTTCATTCTGAGCTACGGTTGAATTTATATGATTTTTAGAAGTTTGGGGTATTTTCTGAAATTTCCTGAATTAAAAGTAAATCCAGAAAATACTTATTGCGTCAGCATTGCGTCACTATGACGCCAGCAGGTCAACAGACGCTGCTGCTGGTCAAACCTGACCAGTGGGGTCCACTGGTCAGTGACTGGGGCTGGTTAGTGCCAATGACAGGTGGGTCTGGTCAATGCCCATGTCAGCGAAGTCAACATGACATGTGGGGCCAGTCAACAGCCACGTCAGCGTGGTCAAAACTGACACGTGGGGCCACTGCGATTAGATTAAACTTAATCTATTATAGTTAGCTGGTTGGTTAGGCGGTGGGGCCTGGCTGTCTGTGACACGGTGCGGTGATTAGTGGCTAATTAAGCCAGCCACGTCAGCAAGTGACACCGGCGACGACGGCGTCGGCGAGACCTCGCCGGAGTTGCTCGGGACGGTGCTACAGCCCGCGGCTGGTCGCGCTGAGGGCACCAAGAGGGAGCCCGTGCTCCCGCGCATCTAGGGGCGCACGCAGCTGGGCACAGGGAGGCCGGGGTCGACGGCGGCGACCACTTAGGCGGCGGCCGGAGCTCGGGGGTTCGCGGGACCGGCGTTGCGGTGTGCAAACGAGACAGTTGCCGCGCTAGTTTTACTCTACGAGACATTGCGAGTGCAACAGACGCTCGCGTGGGACCAAAAGGTCACCGGGGCTTCGCCGGCGACGAGCCCGTGCGGCGGAGCGTCTCGGCTCCGGTGGAGGGGGCGGGTAGAACTCGAAATCGGACATGGAGTTAGGGGGAAACGAAGCAGGGGCTCACGGAGATCACGATGAGACGGTCGGCATGCTCGGGGAAGGCCTGGGGCGACGGGACGGCGACGGCGATCTCCGGCGACCGAAGCTTGAAGACGAGTCGAGGCGGTCGAGTTGGGGCGTCCGAGCGCTCGGGGCTTGCTCGAGGCGGCGTAACGGGCGGTGGCGGAGCTTGCAGACTGCACGGGGAGGCGAGAGGAGCATGGTGGGCGTGGTGGCAGCGAACGACGGCGGCGGCTCCGTTCGGTCGCGGGAGGGAGAGAATAGAGGGCGAGGAAGGGAGTAGAGAGTGAGGGGGAGGAGCGAGGGGCCACGGGGCGTCTCCATGGCGTCGCTAGAGGGCTCGGGGAGAAAGCAGGAGGTGGCCAGGGGCAAGCGCGCGCGCGGGCGACACGCCTTTGTCCTTCTGGCGAGGGAGGAAGACGACAGGGGGGGAAGCGGCGGTGGGCTGGGCCGTGCTGGGCCGGTTGGTGGCGCCAGGTAAGGCCCAGGTACTAACTCTCTCTTGTTTTTCTATTTCTTTCTGTTTTCTAGTTTTTGCTATTTGTTTTGATTTAGTAATAATACCAAACCATTTCATAAAATCCTGGAAACAATTATGGGTGCTTTCTGAATTATTTCAGTGACCCTTAACAATTTCCAACATTTATTTGAACATTTAAATTATTTATAGTATTTAAATGCCCAAAGTCAAATACAATAGGATTTAATTCAAAAATCCAGAATGGCCTAGAAATATGTGCATCATTGTTGGCAGGGGTTTTGGACCAAAACAAAATTGATGAACATTTATGAAGGGCATTTTGGGTTCATTGAAAATATTTTTATTTTGATCCTAATTGCATTTTATTTAGTGCTAGGGTTTGTCATCCCCATTTCAACTTAAATAAAATTTAGACATGATGCAGCAACCAAGCTAGCCCAAGTGCATAGCAAGGCCAGGGATGTGACAACTCACCCCCACTAAACAAAAATCTCGTCCCGAGATTCAAGCGTAGGGTAAGGTGAAGGGGGGAACGCAAACTAGCACAATCTTCACGACCCAGGTTGCACTTCAAATGAACGTTGATTCAATCACCATCATTGTCTCGAAGTCTTGCTCTGAGAACTCCAACTAACATGACAACGAGAGGAAAGGAAAGACCCTAAAAGAATCGTTCTTCTCGAAGGTCGAACAACTCAGGATTAACCCACGGAATGAGACATAGCAACATCTCTCGAGCTGAGAGACGAAGCACACATCCATATGAATGGAGTGAAGCAGATGACGAAGGTTCACTAGGTAGACAACAATTTCACGCTTAAGAAGGTGGTAATCGGTTGTCAATGCAGCGAGGAGTTGGGTTGCCATGATACCATATCGAGACACCTGAGGGATGGTGACTCGTAGATATATCCCCTTAAGTGGCAAAAAGAATTACCTTTGATTCAGAGATCATTGAAACTCTTTAAACCAGCCTAAGGCAATTCTCGAGCGATCGTTTGGAGGGGGTCGGTAGAATGGCATACTCGGACTTGGATGATGTGGATTACCTTGTTGAAGACAACGTAATGGATGAATCTGCTTACCACCGGAAATGGAAGGGACCCATGGTAGAATGGCACATTGGCGGTGCAAGCTGGGAACAAAATGCAAATGCTGGGAATGATTCTGGTAACTGGGGAAGAACCCAACAATAGAGAGTGAATTCACTGTTTGAAAAGGTCATAGCATTGCCGAGGAAACTGAGAGCACTATACAGATAATGCCGACGATCAAACCTAGCACTTGCGCGTGCTCTCAAGAACTTGAGCATTTCCATAATCATCAAGATTTTACCAATATCCGTGTCAAGGATCCTGGCAACACAACTTGCTACCATGATGAATGATGATGGATGATGCAGATGCAACGGAAGATAACACTTTCTCAGATTTTACCTTTGCGAGGCTAAGGAAACAAAACCTGGATGATCGACCGAGAGACATTTAGCACTCCACTTCTAATGTTCTCCTTGATGTACTAGCGTATCCCATTCCTTGAAATGGTCTGGTATCTAGAACATCAAGTAAAGGTCCGACTTCGGAAACACAAAAATCATAAGGCATAACTAGGGAGTAAATCCTACGAAGTCCTTATGGGGAGGTGGCCAACTTCCTCAAATCAAGATACTACAACAGGAGGTCTTCCGGCTGGGTGTGTTGGCCATGACATCCACTTTACCGGTTATCGCGAGACCAATATTGTAGTTCTTGGGAAATGTTCCAACCATCACATCTGCCTGAGATTCAGATCTGGTTGGTGTCAAGATATTCCAGACTCATCGAGTCTGGAAGAAAAACGAAAGTTTGCAACACAAATCGACGAGATGACGTTGCGAGATTCTCGGGGAATGAACTACGATAGTAAGCTCCAAAACATGAGCCGGTTCTGCTACAAACATGTGAACACGTTGTCCCAGACAAGCATGACCACGTGGTAGTCTTATAATAAAACACTACCAAGTTCAGGTGGGGAAACCATCAACAAGGATATCGAAGTCCTTGCATAAGGCATGCTCTTAAGAAGGAACTTTTTCTCCTTGAACAAATCAATCGGTGGCTTGGTGTGCTCGGGACACATATGGAATGAAGGTTGCAAGTCTCCAGACCACAGAATACTTCGCACGTATGCATGACTGACTTGGGATGATTCCAGAGGAAGCAAAACTAACTTTCTCAAATTCATGGCGGCAACTTTCACCAAATGCACGTGTATAAGAGGAAGTCACTCCTTTCATCAAACAAATACTTCATGAGCTATCATGAAGAAAATCCTTTCAAAAGTTTCCAACACTAACTTGTTGTCCAACAAGATCATGGAGGAGATAAGGATGTTGTCAATGGGCTCAACAACAATTCATCTGGGTTTCCTTTTAAAAGGAATTCCATAGTTAAGTGAACAAGTGATAGCATTGGTCAGACCCAAAAGATATAATGGTGTATGCTCAAGGGATCAACCACGAGTAAGACAACATTACGGATATCGTTGGTTCTGGTCTGATTGGATGATAGCCCATACTCCAATCAAAGGTTGGATAAGATGATAGGTCCATTAACTGATCACGAGGGTCAGTCGATGAAATATCAACTTTCTTCAACACACATACAAGACATCCCTTATAATGAACTATATCGGACAAGCTTCTATCTTCCAACTCTACAAGTTGATGCATAGCTTAACCAACTAGCTCAAGGGTATCCAACACGGATTCTTGGAGAAAGGGTGGTTTACAGGATAAACCAACTTGATCACGAACTCAACATAACAGTCAGGTGACAACCTGGTGATACTTTCGAGAAGATATTCGGAAAATCACGAACCACCGATATGTTACTAAGCTCGAGAATGACCTTGCTTTTCAGGGCAAGACGATATGATCAACAGAGCAAGGTATTGACACTATCCTAACTCATTGATCGAAGAGTGCACCAGAAATAAGGACTAGGTAGCACAATCAACCTTAGGGTGACGATTCAATAATCAACACGCTAAGAATGAGGTTATCGTCCATTTAACTACCAAGCAACGGAGTTGCTAGGAGTATTGATTTCACACACCATGATTCACTTGTCGACATTCTGGTTATAACAACACGGAAACCGAGAAATGAATAATGATGGAGAGAAGTATCACTGCACCAAGAATTCATAGGATGGTGTGCAATTCCCATGACATTCTTGATATAAAGATGGTAATACTCCAAGGTAGAACAGAGCAAAAGCAAGATTAGCAATTCGATCTGTGGAGTACGACTGCTTTGACCCAATCCTGGAAATGGACAAGGTACTGGAGTTTGTTTCTCCTAGTCATTCCGGAATAGAATGGCTTGACGGACCACAAGAGTAATAGGCATCGATGAATGAACGCACGCATACTCTTGACTATCAATTGATAGACGACGGTCAGAAGACAACTAAAGGGGGACAACTCAAAGGAACATATGTTTTTCTGAGTTGTGGATGCATGGACTAGCATGTCGAACCAAGTTCAACATGTTTCTTTTGGATAACCCATGCAGAAAAGGTTGAACTAGCAGAGTCGCAATATAGAATAGAGAACCCATCGAGAGCACTCCTGTTATGATCTTTTGATCCAACAAACTACTGCCATAAGTGGTTCATAGTATTTGGAAGAAGGAAAATACCATGGACCTCGAGGACTAATGCAAAAGTTACTAATTTCCTAAAGGAACTAGCAACACTATCAACATGAAGTAAGTAGAGTGAATCTCGGGTTCAAGAACCCAGAAATAGAATGCCTACTAACTAAATGGCATCACGGGATGCTTTCGATAATGACGGCCAGAATCATCACACTGGAAACACAGATCATGGCTAGACCACTAGATGATCCCCTAAACACTTAGGGTCATAATAGGAACTCCAACATATATGTCAAGGCAATAGAATACCTCAACTCAGCAATTAGTGTGATTAACCTGGCCCAAAGGAACATAAAAACCAGAGGGGAAGGACTTGCAAGTGCATCAGATTGTTTAGAAACCTGGGATGACTCGGACAGCATAACGGCTGTAAATGCTCAAAAAGATTTGAGACAATCACAAAAATGGTGGCATAACCACTCAGAAGCACAATACCAAGGTTTCGAGATCAACAGTTAACATACAGAAGTCGTAGAAACTGAACAGAGGCTTAAGTCCAACAATTCTATAGGTCTACGGATTAGTAACACGTGATCCTGATAGAAAGAAGAGAAAGCCTAGTTCCTTAACCCCGTAGGAAAGATAAGATGACTCAGATCAGAAGGGCATAAGGTATAAGGAGTAAAAAGAGCCTTACGTTCCATCCCACAATCAATTCCCTTATATAACTAAAGAATTTCTAGACTCAACTTCGACCAGTTTGGCTTGGTAATCCTACAGGCAGTCAAGCTCTGATACCAAAGCTGTCAGGACCCCGACTCAATGCCACATCGATCTAGCATGTAACACCTCATATCACTTTGCGGCCTCACGCACGGTATTCCCACGGTGTCGCCTTACCTTTGTCCGGGACCGTTTGCATCTTTTGGCACACGTATATGATAATGTCGCTAGCATCCATATGATAAGGAGCCCGGGCTGACATGACTAGTCGTAAACCCAAAGTGGCACAGACTTACAGGGACAGGCATCCATGACCCAGCATCGAACGTGTCGGTCATCAGCAAGTGGGTCCGGGATGTAGCACTGGGCTAGCAGGACTCCGGTGCTCAATGCGTGACATTTCCCCGAAGGGACAGACACAGGAACGAAGAAGGACACATGCCGGCCAGCCTAAGTGTTCCGGAGCAGTAGCAAGCTACCATGGCTCAATGGAAACACTAGGAGACATTTCCCGGTAAGAGAGGCTACTAAGGATAAACAACTAGATAGTCAGATCCCACACATACCAAGAATTTCAATAACATACACACAATATGCTCGATATGTGCAAATACAACATGGCATCACAACATGAATCTATAACTCAAGTATTTTATTCAATAGGCTCCGAGGAGCGAGATATTACAAACATGGGTCCTACGACCCAACATTCAGAGCATACAAGTCAAAACACAAGCGGAAGCTATCATGTCTGAGTACAGACATCTATAAGTGAAAAAGGTTGAGAAGCCTGACTATCTACTAAATCCTGTCGAGGCACAAGATCGTAGCTGAGGTAACAAGCTAAACGTCGAAGTCCACGCGGAACTACTAGCGAGACCGAAGTCTCTCTGCAAAAACATAAAATAGGCAAAGTGAGTACAAATGTACCCAGAAAGACTTACATCAGAACTAACTACATATGCATCATTATCAACAAAGGGGATGGTGGGGTTTAACTGCAGCAAGCCAGCTTTGACTCGGTGGCTATCCTAAACTACGACTGCAAGCAACTCTTTTGAGGAGGCGCACACGAGTCCACATATTCACCATATCAATACACCACTATGGATCCGCTCCCGTCTCCCTACGAGAACGCCATCCATAGCACTCACGCTTATCTTGCGTATTTTAGAAATTCCACTTTCACTTGTCTATGAACTGATATAAGCAACCCAGAAGTCCTTTTCCGCGGACACGGCTATTCGAATAGATGATGTTAACCCTGCAGGGGTGTACTTCTTCATACATGTTTCCACCACTTAGCGTCTGCACACGACATGTGCTCGGCAGACTTCAAGCGAAAGCCGACGTGGGTGTAGACCACGACCTACCTAAACACTCAAGTCTCTAGTCTAGGTTTATCGCCTATTCGGGTTCCATCCATGAGGAGATCCGGCCGGAGTTTCGCTCACAGCCCCAAACGATGTGTACAGGGTTCCCGAGATACCTAACGGGTATCCGATACACCGGGCCACGTACCTACCGCATCACAGCCCACCCCTATGGTCAGCGCTGTCCACGGCCTCCAGTAAGCTACAAACACCAGAAACTACTTGCAACTCCTGGACAGGGGACTAGGGTGAATAAGAAGTTGAGCGGGGTCATATTTCAGGGCCCAATGCATGGTAGTAGCTGAATCATGGATCACAAACACAGAACTCAGTTCCTAAGGACGGCTTCAATGAGATAACCCACCGTATACTCCTACATGGCCTCTCACCGCTACCTTTACCAAATCGTGTTCACCACTTAGCTCACACACAGTAGGACAGGTTCACACACCTCTAATTCATTCCTGATGAATCAGACCTGACTCAACTCTAAGCAATAACAGGCATGACAAACAAACATGAATGAGTAGGCACGACATGGCTCAAACAACTCCTACTCATACTAGTGGGTTTCATCTATTTACTGTGGCAATGACAGGTCATGCAGAGGATAAAGGGG
Organism: Triticum dicoccoides; assembly: GCF_002162155.2. Taxonomy (NCBI): domain Eukaryota; kingdom Viridiplantae; phylum Streptophyta; class Magnoliopsida; order Poales; family Poaceae; genus Triticum; species Triticum dicoccoides. Next base: position 173,695,041 of record NC_041381.1, read on the forward strand.
TTCAGCTACCGCAGCAAGTAACAAATGACTCGTTGTTGTCCTAATGCAGTAAAAGAGAGCAGGGCGAGAGAGTAGGATTGTATCGGAATGAACAAGGGGGGTTTTGCTTGCCTGGCACTTCTGAAGATAATATAGTTCTTCATCGGTGTCATCGAATTCATCGTTGGTATGTCGTCTACTGAGAGGGAACAAACACCGGCAAACAAGGAAGAACACAATTAATGCAATGCACATTCACATGAATGACATGTCATGTTAAGGTACTGAATTCACCTAATGCAATATCTAGCCAAGTTAATTGAAGTGGAACTCGAACAAGAACAAATTCCAACTCCAAATGTTATTTCATAATTTGCCCTAATCATCATTTGTCATATTCAGTGAGGTTAACTTGTTCAAACATGCATGATCATGGCATAAACAGATTCTTCATATTTTTCTGATCATTTTTCATATATAAATTATTTCATTCTGAGCTACGGTTGAATTTATATGATTTTTAGAAGTTTGGGGTATTTTCTGAAATTTCCTGAATTAAAAATAAATCCAAAAAATACTTATTGCATCAGCATTGCATCACTATGACGTCAGCAGGTCAACAGATGCTGCTGCTGGTCAAACCTGACCAGTGGGGTCCACTGGTCAGTGACTGGGGCTGGTTAGTGCCAATGACAGGTGGGTCCGGTCAATGCCCACGTCAGCGAAGTCAACATGACATGTGGGGCCAGTCAACAGCCACGTCAGCGTGGTCAAAACTGACACGTGGGGCCACTGCGATTAGATTAAACTTAACCTATTATAGTTAGCGGGTTGGTTAGGCGGTGGGGCCCGGCTGTCTGTGACACGGTGCGGTGATTAGTGGCTAATTAAGCCAGCCACGTCAGCAAGTGACGCCGGCGACGACGGCGTCGGCGAGACCTCGCCAGAGTTGCTCGGGACGGCGCTACAGCCCGCGGCTGGTCGCGCTGAGGGCACCAAGAGGGAGCCCGTGCTCCCGCGCATCTAGGGGCGCACGCAGCTGGGCACAGGGAGGCCGGGGTCGACGGCGGCGACCACTTAGGCGGCGGCCGGAGCTCGGGGGTTCGCGGGACCGGTGCTGCGGTGTGCAAACAAGACGGTTGCCGCGCTAGTTTTACTCTACGGGATGTTGCGAGTGCAACGAACGCTCGCGTGGGACCAAAAGGTCACCGGGGCTTCGCCGGCGACGAGCCCGTGCGGCGGAGCGTCTCGGCTCCGGTGGAGGGGGCGGGTAGAACTCGAAATCGGACATGGAGTTAGGGGGAAACGAAGCAGGGGCTCACGGAGATCACGATGAGACGGTCGGCGTGCTCGGGCAAGGCCTGGGGCGACGGGATGGCGACGGCGATCTCCGGCGACCTAAGCTTGAAGACGAGTCGAGGCGGTCGAGTTGGGCCGTCCGAGCGCTCGGGGCTTGCTGGAGGCGGCGTAACGGGCGGTGGCGGAGCTTGCAGACTGCACGGGGAGGCGAGAGGAGCATGGTGGGCGTGGTGGCAGCGAACGACGGCGGCGGCTCCGTTCGGTCGCGGGAGGGAGAGAAAAGAGGGCGAGGAAGGGAGTAGAGAGTAAGGGGGAGGAGCGAGGGGCCACGGAGCGTCTCCGTGGCGTCGCTAGAGGGCTCGGGGAGGAAGCAGGAGGTGGCCAGGGGCAAGCGCGCGCGCGGGCGACACGCCTCTATCCTTCTGGCAAGGGAGGAAGACGACAAGGGGGGAAGCAGCGGTAGGCTGGGCCGTGCTGGGCCGGTTGGTGGCGCCAGGTAAGGCCCAGGTACTAACTCTCTCTTTTTTTTCTATTTCTTTCTGTTTTCTAGTTTTTGCTATTTGTTTTGATTTAGTAATAATACCAAACCATTTCATAAAATCCTGGAAACAATTATGGGTGCTTTCTGAATTATTTCAGTGACCCTTAACAATTTCCAACATTTAAATTATTTATAGTATTTAAATGCCCAAAGTCAAATACAATAGGATTTAATTCAAAAATCCAGAATGGCCTAGAAATATGTGCATCATTGTTGGCAGGGGTTTTGGACCAAAACAAAAATGATGAACATTTATGAAGGGCATTTTGGGTTCATTGAAAATATTTTTATTTTGATCCTAATTGCATTTTATTTAGTGCTAGGGTTTGTCATCCCCATTTCAACTTAAATAAAATTTAGACATGATGCAGCAACCAAGCTAGCCCAAGTGCATAGCAAGGCCAGGGATGTGACAAAGGTACCTCCCGAGGAGTCGTGACGCAAGCCATGACGATTGAAGGCCAGGCGGGCGCCGGCTTGCGCAGAGTCCTTGTTTCCCTTTCGGTGCAAAGGGGGCAAGCACATGCGAAGGCATCAGGCAAAGGTTACCGTTTCGGTGCAACAAGACCAAGACCAGTAGAACGGCAGGATGGAGGTCATCGTGGAGCCCAGGACGGCGTCATCGTCAGAACCTTTGGCAGCCGAAGACCAACTTTAGTCATTATAAGTGTACTAGATGTTCCCCTTCAAAATGGCCAATTGTTGGCGCCCTTCCCGCTCATTTTTTGGGAAGAGGCCCAGGGCCTCCCTCTATAAATAGGACTAGCCACCCACAGGGTAGAGGCATCTAGAGACGGCTAGAGAACCGATCGGCCAGAGAGAGAGAAGCGACTGAACTCACCTAAGCAGTTCGTCGCACCAGCTCAAGAACAGCCCCTCGCGAGGCTGTTCTCCCCTTGTACTGTTCATCATCAGCCCCTGAGGCAATCCACCACACCACACACTAGAGTAGGGTATTACACCACAATGGTGGCCTGAACCAGTATAAATCTCGTGTCCCTTGTGTGTTCTTCTTTCTAGCTTAGATACTTGTGAGACTTCGACGCGTGAGCTGGTAGGGGAAAGATCTTCGTGCGCACCCCAGTGTTCGAACCTCAAGGGTCTGCCGGAACCCGAAATCCGACATTTGGCGCGCCAGGTAGGGGTGCGCCGGAATCTCTCTTCCGCTAGTCGCGTGTGATCTCCCGCCGTGTCCATGGCTGACGCTCGCCGAGTGTCGGGCTGCTTTCGCCACCCGCGTCGCCCAAATGGCGCCCGTCGGCGGTCGCCCCCATCGTTCCCCGTCGCCACCATCATCTTTCAACTTAGCTTTCTCTAGGAACGCATTAAAATCCAAGGGAATGGTAGCACGGGCCATTGATCTACAACAACATAGATATGCAGAAAACTATCAGGACTAAGTTCATGATAAATTAAAGTTCAATTAATCATATTACTAAAGAACTCCCACTTAGATAGACATCCCTCTAGTCATCTAAATGATCACGTGATCCAAATCAACTAAACCATGTCCGATCATCACGTGAGATGGAGTAGTTTTCAATGGTGAACATCTCTATGTTGATCATATCTACTATATGATTCACGTTCGACCTTTCAGTCTCAGTGTTTTGAGGCCATATCTGCATATGCTAGGCTCGTCAAGTTTAACCCGAGTATTCTGCACGTGCAAAACTGGCTTGCACCTATTGTATGTGAACGTAGAGCTTATCACACCCGATCATCACATGGTGTCTCGGCACGACCAATTGTAGCAACGGTGCATACTCAGGGAGAACACTTATACCTTGAAATTTAGTGAGGGATCATCTTATAATGCTACCGCCGTACTAAGCAAAATAAGATGCATAAAAGATAAACATCACATGCAATCCAAAATATGTGACATGATATAGCCATCATCATCTTGTGCCTTTGATCACCATCTCCAAAGCACCGTCATGATCTCCATCGTCACCGGCTTGACACCTTGATCTCCATCGTAGCATTGTTGTCGTCTCGCCAACTATTGCTTCTACGACTATCGCTACCGCTTAGTGATAAAGTAAAGCAATTACATGGCGATTCCATTTCATACAATAAAGAGACAACCATATGGCTCCTGCCAGTTGCCAATAACTCTGTTACAAAACATGATCATCTCATACAACAATTTATATCACATCATGTCTTGACCATATCACATCACAACAAGCCCTGCAAAAACAAGTTAGACGTCCTCTACTTTGTTGTTGCAAGTTTTACGTGGCTGCTACATGCTTCTAGAAGAACCGTTCTTACCTACGCATCAAAACCACAACGATTTTTTGTCAAGTGTGTTGTTTTAACCTTCAACATGGACCGGCTGTAGTCAAACTCGATTCAACTAAAGTTGGAGAAACAGACACCCGCCAGCCACCTATGTGCAAAGCACGTCGGTAGAACCAGTCTCATGAACACGATCATGTAATGTCGGTCTGGGCCGCTTCATCAAAGGATACCGCTGAATCAAAGTAAGACGTTGGTGGTAAGAAGTATGATTATTATCTCCCACAACTCTTTGTGTTCTACTCGTGCATATCATCTATGCATAAACCTGGCTCTGATGCCATTGTTGGGAAATGTAGCATGTAATTTCAAAAAAATTCCTACAATCACGCAAGATCTATCTAGGAGATGCATAACAACAAGAGGGGGAGAGTGTGTCCATGTACCCTCGTAGACCAAAAGCAGAAGCATTAGTCAATGCGGTTGATGTAGTCGAACGTCATCATGATCCAACCGATCCAATTACCGAACGTACGACGCCTCCGTGTTCAGCACATGTTCAGCTCGATGACGTCCCTCGAACTCTTGATCGAGTAGAGGGTCAAGGTAGAGTTCCGTAAGCACGACGACGTGGCAATGGTGTTGATGATGTGATCCGCGCAGGGCTTCGCCTAAGCACTACGACGCTATGACCGGAGGAGTAAACTGTGGAGCGGGCACCACACACGGCAAAGAGAACAATTGATGTGTCTTTGGGGTGCCCCGCCCCTGTATATAAAGGAGGAGAGGGAGGAGGCCAGCCGGCCCCTGTAGGGCGCGCCAAGAGAGAGGAGTCCTACTAGGACTCCAAGTCCTAGTAGGATTCCCTTTGGTGGAAGGGGAAGAAGGAAGGGAGAGGGAGAGGGAGAGGGAAAGGGGATCACGCCCCCTTCCCTAGTCCTATTCGGACTTCCCATGGGGGGGGGGCGCTACCCCTTGTGGGCTGTACTCTCTCTCCCCTATGGCCCATGATGGCCCATTACTTCCCCTGGGGGGTTCCGGTAACCCCTCCGGCACTCCGTTTTTACCCAATACCTCTCAAAACTCTTCCGTGTCTGAATAACGCCGTCCAATGTATCATCCTTTATGTCTCGACCATTTCGAGACTCCTCGTCATGTCCATGATCTCATCTGGGACTCCGGAAAAACTTGGGTCATCCAAAAGACATAACTCATAATACAAATCGTCATCGAACGTTAAGCGTGCGGACCATACGGGTTCGAGAACTATGTAGACATGATCGATACACATCTCCGATCAATAACCAATAGCGGAACCTGGATGATCATATTTGCTCCTACATATTCTACGAAGATCTTTATTGGTCAAATCGCACAAAAACATACGTTGTTCCCTTTGTCATTGGTATGGTACTTGCCCGAGATTCAATCGTCGGTATCATCATACCTAGTTCAATCTCGTTATCGGCAAGTCTCTTTACTCGTTCTGTAATGCTTCATCCCGCAACTAACTCATTAATCATATTGCTTGCAAGGCTTATAGTGATGATCATTACCGAGAGGGCCCAAAGATACCTCTCCGATAAACGGAGTGACAAATCCTAATCTCGATCTATGCCAACCGAACAAACACCTTCGGAGACACCTGTAGAGCATCTTTATAATCACCCACTTACGTTGTGACGTTTGATAGCACACAAGCAGTTCCTTCGGTATTCGGGAGTTGCATAATCTCACAGTCAGAGGAACATGTATAAGTCATGAAGAAAGCAATAGCAATAAAACTGTAACGATCATTATGCTAAGCTAACGGATGGGTCTTATCCATCACATCATTATTTAGTGATGTGACCCCGTTCATCAAATGACAACACATGTCTATGGTCAGGAAACATAACCATCTTTGATCAACGAGCTAGTCAAGTAGAGGCAGACTAGGGACACTTTGTTTTTGTCTATGTATTCACACATGTAATAAGTTTCCGGTTAATACAATTCTTGCATGAATAATAAACATTTATCATGATATAAGGAAATATAAATAACAACTTTATTATTGCCTCTATTGCATATTTCCTTCAGTTTTATTGTATAATAATGCTTTTTGGAGTAATTCTAATGCCTTTTCTCTCATAATATGCAAGGTATGCACCAAGGGGGAGAATTCTGGCAGCTGGAAATCTGGACCTGAAAAAGCTACATCAAACTAGCTATTCTGCACAACTCCAAATGAGATGAAACTTCCTGAGGTTTTTTATGGAATATTTAAGAATTATTGGAGCAAATAAGTACCAGAGGGGCCACAAGGTGGGCACAACCCACCTGGGCATGCCAGGAGGCCCAGGCGCACCCTGGTGGGTGCTGCCCTCCTCAGCCCACCTCCGGTGCCCCTCTTCTGGTGTATATAAGTCATTTTGACCTAAAGTAATTAAAGAGAGGACTTTCGGGACGAAGCGCCGCCACCTCGAGGCGGAACTTAGGCAGGAGCACTTTTGCCCTCCGGCGGAGCGATTCTGCCGAAGGAACTTCCCTCCCGGAGGGGGAAATCATCGTCATAATCATCACCAACAACTCTCCCATCTTGGGGAGGGATATCTTCATCAACATCTTCAACAACACCAACTCCTGTCAAACCCTAATTCATCTCTTGTGTTCAATCTTTGTACCAAAACTATAGATTGGTGCTTGTGGGCGACTAGTAGTGTTGATTACATCTTGTAGTTGATTACTATATGGTTTATTTGGTGGAACATTATATGTTCAAATCCATTATGCTATTTAATACCCCTCTGGTCTTGAGCATGATTATCATTTGTGAGTAGTTACTTTCGTTCCTGAGGTCATGGGAGAAATCATGTTGCAAGTAATCATGTGAACTTGATATGTGTTTGATATTTTGATGATATGTATGTTGTCATTCTCTCAGCGGTGTCATGTGAACGTCGACTACATGACACTTCACCATATTTGGGCCTATGGGAATGCATTGTGGAGTAGTTATTAGATGGTGGGTTGCGAGAGTGACAAAAGCTTAAACCCCAGTTTATGCGCTATTCCGTAAGGGACCGATTGGATCCAAAAGTTTAATGCTATGGTTAAAATTTATTCTTAATACTTTTCTCATAGTTGCAGATTCTT